>NC_090827.1:344500-679000 GCF_028021215.1 Eschrichtius robustus
CCCTGACCAGGGATGGAACCCGGGCCCCCTGCGTTGGAGCGCGGAGTCTTACCCACTGCGCCCCCAGGGAAATCCCTCCCTTTGTTGCCGAGTCCTGAAATACTACGTTGTTCCTCTGTTGAAAGTCTTGGTGGTCAGTCTTCAGATCACCCAAACGTGGGACCTTTCAGTCCCCACAGCCCGCTTGCTCTCAGCACCCTCATGGGCCGGGGGTCAGTTCCTCAGCCAGGCTGGCCTTTCCCTTCCAGGAGGGGGACGCCTGTGGTCAGTAGGGTCTCTCTCCGCACGCCCCGCTCTGTCCTGCACATGGAAGTACTTCCGAGCTTTGAGATGGCAAGACAAATCTTACTTCTTAAGGGAAGACTTCTTTCACCTCCACAGCTGTACTTTTTCTTCATAGCCCATGCACAAGTTTATAATACTTAATTGTAGTATTATCTGATGAATAGCTGTCTTATCTCACTGAAGTCTAGCATCTGTAACTATCAGAAGCCTTCTTTCTCTCTGTATCTATCTATCTATAATATGTATATGAATTATCTTTCATTTTTTAATCTCCAGAGAATAGAGTACGTGCATATTCATCACACTTAATATTTTATTTCTGTAACCAGGATTTATTATGCCAGAATGGTGACATCTTCAACTACTGTTTAATAAAATATAAGCTCCGTTGAAATGGGCATTTCTGCTATTAACAAAGGCAGAAGATGTAGCAGTAAATTATAACGTCTCTTTTTGGGAGGGTCAGCGTTCACACATGGACATAATAAAAAGGACTAAGAACACTGCTGTTGGATTACCAATTTCATAAACCCCAAGACACTTACTGGGTTGGATTCAGGGCAAGATTGAATCCTTTAGCAAGTGTCTCAAAGATGCTGTTTAAAGTCAGTATCATAGACTGTAAGTAGACGTTTGTGATGCTGAAGTTAAATTTAAAAACCAGATGAGAATGCTCGCCAGGGCCTTCAGTGTTGAATGTAGCTGCTCATACGTGTTGGACACTTACATATGTTCCGCAGTAGTGGTCCTAAAAGCTTTGTACTTGTTAACTCACCTAATCCTCACATCCACCATAGAAGATAGATTCGTTCATTATTCTTATTTCATAAATAAGGGAACTGAGTCTTCAGGACTTTAAACGCCTGCCTCAAGCCACTCGTTTGTTAATCATCAGAGCAGAGATTTGGACCCAGATAGGCTTGTAATGATCATATCGTGTGCTTTTCCCCAAACAAGGACTTAAGGAGCTTCTCCTTTCCGATTTTCCAAAGGCAATTTAGCATGGAAATGGGCAACGTATATGTGTGTTACTACTACCATCTTTGTTTCTGTTTTCCTGTACTTTTCACGCACTTGCCAGGTGCTCGTGGCTGTTATATTTTTACAGGTGGTTTTATTCAGGAACAGGACCGCTACTAAAGAAAATCAGAGCCTCGGAAATTCTGAGCAGTTCGTGTAGTTTTGGAAGCGCTCTGGGCCGCTGTGCTCGTGAGCCGAGTTCAGGGTAAAGGACACACAGGGCTGAGGGACTCATGTCTGATGGAGCTGCCGCCGAGCGCGCCTTTGAAGTGTTTGTGATTGTGTTTCCGGAACTGGGGCAGTTTACTCGTGAGGCTGTCTCGTGGCAAGCTGGACACAGTCAGAAGAAAAATACCGTTATGTATGCAGAGTGGTCCTTTGCCTAAATCCATGTCACTTGTGAGAACGTGACGGTCACCGTTTCTAGGGCTTGGATGAGTGAAGACGCTGGCTTGAGAGGACTGACCGCCACCAACTGGATGGAAGGGGGCCCGAGCAGGAGGCCTCTCTCCTCCCAACCCCCCAAACTAGTCTCTCCTTCGGGGATTCAGACTGTTTGGGAATCGTCGGGTTGTGCTGTGGAAAACTGAGAGGTAGTTAACGTTTCACAGCCACTCCAAATGAAGGAGTGTAAAGTTTTAATTTTTAGGTGCCATACATCGCAACTGCCTTGTATTATGGTGGGAGGTTTTAATTTTAATACCAGATGGACACAAGCCAGCCCTGAACGTCCTTAACCTGTCACTAAAATGGACCATCCTAGGATTTATCGTCACGACGATACCTGCATACTGTCTGTAATACAGCACGTGCTGGGATAATGGTTTTTACAGGATCGGCACCCCTGGGAGCTGTCGTTGGTCAGGTTGATCGTTTGACGTGTGTTGATCTTTTCTGCCTGAGACCAGGCCTTATTTTGAGACTCCTGTGTTCAGCCTGTCCCACCTAAGAATTCCCGTTTTCACACCTCCCTGGGACGCTTCTTTACCTACTAGCCAGCAGTCTCTGTAGTATCCTAAACTTCCTTGAAAGGTGTATAATAGCAGGAGCTCAGTGTCAGAATATGCATTCAGTTTTATACATTCACATTTTGAAGGTAAGGAATATCTCCTTAGGTATGGAGTTATGAGAAATGCTGCCTGGATATTTCTGACAACTTTAAAAAACAAATCATAAAAAAATTCCCAAGTGTGAAAACAAACTCTGAACTTCTGCCAGTAGCGTGTGATTGTTTGATTTTTGGTAGGGAGTTTGGAAACACGTGGAGGGAAATGTATTTAATTAATTCATTCACTTCTTTTCAAACATGCACACATTCACAGAGTGCATGCTCTAATCCAGGCATCTGGGTTAGGCACCAGTGATTAAAAAAACAAAACCATAAAACCCCACCATAATAAAAATATCTGCGACCCTTTTGGGAAAGGTAATTTGTGTAAATAAATGATCAGTTTAAATTCCAACGAATAGCCATCTCTAAAAGTAAGTAGGAAATGAACTGCTTGCTACTGGGAACATTTTTCACGTATACAGACTCAATTTTCAAATACTTCTCATGGCTACAAATATATAGAATAGAGTTATTTCTTGTTTTGTTTCCAGGTGAAAGTTAGAACTTTATTTTTAAAGCTCTTGGGAGAGGTGGAACTTGTTTGGGTTTGGCTATCTGAAGTAATAAATTCTATCAGCTAAGCAACACACTAAGTGCAACTTCGGTTTAATTGTTTGGATGCTGAGTGGAAACCTCTCCTCGCGCTGTCCCCGCTTCTTCCACTCGCCGTTTCCTTGTCCTCCGCCTTCGTCTTCTTCAGCTACTGACTACTGTCGGTTAGATGCTCGGGACATTGAATGTGGGAGGCCTTCTCCCTAGATTCTTCTGCCACCAGCGCGGCCCCAGGTAGCGCGGTTCTGCCTGTGAGAGGTGGGCGCGCCCGTCCTCGGGGCGGTGCGTGTGGGGTCCTTCCTCTCCGTGATGTGCAAGGGAAGACGGTGACCTGGGATGAAACCAGTTGAGCATCTTTCCATCTGGGTTTACTCGGTGGTCAAAGAAATTGCCTTTTTACCTCACCCCACCTCACTTAGGCAAACTTAGAACTAAACCTTCTCTAAATATTTATTACTGTCTGCTGACCTCTTTCAGGGAGTAATGCAGCAAGTAGAAAGATCTAATGCTTAACCCCAAACACAGTTATTAAGTGTACAGGGAAAGATGACACAAACTACGGTCAGTCACACTATTTGGAAACAGTGGGAGACTAGTCGTCTGGGTTTATCCGGGGCTTGTTACAGTCATGATGGGAAACAACAGAGTGTAATCACACACACCAAGATGCTTGGTGATGGTGTTTCGTCGGTTGCCATTTGATACATGAACAGCGTTGAATACATTTTAATCCAGTTTGCCTATGGCTTGATATGGTCTTTTTTGTCAGCTAAAAATTATTGGGAAAAGAAAAACATGTCCAAAGTGTTTCATTTTGGGGAAAATTTTCAATCATGTTTCTCAGAGAAGCCTGTGTTTTCCTCACATGTAAACCGCATGTAATTTATATAACGGGAAATTATATAATTGTCTTGTGTAACGCAACATTCTAAACAAAACTGATGCCCGAAAATATATTCTGAATAATGAATGAGTCTAGAAAATTTGGTCAATGTGCATGGCTGAATTTGGGTAATCTAAGCATAAAAGGAATTCTACATATCAAGAAGATAAATCAAATATTGTTAGAAATGTTGTATGTATATATTTGAGTCATCCTTTACTTTGCTTTTAAGGAGGAAAAAAAACTTGAAAGTTGTGGGGTGACAAAGTGAGGGATAGAGAATTGTAAGGTGACGTTACCTGAGTTATGCGCGGTGTTTATGTGACCTGAATAGCAGCTTACTTCCCAACCTTTCTTTCATTTGTTGGTCACCGTCTGTGATCTCAGGTAGCTGGTGAAAAAACATTTTCTTCCCTCAAAGAACAGGTAGAGCTGAGAGATTATTATCACGTCTGTGCTCTCTGGAGGCCAAAACATTTGCCAGCAAGGAGTCTGAACGAACCTAAGTTTACCTCAAAGTTAGAAGAAAAGCAGTGTTGAGAATTGAGAGACATTCACTCAAAATGTCTACTGGCTTCAATGGCCATACTGCCAGAAATTAATTTTTTGGGTATGGCTGCTTTGGCTCTGTAAATTCTCCTGTTCAGTGTAATGGAGCAGACCAGTGGTCAGTAAAGTGTTTGCAATATCTCCAGTTAGCTTTTACCCCGAAAAGGGAAGAATCTGAAGAAGGGGCTGCAGAAAGACGTGTGTTGGGTCCAGAGAGATGAGGTCCCAGACGTAAGTGTTGCCTTTGGACCCTTTGCTGAGACGTAGCTTCAGGAAGCCTCTGTGGTCACTGCTTAACCCTGCATCCTGCCCCTCCTCCTTCGCCCTCCCCTCACCCGTTTATCCTGATCTCCTTTCTTTTGTAGCATTTATCACCTCGTAATAAATTATAAAATGTGCATATATATTATGTAAACATAATAATATATAAATATGATAATACATGAATATAATGATAAATGCTTGTTGTTTGTTTCCATCTGCTAAAATGTAAAGCTCTTTGAAGGCAGGAATCTTCATCTGTTTCGTTCATTCATATATTAAAACTGCTCAGAAAAGTGCTTGGAGCATAATAGGGGTTCAGTTATTTGTGGCAAGACTCGTCCCCCAGGGGGAAAAGGACCCAAAGGGCGACCCAGAGTTCCCAAAGATTTCTAAGACAAATGTAAATAAGGAATTCTAAGCATTTTGAATAATTTATTGGAATTCAGTGTGAGATTTTTGAGAAGACGATTATTTCCTTTCATGTACTGCTGTTTAATTTATATCTTAGCCTCCCTCCGGGGAGCATGTTGGGCTGATTATCCCAGGAAATAAAGCTTAAAAGATAAAGGCGCTTATTTTATTACAGCAAGAGAAAGAAAAGAGGGAATGCATTGACTCATGGTTAGGGGATTTCTAGGGAAATGGCCATTTCTCTATTTTGTGCAGAAGAACTTTGTATTCTGTTTAACGGTTATGAATTGGTGACTGTTTCTGAGAAACTGAGTTCATTACAAAAACTTATGTCATTTGATTTATCTCAGTTGGAAGAAAAAGAATAGGGCATAGTGAGAGCATGAGTTAATTTGTCCTTTATTATATATTTAATTAAAATTTATTTATATTTTATTAGAATGCCCTAAATCAGAGGCTTCAAAATTCCAATCTGTAGACCAGTGCTGTTTCATAATAAAATGTTAGTGACAAAATGAGAAAAATTAGACTCTCCGTATCCTGCAAATCAGCAATTTCTTCTCTAGGAATTTATTCTAGAATAAATTAGAATTTAATTTAATTCTAAATCTAGAATTTTTACATAGAAATACAAATACTGCTACAAAGATGTTCATCACAACATTTTGTTTGGACTTGTGAAAAAATAAAAGGAATTTAATATCTGCTAAAACTTCAGTGTGCCTAACCAATGCAATTTTATGTAGTCAAGGTATAGAAAGGTATATTTATTGACATGAAAAGATGTCCATCAAACAGTTAAGTCACTAAAGGAGGTTTTAAAGCATTATGATCTGGTGTGTGTTATACACGCAGTTATTTTCAAGCATAAGGAACCTGAATATAATACCAGCGGTGGTTGTCTCAGGATAGTGGAGGATTTTTTTAAGTTTTTCATTTCATATACTTTATATTTTTATACAGTTAGAAATTAGAATGTGTAAGTTACACAATAGCATTTATCAAAAGATAAGTCAGTGTTTTTACATTCTATTTTCATAATTTGGGGATATTTCACTGACTTTTGGTATTAAAAAGACTTGAAGTTTTGAAGATGTGTTCCTTTCATTTAACAGCAGCGTATGTTCAGCCAAAGGGAGGGTTTCACAGCTTGTATGTAGCTCTTTGATTTTTTTGAATATATAGACATGGCAAGCACTGCGGTCACCAGATATATATATAAAATGCTTCAGCAGCTTAGAACACACTTTTGCACTTTCTCTCACTACAGCTGTGGAAGGTGGGTTATATTATTGCTCCCATTTTAGAAGAGAGGGTTTTAAAAATTTTTTTTATTGAAGTATAGTTGATTTACAATGTTAATTTCTGCTGTATAGCAAAGAGATTCAGTTATACACATATATGCATTCTTTTTCATATTCTTTCCCATGATGGTTTATCACAGGATATTGAATATAGTTCCCTGTGCTCTACAGTAGGACCTTGGTGGTTATTCATTCTGTATATAATAGTTTACACCTGCTAACCCCAAACTCCCAATCCTTCTTTCCCCCGAGAGAGAGGGGTTTTAATGCTTACATGCTTATGTGATTTGTCCAAGTTCATTCGACCAGGAAATCCTGGGCTCTGAAGTTCACGTCTTCGTGCCCACCAAAGTCATGCTTTCCCCCCACGTGCACTGTTACGTGTAACTGCAGGCAAATAAACGGACTGCTCCGAAGAACACAGGGTGTTTGAAGAAATGTCTGTCCTCCCTGGACCCAAGCTGTGCTGCCATTTGGAGCAGACACTGGTGTCACAGCCACGGGCAGCCCCTGTGACGGCCCCACTTCCGAGGGAGAGGAGGCAGGAGGCTGCCAGGCGGTGAGGAGGAGCTCTCCCAACCCCTGTGGTGAAACTTCACCCAGTTATGTCCTCCCTGAGCTGCCTGTGTTTGCGCATCTCACGTGGACAAGGTGCCTGGGACCTCGGCTGTGCTCTTCCAGGGCAGGCAGTGTTTGGAACGATGGACTTCTCCTCCCGTTTAGACACTAGTTTGAGGAAAACAATCTAAATCCCATCAAAGTAAATACATAACCATGACAGCTATTTAACTGATAACTGCGATTTCCTGTCACTAATCCTGCGTCTGTTTTGAGTCACTGCACTTGATACGCTGAGGATGTGCTGGAAGACGTTACCTGTGCACCGGGCACCGCAAGCTTCACGTGTTTAATACGGAGCTCTGGGCCTTACCCCTCGGTCCACGGCCAGCCGTCTGTCCCAGTTCAGCTCCTGGTGACAACGTCCTTCCAGCTGCTCCGGCCAAAACCGCAGTGTCATCCTTGTGTCCTTCCCTTCTCTCACGTCCTGCGTCCATTTCATCAGCGAGCCATGTGGAACCTTCATGTACACCAGGATCTGGGCCACTTCCCTCCCTCCACTGCTTTCACCCCGACTCAGGTCACGGGCCTTTCTCGCCTGAAGTCCCGGTGGCCTCTAACCTGCTCTCCTTGCTGTGACTTTGCTGTGTCCTTGCTGTGACATTGCTGTGTCCTTGCTGTGACATTGCTCTGTCCTTGCTGTGACATTGCTCTGTCCTTGCTGTGACATTGCTCTGTCCTTGCTGTGACTTTGCTCTGTACTTGCTGTGACATTGCTATGTCCTTGCTGTGACATTGCTCTGTCCTTGCTGTGACATTGCTCTGACCTTGCTGTGACATTGCTGTGTCCTTGCTGTGACATTGCTGTGTCCTTGCTGTGACATTGCTCTGTCCTTGCTGTGACATTGCTGTGACATTGCTCTGTCCTTGCTGTGACATTGCTCTGTCCTTGCTGTGACATTGCTCTGTCTTTGCTGTGACACTGCTCTGACCTTGCTGTGACATTGCTCTGACCTTGCTGTGACATTGCTCTGTCCTTGCTGTGACCTTTCTGCGTCCTGTATGCCTTCCATCCACGCTCAGTGCAGCCTCAGGATCCGTCCCCTCACTGAAGCTTCGGCCGCTCCTCCAATGCCCTGGACGGCCCCCGCCAGCGCTTTGCACCTACTCTTCCCCCGTCCGGGGCTCCCAGGCTGCTCAGGGCTCCCTGCAGAGAGGCTTCACGCTTGACTCCATTGCCGGCTTCTCAGTGATGCTTCCGGCTGTCGTACTTGAGTCCCTTACCCCCTTGCCCAGCTTTATTTTTCTCCAAACTACTTGCCATTATTATATATATATATATGTGTGTGTGTGTATATATATATATATATCTTAGTTATATCTTAGTTTTATGCCTCTTCTCTCTCCCCTCCTAGAATACATTTGTTCCAAGAGGTTGGTACTCTCTCCTACTAAAGGCTGTATCCCTAGTGCCTCTAACTGTGCCTGGCACATAGAGGGACTCAACACATGTTTGCTGCCTATTAATTTAACCAAAAGTTATTTCGTGATTCTATTTAATATCAGGTATAGTATTGGGCATTAGAATACTATACAAATGTTAATCTTGTTAAAACATACTTAAATATATCATTTTTAATTCGGGGAGGGGGATGTGAAATAAGATCTTTGTAATCACTAGACTTTTAGGTACCTGTCACTGATTTCACCAAATTTGCCAAAAAGTAAATTCTGTTCCAGATATGCAGCCATTTCTTATATGGTCATTGTAGCTGTTCTTTTATTTGTCTGTCTTGTTTTTGTTTTCTAGGAGAGAGGCACAGTTGGATGAAGAAGGACAGTTTCTTGTCCGAATAATATACGAAGATTCTAAAACGTATGATCTGGTTGCTGCCGCAAGCAAAGTCCTCAGTGAGTTACATGTGACTCTCCTTCTTTGGTTGAAGCCACCATAGACGTCCAGAGGCACGCGTGGCCCGAGGTCGCGGTGTGAGCTGCGCAGGGCGTGTGCTGCCCAGCCCCGGCCGGGGCACAGGCACGTGTAATGTTAGCCTCAGGCCACACTGAGTCCCACTACTCTTTTCACAGACTCTTTAGAGAGGAGAGGAGCTCTCTGCCCCTCCCCACAAAGAGCCATGTGTTGAGGAAGGAAAAAAAAGTATTGATACTTAATGTAATAAGTTCATAACGCGATAATAATTTAATGTTGCCATGTCAACAGCACAGTAATTACAGAAGTGTAGAATGCAGAAAATATTACCTCCAAATCTCTTTTGTAATCACAGGTTTTCTTAGGTATTGGTAAAAGAAACAAGAAACTGAGGTCTGCATTAGACAAAACTCATGCAAGGAAGGCAAAGTCCAAAAGAAAAAAAACTTCATGGGAAAAATGTTGTTCTCAGAGTAGTATCTCACATCTTCATGGTACTTAATTTACAGCTAGGCTACAGGTTGGACAGACTAGATGTATGCTTTTTAGCTTTGTCAAGTATAGCTAGAAGAGCAAGTGCTACCTTTTGCAGGGTACAAGAATTACCAGAAAAAAGCATGGTAAATTGTTAATAATAATAAGAAAAGTATCTTGCCTCATTGGTAATCAAAATTGACACAAATGTGAAATAATTTTTAAACAAATTTGGCAATTAAAAAAAATTAAATATCTAGTGTAGTCAAGGGTAGAGTTAAAGGGGAAATTGTACACATTTAAAATCTGATGGTAAGATAAGAGTTTTTGGAGAATAATTTTGCGTCATCAGTCAAAATCTTTTAAAAAAATGTTCAATTCCTTTAGAAATTTTTTTTAAAGAAGTGATTAGATTTATTAACATTAAGATTTATGGGTGTTTTCATTTCAGAGTTACTTACATTATCAAAAATTGGAAAAGCCTACATTTTGAACAAGCGGGCATTGGTGAAATAAATTGTTGCATATCTGTGTTGGTTAAAATAGTGATTAAAATTGATATTAAGAAAAAAATTTAAATTTTAGGAAGTATTAATAATTGAATATTAAGAAAAACACAGGATCTTAGAGTACATACTATATGCAACCGAGTTATTAAATATGCATATTTATATAAAGAAAAATAATGGTGCACCACAATATTATCATGTGCATTCTTGATGATTGTCAAGATCCTTCTGTATTTTTTGGAAAAAGTAGGTTATACCTTAAGTATAAGTTTAAAAAAGCTCAAAATTTTGTCATGCAAGCTGAGAAACTGCTTTGCTTTAAGTACCAACTTACCCTGTTAACACGTCAATATGCTGTCTTCTCAGATTTCATTGTATTTTCCTGGCCAGATGTTTTTCCTGTGATCTGTTCACTCTGCACAGAAATTGAGGATATTTAACATTTTTTATTATGCACTTGTCTTCATTCCTCCCACTAACAGTTTTCCATCTCTAATATATTTTCTTTCTGTTGCCTCTCAAATCTATAAACTAGATCTCAATGCTGGAGAAATCCTCCAAATGTTTGGGAAGATGTTTTTCGTCTTTTGTCAAGAATCTGGTTATGACACAATCCTGCGTGTGCTGGGATCTAATGTCAGAGAATTTCTGCAGGTGAGCAGTTTGAGGTCCTGGAGCTAAAAGTTCTGAGTTTTTGATTTTCCAATGTAGTCTCTAGAATCCTTTTGTTCAGCCAGCTGGATGAGTGTCTAGCTGCTGAAATGGAATCATAGTGACATTTTTCCTAATGCACGTAAAATAATAATTATTGGATGGTCTTGAATACATTTTAGCATTTTTCCTTCATATTTTTTCTTTAATTTTTGGTACTGATGCTGAATACTCAAGTTGTAAACTAGTGGTCTCTGAAAGACTCAACATGTTGTGATCTGTGCAGCTGCCTTTTAAAAAATAGTTCTTTGTGCTAGTAGCTGTGGTTTTATGTATATAACATGGGCTTATTTTCTACTTGTAAGTCACTCCGAGTTTGCATAGCGTAATTAAATAGTACATCAGTATCTGTGATGTTCTATCTGAAGCTCGCTGTTTCGGAGAAAGCGCCTGCCACCAAAACAAATTTGAGAATCATTGCTCCCGGTTACATATTAGTTAATCTACTCTGGAGAGGAAAATAGGAAATCTTCCAAAGTCAGTCTCAGGTGAAGTCAAAGATAAATAATGTCGTTAAAGGCCTTTGTCTTCTTGTTAAAATTACCTTATTTTTTTTTTTTATTGTACTAGCAAATGACACATTAGGTGGGAGACTATTTTGGGATTGACTGTCCTATTTTAAGCACAGGCATTTGTGAGACCCTCTCCTTGAAATGTGTTAACATTGAGTGTTATGTGGTTGTTTGTAAAGGATATTTCTAAACTGGCAGCTGAAAGCAGCCAGATCTTGCTGGAAAATGATGTCAGTGCAATACTAGCTGAACCGGAGCCCAGTTTGGGGGGAATGTAAACTACTTGCAATCCAGCTGCATTATTGATTTAACAGCCAAAATAAGAACTGTAGTGTTTAATCAAAATGTTGGTGGTTTACATAGTGACATTTTTCTTATAAACTAAAAACAGCATTAAATCAAGATGGAAACTGGTTTGTGGTCCCTGCCATGGATTTACGAAACTACTGGTGTCCAAAAAAGCTGCCACTTCCAAATGAAGTAGCTGCCAGGAGATATTTAAATTAACCTTTAACAGGTTGTATTTAAATGGATTACTTTACATGGATTAAAGTTTGAGATGTGAAAGTATTTTGGGATTTGGGGGTTTTGAATACATTTCCATGTTTAATACTTCTGTTGACTGCTGTCACCTCAGCTAAGTTTCTGTTGTAGTTCCTCTCCTTTAATTTTAACATTGTCAGTGGCCACATCTGTGTCAACAAACGGTTTACTTTTTTTTTTTTTACCCTTTACTCATTGTGACCGACTGCTAAGTGTGTAGTGGGACAGCAGAGGATGGGCAGCTCCTGGCGGTTTCTCCTGTTCTAGAGCTGCCCTGCCCGGCAGGGTGGTCTCCACGTGAATGCTCAGCCTGTGAAACATGCTCTGGGTAAAACACACACCAGGCTTCAAAAAGAATGCAAATAGCTCACACCTATTTTATGTTGATTACATGGTGAAATGATAAAATTTTGGAAATACTGAGTTATATAAAAATGTATCATTAATGTTAATTTCATTGGCTCTTTTTCCTTTTTTAAACATGGCTACTAGAAAATTTAACATTACATGACGACTAATATTTGTGACTTGCCTTAATGGCTGTTAATGCCGTTTATTTTCCCTGGGCAGCATTATTTTAAATAGTCCTGAGTCTGTTTTCCTCAAAGTCAATAGGCAGTTTTAGTTAATATACCTTTAAATTACACACGATTTTATTTTATTTTTTTCTTTTGGTGCAAGTGTGAACAATGAGGAAACTGGAAAGTTAGAATACTGTAAAGTTTTCATCAGTATTGTCTATTTTTGATTGAATTGTTTTTTTCCTGGTTTTGAAATTAAATATCTTAATGGCAAATTGGCTACATTAACATACTGCTTTTCTTAAAAGTAGATATTTGTGTTATGAGTAGGCTAATTACAAACAAATGGACCGTTTTTCTGTAAAAGTGACTATGAAATAAAGCAACTGATTTTCTTAAATTGTTTTAAGATCCTAGCTCGCATTTAAAAATTGACATTTTTCATTACATAAAATAATAAAACATTCTTCATGGTAGACTTTAAAGAGTTAGAGAAACTGGGCCTTATTCTAAGGATAGTTAGAAGACTTTCTTTGTCTTTCACCACCTGACTTTAACCAGTCACTAAATCCTTAGACTCTATGTCATAAGTACTGAATTTTCAGAATCCTACCACTTTTCTTCATTTCCCTACCCTTCCATGGGACAGTCTACCATTATATACAGAATGGATCGGTTTTCCCATCTCTCTGCATGACCTCTCCATCTCCTCTCCATTCTATAACTAGTGACTTTTCTGAAATGCAGATAAATCTCCTCCCATCAGTTACTTGCTTAAACCCTTCAGTGATTCCCAATTGCTCATTGGAAATGTAAAAAGCAATTAAAATAATTGAAACTACTCACATCCCCGTCTATCTCTCCTCTTACTCTCCCCCAGCCCAGCCAAACAGGACTTCTTCCAGAACGGTTTTTTTTTTTTTTTTTTTAAACTTGCTCTCTCCATCCTCTGAGCTTTTGCACCTGCTCTTCCCTTTGTCTGGAACACTGTTCCTGCTCCTTTTCACCTGGACCTCTCCTCTTCATCCTGAAGTAAGAAATTACTTCTTCCAGGAAGGCTCCACTCCTCTCTCCTGGCTCTACCCTATTTGAATCAGGGAACTGACATTTCTCATGTTTTCACAGTACATCTATTTCCTCACCCATAGGAGGTCTCACACCATAGATCATTTCCTGTTTGGGGCTGGAATGTAAATGCCATGAGGCCAGAGGTCGTGTGTAGTCTCTTAATGATGGTATCATCACAGACATTATCTGGGAATGAAAGAACATTTTTTAAAATGAATATTTGATGTTTATACAAAAATAGGAAGCAGATACCCAATAGCTCAAGATTAATTCTTTTATTAAGAATAATAAAAATCCATTTTGAGTGAGGCTATATAACTTTGTTTACAGATTGATTATAGATTGAAATATAGACGAATAGACACACTCTAGACCAATTTCTTCTTCATGTGGGCGTGGCAAATTACTGTTTATTCATTAACATACAGGTGGCATTACTTGTATCTATTGAAACTTTTAAAATATTTGTCCTAATATTTCCATCTGAGGCTCTCAGGCAACAGTGAAATAGCTACTGAGACTGTAACGCGGGAGACCACTGGCCACGCGTCAGGCTGGTCTCCTCCATCCACTCCCATCCTTCTGAGGAGGGCTTCCTTGGGGGGTGTCTCTCCCGGCCTCTCAGTGGGATACATTATTAAGAGCGACTCCCTATTAAATATACATATTTTTGCTTTTCTTAAAATAATTTTTAAGTTTTCTGAGTACCAGGCGCAGCATATAACAGGCAATCAGTAAAGAGTCTTTAAATGATAGAATTAGTTAATTCTGAGTTCTATGTGTATACTTTTTATTTGGCCCAGGCTGTTTTATCCAGATAATACCTCTGTTCCTTTATACACATTTTATACTCAAGGAGATGCTGTATAGATAGTATCAGTAGTTTAGTTCCAGAAAAATGTTTGTTTCTCTCTTGGATTTTGTCATTTCCTTTGATTAGTGAACTTAAACAATTTAACAATTTACCAACTTGAATAATGGGCAGTTCTCCTTTGAAAGGCTTTGCTGCCAATAGCAAATTCCCGGCTCTGCTTACACACTCTCCCTTGCATTTTCAAAGTCATTTTAAGAATTTTTACATCATGCCTATTTTTAGTCTACCTCAACACTTTCACGAAAAGAGCTACACATCTTAAATGGATAATGTAATAAAATATAGGTTTTAGAGGAAACTTTTTAGAAACATTATTCTTCCAAAGACATTACACAATTTGGAATTGATTTTTGTTAAATGTCCTGTGAAACCATCAGTTTGTGGACTATTGATAAAAGTAGATAGTTCTTGCAATTAATTATTATCCTTTTGCTGATTTAGTAACCGAATACATGATTTATCAAAAAGAGTTAAACAAGGGACTTCCCTGGCAGTCCAGTGGTTAAGACTCTGTGCTCCCAATGCCGGGGCTGTGGGTTCGATCCCTGGTCAGGGAACTAAGATCCCACATGTGGTGTGGCCAATAAAATAAAATAAAATAAAATAATAAGTAGAGAAGAAAAAAAAGAGATAAACAAGAATAGGAAGACATTTTGATTTAGATTTTTGGATTTTACACATTTTACCTGGATTTATTGTCTTAAAGGTAAGACTATATTTCAGCAAGAATTTTTTCTCTATTCTGCCACTTTCTTATTCGTAACTTAGGAATAAAGTGTGGTTTCATGCTGCTGCTGTAGTAAATTTCTATCTGAAGCTTCTAGTGTATTGATTAAAAGAATGCAGAGAACAGATAGGATTTGAAAGCTCCATAAAACATACAGCTGGTAAGGAATGTCCAATCTGATGGTATTCCCAGCCTAATCCACGCTCCCCTTTACTTTCTGATGTCCTGTTGCATTACTGCAGATTGTGTTTTCCCCAAATCGCCACACTAATATGTCCCATCTCACACGCTTTGCTGCAGTGTGATTGTGCCTCTCCCCCATGAAAGGGTGGAGTCCCCTACCCATGGATCTGGGTTGGCTTTAGTGATTATTTGACCAGTAGAATATGGCAGAAGTAACATTCTGATACTTCCTAGGCTAGTTCATAAGAACTCTCGAAGTTCCCATCTGAGTATCTGGGAGCATTTGCTCTTGGGATGTTCCCTGTAGGAACCCAGCCCGTGAAAAGAGACGCCCGAGCCACAGGAGGGGCCTGTGCAGGCCCTCGGACAGTGCTGCTGGCTGCGTTCTTGGCTGTTACGATGAGTCCGTCCCAGCCTCCGTCTCACCCGAGGACTTCCCACCTGAGTCCAGACAGCCCACAACACCATGAGAAATAATACTAGTGTGTTAAGCCAATAAGTTTGGGGTGCTTTGATAACGCAGCGGTGGATAATTGGAACAGCACTCTGTGTGTTGTTTTCCCTTTTATTTTTTGTGTCTGTGTTAGTGTGTGTGTGTACATGTGTACATGTATTTACGGATGGGTGAGTAGAGCTTTGGGTTGTCCATGTTTGAGGAGATAAGATGGTATACGGCCTCTGGGTCTGGAACCCAAGTCAGTCCACAGCAGGGCTACTGATTCATTTTCAGTGGTGTCTTGTTATTTATTATGTTATATATTTTTTACCTCCCCAATAATTTTACAGAGGTAAAATGAAACCTAAATGAGCGTGGAAAGCTGACTATTGAAAAATAAAGGAGCAATTTGCAATCTTAGAGACCAGTCAGGATTTAAATTAGCCTGCTTAAATATGCATAGGCATCTCAGTGGAATAAGCAAACAAATATTCCGTCATCGTTCGCTGGAAACACTGGCTTCTTCCACTACTTTGGGTTTGGTGGCATTTTCACTTACTTTCCCAGTTCATAGACCTAAGAGTCTTCTGCCAGGCCCTTTGTTCAGCCTGCAACGGTATTTTCTTCAATCTGTGTCGGCTCCAGGGTTTGGCTTCTAAAAGACTACGCTGTAATTTGGCCAGCCCGGCAGGAGCAATCTGGGGCTGATGGCTGATCTGAAAGTCTTAAATGTTTGTGCAAAGTGTTATTTCGGGAAATAGGATTTTTCCTGAACAGCTGTGAAATTCTAATATTTCCCTAAATTATTTATAATGTTTCTTAGAAAAAAATGCACCATTCATTTTATTTTTAACTTTTGAATTTCAAAAAGAGCTTTTCTCAAAATCCCAAACACCAATTTCTATAACCTGTGCCTCCCTGAAAAAAAAATGCACAATGTAAGAGCCATGAGTTGAGTTGATTCGGTGTCTTGCTGAGGGCTGTAGCCAGGGACGCAGCCTCTCGGGTGACTCTGAGAAACCGTGGCACAGACGAAAGGGGCAGGTCGGTGTGTATGTGGTGTTGGTGAAGGGGTACGTGCAGTCAGGCGCACATCTCGGTACCAGGCGTCTGCTGGCCACCAGGAGCAGGGATCTTAGTTAATGGCTTTAGTGCTTTTCTGAGTGGGGGAAGATGGAAGAATCCAGGTTCATCAGAATTTCCTAACTACCTGAGGGCCTGTTCTAACATTTTTTTTCACCCCTGAATTCTTTCCTGGGTGTATTGAAGGTCAGCAACTGCAGGGGCTCAATGACTAAATTCTTGTAGAACCGGGTGAGGAGTGACATCCCTTAGTTGCCATCTGCAATTTTAAAGTTGACACGCTAGAACTCTTGAAGGAAGATAACATTTTAGAATTTTAAGAACTTTTCCTTTGAATAACTTGTATATATTTTCACAGTTTTACAAAATATTGATTGTCAGAAGTTGTATATGAACAAGATTTTTTAAACATGAATTTAAAGGCAGTATAATAAGTGAAATAGCTTACACAGGTAATTCTATGACTCTTTGCCTTTTTTTTTTTAGTTAAATTTTCTCTTGAGAGGATGGTAATGATAACTATAAGTAGTTTTAAAAATATCACCATTTAAATATTTTTAGTGACTCTGGTACAATTTCTTTTTAAATAAGGCCTTGCATTATTCCTTTTAAAAAAGATTCCCTGTAGCTTTTCGGTTGGAAGGCTATTTCTCAAGGAGCAGCTTTAAGTAGAAAAGGCACAAAAGTATCGTTAAACATTGACCCTTACTTGCTATGAACTCATGCTACTCACGCCTGGACTTGGTGCTTCCCATTATGTAGGGGTGACTTCTCCACTTTATCTGCGTCTTGCTTGTTTCAGTTTTTCACATTCAAATTCTAACATAACATCTTTCTTCTAAAACTTAAAGTGCTTTTCAAATTGCATGACTCACAAGTAAATATTGATGTTGGTCTTGCTTTTCAGAAGTGTGACAAATAAAGAGAAAGGAAACGCTGTCCTTCATCGTCTTTCCTTAAAAAAAGGGAGGTTTGCAATGACTGATGTTTAAGATTGTTTCCGGCTCTAGACTTCAGTAATGCTCTCAAGTAACACAGACAACTCTCTCCCCATCCCCTGGAATAAGGATTCTTTTTTTCTTTTAATTAGTTAATTGATTTTTTTTGGCCGTGCTGCTCTGGCTCTGTATTTGCGGGGTCTCAGCTCCCCGACCACGGATTGAACCCAGGCCACGGCAGTGAAAGCCCGGAATCCTAACCACCAGGCCGCCAGGGACCTCCCTAGAATAAGGATTCTTGAACACTGAAAAATCTCTCTCTCTCTCTCTCTCTCAGCACTTTCAAGGCAAGGTCTTACTATACCCATTCATGTGCATCATTTAGGAATTTTAATTAGATGCCCTGGAAACGGGGGAATGAGGTAGTTAATTCCTGGAAACTTTGCCTTTGTAAGTATGTATAAGCTTATTTGTGCCATGCATATTACAAAGAGAAATTTTGCATTTATTTTGAAGCATTCCAAGATCTTTAAAAATATGGAACTTCAAAGTAATATTTCTCAAAGGATTAATAAATTCTCTTTTGGTCCTAAATCTGTGGGGTGTACTAAATCCCAGGACGCCAGCACTAGTTTTTTCTTCTGTAAATGATAAAGGCTGGACGACTTACAAGTAGCAGAATTCCTGAGAAACAGTACATTGATCTTGCTTGTAGAAAAAGCAGTAAAATGATACCAGAACATTCAGAGAAATGAAATGAAAACCTCAGACCAACCTTTTGGCATCTTGAGGCAAAATAGATGAATGAACCTGCTCTCTGTTCCTTTCCTGTTTCCTAGTGTCATAAAGCTAAGGAGAATGACGTGAAAGCGTGTTTGAGGTTTGCTTTACTGTTTCCTGGGCATCTACTTGTGCTGAAATATATGCATTTACATTTTTTTCTTTCTCTTATTTGTGTACTTCTTTGTAACTAGCCATTCAGCTCTTTTCTTTGTATAGCCACCTCCACGGGTATATTTAGAAATAAAACAATACCAGTTTTAATTGAAACTCTTGTTTTCCAAAATATATTGCTACAACCATGTGGACCAATAATTAGCTTTGTATAGATGGTGTTATAAAATGTAGACAGACAAGGTTTTTCTCTTGGCTATTTTGAGTATCTTTTTTGTGGCCTTTGAGGTTCCTGCAAACAATTATAGTCTGTGAAGAAAGTACATTTTTAGCAGTACAGATGTACTCAGTTGAAAATAATTTAATATATAATCATGAATTCCATTTCTCATAATAGACAGGCAATGGTAATCACTTCAAGTTTGAGAGAGAGTAAGACCCAGTAAGGGAAGCTGTAACTAAAGAAATCCCAGGAGTACTTTTTATGGTTAGATACTACCTAAAGAAAATCAATATTACATTAAGTGGTGTTAAATCTTTTATGCTCCAGGAAAGCACTTTAGTGTTGTCTAATTAATAGCCAACTTGACAAAACAGTCAGTCTCTGGAGAGTTGGTTGCCACAAAGACTTAAAAGATTGACGTGACCTCATGTATCTTGGTTTCCCACTTGCTTTGAATTGATAAATTTAAGCAACATTTTATTATTAATACTTTAGTATTAATAATACCTTTAAGGCAAATATTAAATTAAAATGGCTTTATTTAATTAAATTATTTAAATTAAAATGTCCCCACATTTAGGGAGCAGTGCCTGTCCCTGTGTGACTCCTGGCCCATCTTTCGCTTTCTTTAGCATCAATGATGCAGAGAAAGTGAATGGTACCATCCATACTGCTTCCTGCCATCTGCTTACCTGCGTATAGAAATGTGCTCATACAATACGACACAAGATGAAAACAGATGAGTGTGAAAGTAATCTAGGCATATTGACTTAAGATGTACTGTATGCGAACATTTTATAGAAGAGAAATTGAAAAAAAAATAAACTACATATTTCAAGTTACTGTTGGACTCATTTTAAAATTTTTTCATGAAAGTGAGCCGCAACACAGTACCCGGGCCTGACTACATTAGGAAATTATTTTAGGAACAAGAGCAGCAATTTAACTTAGCAGCAACAGGCTGAATTTTGACTGTGTGGGAAATACACATAAAACTCTCTCGATGGTCTTTTTTCTCACCAGATTTTCTGTGACAGCATTTTTGCAGCACCAGCAGATGTGTAAGGGATCTGGCAGGGTTATGAGGAGTAGCCCTCATGTCTCCCTTCCCAGGAAGGGATTCCCGCGGGAAGGCCTCGTCATAGGAAAACCCTCCGTGTGACCTAGCAAGTGAAGCAGTCTGCGGCCTTCAGCTGCTCGAGGTTTCTGTGAACTGTCCGTCCTTAGCATCTGCCGTGTTGGGTTCCTTCTACCTGGCAACGGCAGCCTGTGGAGCCATCAGGACCACTTGGTATTTGAGTCAAGAACTGGCCTGACTTGATTATAACAGGTGGAACTGGGGGGCAGAAAACCAAATTTTAGCCCTAGGCCTGAAGGCCTTTCAAAAAGAAGCCAGATTCGCCAGGTGAGGGGGTTTGAGCCATCTACCCCAATCAGAACGTCAGCCCAGTTGAGGGGGCTTGAGCCATTTATCCCAATCAGAACGTCAGCCCAGTTGAGGGGGCTTGAGCCATCTACCCCAGTCAGAACGTCGGCTCTCACCTTCACTCCGCGCCTTCGGACCCCGTCCTGTAGTCTGACCCTGACCCTCGTAGGCACCCGAAGCCACTCTGCACGTTGGTTTGTGATGTAACCCATGCACTGCCTAGGGTCAGGGCCCGAGCGGTGCAGACCTGGGCCGGCCCCGCCTGCTGCCCCCGGCTGCACCGCACAACCTGCGTGACACGTGGTGCACGGGTGAGCGTGTGGCGACACAGGGCTACACGTGCCCTGATGGGGCCGCCTCATACCACGCTCGCGCCACGTCCTTCCTGACGTCTTACTGGATCCTTGTTTCCCTAAACCGGCCTCTTTGACACGTCTGGAACGAGAACCGTCCTTCCGTTTTGGCCCCTTCCCACACCTCCTTTTCAGACGTGCTCCTTGAGGCCCAGGGCATCCTGAGACCATCTTGCGTTTCCCATTCTCCTTAGCAATAATCACCAGTTATTGACAGGTTCCTATTTGGTGAATTAGCTGTTTTATTGCTACCATGACAAATGCCCACAACCATAAGTGCTTAAAACAACACACATTATTATCCTGCAGTTGCGTAGGTTGGGAGGCCATAGGTGTCTCCCTGGACCATGGTCAGGGGGCCAGCAGGGCTGCGGACGGGGATGGGGGATGGGGAAGGTGGGGAAGGTTTCCTCACTCATTCGGGTGTAGGCAGAATTCAGCCCCCGTGGCCAGACGTAGGGCTGTGGACCAGTTTCCTTACCGGCCGTCAGGGGGGCTCGTAAGGCCGCAGGCTCTCCCCAGGCCCTGCGTGCGGCGTCCTGTTCCTCAGACCCCGTTTCCTCCTCAGTTCCCACATCCCCCCCTGCAACCAGGAAAGGTTCTTGGCACCTAAGGACTCAGTCGCTCATGGGATTAGGCTGGGTCCCAACCATAATCTTCCCAAGCAAGGTCCATAACCTTAATCCCATTTGCAAAATCTCTCTTGTCATGTGAGGTAACATGTTCAAAGGGACTAGGTCTGGAATCTTGGGGACACCATTATTTTGCCTACTACATCTGGGGTGGGCTCATGCTTTATATACCTCATTTTAGTTATTTCCATTTTATCAGAAGAAATCAAGCCTTAGAAAGGTTGGGTAGGTTGGCTACATTATCATGAAATGACAGTGTCATGATTTAAATCCAAGTCTGCTTGATTATTTTTATTATTATTATTTACTTATTTTTTAAATAGTTGAATTTTTTTTTTCATTTTTCTTTTTTTTTTGGCCACACCATTCAGCTTGCGGGATCTTAGTTCCCCAACCAGCGATCTAACCTGGGCCCTCGGCAGTGAAAGCACGGAGGCCTAACCACTGGACCACCAGCGAATTCCCAAAGTCAGCTTGATTTTTTTTTTTAATAATAAGTGATTAATTTTATATTGGGGTTTTTTTTAAGCATCTTTATTGGAGTATAATTGCTTTACAATGGTGTGTTAGTTTCTGCTGTATAACAAAGTGAATCAGCTATACGTATACATATGTCCCCATATCCCCTCCCTCTTGTGTCTCCCTCCCACCCTCCCTATCCCACCCCTCCGGATGGTCACAAAGCACCGAGCTGATCTCCCTGTGCTATGCGGCTGCTTCCCACTAGCTATCTGTTTTACATTTGGTAGTGTACATATGTCAGTGCTACTCTCTCACTTGGTCCCAGCTTCCCCATACCCGCCTTGTCTTCAAGTCTATTCTCTACGTCTCCGTCTTTATTCCTTCTAAAGCCACCTTGCTCTTAATTCCTATAGCATGCTATGCTATGTGTGTGTGCTACTATATTTGCGCAACACACACACACACACACACAACACGCATTATGAATTAAGTGTTGGGAAGCCATGTTGCACCAAGTCAGTAGTATAGTTTGCACCATTTCTTCTGGTGATCTTTAAACCTTTTATTTTTATTTTAATATTAGAGAGTAATACAAGAAAGTGGGAAATTTGGTACGTTCTAAATTAATCACAAGGCTATCAGAACAGAAAATATTTATTTGCAAATTTATTAGTTTTCCAAGACTTCAGTTTCAAAAGGTTCAATTTCACAGGTTAGCTATGGGGCTGTACCTTGCTTGGAGACTATAAATGAACATGAAATTATACTGATTTAATTTCCAAAATGATTTTAATTACTAAAATATTATTTCACAAAGAGTATGCTTATATTTTCATATGCTTGTAACTCTGATGTCGTTTTTGAATTAATAGTCAAGTTTTAGGATTGTAGTGGAAACAAAGTGTAATATGTGATCACTTCGGGCGTTCCATGCTGGTTATCATGACATAAATACACAACTGCCCCAAACTCTTGTAAATATGCATACCTTTGTCTTAGCTCATAACTGTGTTTCTTTTTTCTGCTTCAGGCATCCGTTTTACACCCCCTTATTTGTTTACCTTCCTTAAAATGTTTCCACTGTTAACAGTCACAGATGTTTTTCTTTTTTTAAAATTATGGTAATATAGTTGATTTACAATGCTGTGTTAATTTCTGCTGAACAGCAAAGTGATTCAGTTATCCATATATATACACATTCTTTTTCATATTCTTTTTTTTAATGCAAAGGTTTATTATTTATTTAGTTATTTTTTAAAATTTTATTTATTTTTGGCTGTGTTGGGTCTTCGTTGCTGTGTGCGGGCTTTTCTCTAGTTGTGGCGAGCTGGGGCTACTCTTTGTTGCGGTGCGCGGGCTTCTCATTGCGGTGGCTTCTCTTGTTGTGCTTGTTGCAGAGCACGGGCTCTAGGTGCGAGGGCTTCAGTAGTTGTGGCTCGTGGGCTCAGTAGTTGTGGCTCGCGGGCTCTAGAGCGCAGGCTCAGTAGTTGTGGCGCAGGGGCTTAGTTGCTCCGCGGCATGTGGGATCTTCCCGGACCAGGGCTCGAACCCATGTCCCCTGCATTGGCAGGCGGATTCTTAACCACTGCGCCACCAGGGAACTCCTCATGTTCTTTTCCACTGTGGCTTATCACAGGGTATTGAATACAGTTCCCTGTGCTGTACGGTAGGACCTTGTGGTTTATCTGTCCTATACACAGTGGTTTGCATCTGCTGACCCCAAACTCCCGGTGCATCCCCCCCGCCCCGCCTTGGCAACCACAAGTCTGTTCTTTATGTCTGTAAGCCTGTTTCTCTTTCATAGGTATGTTCTTTTGTGTCATATTTTAAATTCCACATGTAAGTGATGTCATATGAGTGTCATATGAGTCATATAAGTGATGTCATAGTTGTCTTTGATGTACTTCACTTTGTATGATCATCTCTAGGTCCATCCATGTTGCTGCAAATTGCATTATTTCATGCTTTTTTATGTCAGAGTAGTATTCCATTTTATATATATATATGTGTGTGTGGGTGTGTACCACATCTTCTTTATCCATTCACACAGATGTTCTTCTTAATTTCATCGCCTTAGTTTCAAGTTCCCCGTGGTTCCTGCCTTACTGACGTGCGGATACCGCAGGGAAGGATGTGCCCTGTGCATGTTGGCATGGCCAGTGGGCCCCTGAGCTCGGACCTGAGCCTGCTTCCTCAGCCTCCTCTCCGAGGGCAGCTGCCACGTGGGAGCAGGACTTACTCATCACTCTGTCCTCTTC
Source organism: Eschrichtius robustus (assembly GCF_028021215.1). Classification (NCBI taxonomy): domain Eukaryota; kingdom Metazoa; phylum Chordata; class Mammalia; order Artiodactyla; family Eschrichtiidae; genus Eschrichtius; species Eschrichtius robustus. The sequence continues at coordinate 368,195 of NC_090827.1, forward strand.
CTTGCAGAACCTCGATGCCCTGCACGACCACCTTGCGACCATCTACCCGGGTATGCGGGCACCTTCCTTTAGGTGCACCGATGCAGAGAAGGGCAAAGGGCTCATCCTGCACTACTACTCGGAGAGAGAAGGCCTGCAGGACATTGTCATCGGGATCATAAAAACGGTAGCCCAGCAGATACACGACACTGAGATAGACATGAAGGTAATGGTCAGTAACCGGGGCTCTTCTGGGCACAGATGGCATGCGGGGTGTTAGAAAGGTGCTCTGAACGTGCCCCTGGTCAGTGCTGCTGGTGGCGCTCGGCAGAGGCAGATACCAGCCGAAACAGTGGCAACACGGGCAGTCTTCTATATTTGGCTTGGAATGCATATACAGGGTAGTTTTTCCTCGTGGGAGCAGATTTTTCTTTCTAATTATATATATTGCTCAAGGCAACAGGGAATTTAATTTGCATTTCCTGTGAGCTCCCACTAGCTGGGAAGCAGGAGGATCTGTGTCTGGATGAGCTGTGGCCTTGAGGATACAAAAAACCCTGTCACATGGACACATTCTAAAATAATACGGAATGAAGTATTATTTTACTGGGGGTTTTTTTGTGTGTGTGGATTTTTTGGTCTGTCCCTGAAATGTGGTTTGAATATTTCATTTTTGTAGGCTAAAACTTTTGCTTTTTTTTTTTTTTTTTTTTTAATTAGATCAACTGGTAAAAGAAGCCGGTCTCAGACTTTAAAAAATGTGTTGCTATTGATAATTCACACTGTCAGTTTTGAGTGATAAATTCAAGGTATTGGTACAATAGCTGTGCAATAAAGGGAGCCATCATTTTTCCTTATTTCTGATCCAGAGGGTCACTCCCAGGGAGCTGTGTTTTCTGTGTTCAGCGTATTCAGCCCCCAGAGACAGTTTTCAGTGGCCCTAGGTTTGAGAAACGTGGGCAGAGGGTACCCTATTTCAGTTTTCTTTCTTTACGGAAAATCTAATAGGCAGTGCTTTCTTAGATCTATAGTTACATTCTAACATGTGTGGGAAGCCCAAACCTTAAGTACAGTATTACACAAATAGAAATTGTAACATTTAAATTGATTAATTTAGAAAAATATGCCGTATATTTAATCTAGTAATGTCACATTAGATTTCACGGGTGTTTTTTCTTTGAGTTGGTGTCATTTTTTACGTGATCTCCAGGTGCATCCTTAGTGTTTCTACAACTAGAAAGTGGGAGTATGGGTAACGTAACATTATCAAATCCAGAGACATTTAAAAATTAAACACTTGGGTCAAGGATTGAAATTCACCCGTGATTAGGAATCTCACTGGAATTCAATTAAAATTGTATATGCCTTTCATTTCCAACTTTGGATCCTGACACTGAACTAACACTTCACTTATAGTACATGAGCCTGTATCCAGGGGGTTGTAAACACTGGGTCTGCTCTTGGTTTGGTTGTTACGTAGCCAAGCTGAGCAAGAAGTAAGGGCATAGAAACTTTAGGAAAGCAACATAAACTGGGGCACCCTTGGAAACTGCTGTTGCCATGGTTATTAGAGCCTTTGGTATGGGAGGTTGACAGCAGTAGCACTCTGTATAATTATGGGGTTCACTTTATACATCCCACTTATACAATGTGGGTTGTCTTGTGACCTTCATTTATTCAAGTACTCCAGACAATATAGATGTCTGAAATATTTGCATTTGGTAATTATATTTGGTATATTTAATGTTTTTCAAAGGCACTGTTTTAATTTCCTGAGGTATTCTTATGTTGAATCCCTAAGTTTAATAGGTCCAGAGCTACCAGACAACTTAACTACTTCAGGAATATTAGACCATGTCATGAAGGTGATATACGAAGGAGAGGGTAAAAATATGATCAGAAAAGCTGTTCATTTCGCTGATTTAACCAAAGCAAAAGGGTATAATTGAGAAATTCATTAGTAAATTTAGGTTGCATATAATTCAGTTCTTCTAGCTGAAATGGAAACACAGCAGAACATCAAAATTTTAAGATTGTTTTGTTTTGTTTATGAGACTTTAGGGAAATCACTCTTCATGGGGCAGAATTTTCCAATCATAAATAAGAATACTAATCTTTCAGCAGTGTAGTAGATTAGTGTGACAGTTTTAGTAGTAATATCCTGATTTCACCATGAAACTACATTTGGGAAAACATATACAATAGCGTCCATATTAATTGAGATTTGTTCTTAAGCGTCAGAGTTTGCTGCAGTGAACTAAGGAAAAAAGTGAAAAAGAGCAATGTTTTGCCTTCATTTAGCTGCAACTGAAGAAATACTCATTCAACTGTTTCCCATTTTGATCTGGCTGCAATTTGAGATACGGTTTTTTCCCTTTATAAGAGGATATGTTGGTTGCAGTTTCTTAAACTCTAAAGGAAAAATCCTTTTTAAAGCTTAATCATTTATTTGCCTGTGAATAACATTTAGAAATGTAGTTATTCTTTAAATTAGAGAGCTTCGCTCATGATCATGATTACTCCCATAGAATCAAGTCCTAGATTTGGAATTAAATCAAAAAAGGTAATTTGGGGAGGGGGGATTTTTATGCATTTTTCGATCTATTCTTCAGAAAGGTTAGTCAAAATACCCCCATTAGTGGCATGTGAAATGACTCTTCTTCTGTATCCTACCTCATTTGGTACTGTGATTTTATATACCTGCCAATTGATGGATAAAAAAAATGACATGGCATATATTTTTAAATATGTATTTCTGTCATTTCATTTCCCTGTTTGTGCATGTCATTTTTCATCATATTAAACATACCACTCTGTATGATGTGTAGGGCGTCTACTGTACGTGTGCCTGGCTAAGGGGTGCTGAGCCCACCAGGGCAAGGGGGTGCTTTCCCCCAAATTCTACCAAAGAGGCTGCATGGACCACTAGGGGACTCATACCAGATTTGCTATCTTTCTGTGAATTTACTTATTCAGTCTTCAAATTTCATAAATCAATGTCCAGAAATAGTTTTCTATATTAGGCGTGTATAGTGTTTGCATATATTAAATTTTTAAAATTAACCTGCTAAATGCAGTTCTCATCACCAGTTTCTTAGGTATTTAGGTTTTGTAACTAAATGCGGACAATGAACACCATTTCCCCTTTTGGCATCCAGGTTATTCAGCAAAGAAACGAAGAATGTGATCATACTCAATTTTTGATTGAAGAAAAAGAGTCAAAGGAAGAGGATTTTTATGAAGATCTTGACAGATTTGAAGAAAATGGTACCCAGGAATCACGCATCAGCCCATATACCTTCTGCAAAGCTTTTCCCTTTCACATCATATTCAACCGGGATCTCGTGGTCACTCAGTGTGGCAATGCCATCTACAGAGTCCTTCCCCAGGTAAAAGTACATCACACTCTCTTGGGGCCTGAGACAAAAGGCCACAAAGACACTATTGTTACAGGTGACCATTCATACCTTTAACCCTTTGCTTATATATCAGGTAACCTGGAGCACACTGTACGTCACAGAAGTTCTGTAGCTGTAAACTAAGTACGTTTGAGCATACTGCAGCTTTGCCTAGGACAGCTACTTATTTTTTTCTGTTTTAATCGCAAGGGCAGTGGGAGAATTCTGTGGGAATAGTGTACTTGTTTTAATGAGGAAGTGAGTAACTTTCCAGTAACAATCAGTTTTCACTTAATTTATTCAACATGGAGCAAATAGTCACTGAATATCTACTGTCTGAAAATAACTTTCAAAATCAAGCACTGACATTTGCAGGGAAAAGAAAGGAATTTAAAATACACCAAAGAGGAAAGCGATAGAGGTTACCGTGGGGTTTAGTAGAAAAAGCATCAAAGGACAGCAGTTGGGTGATGCCAGGAATGTACGTTTGACTTGCATTATTATTATTGTTATTATATTATCTTCTTCTTATTCAGACCCATTGTCAAGTCCTCTCTTCCTACTTTTTCTTTTCTCTCCTTTTCTGACTTTTGGAATTGCACATGACATGTGTCTAGAGATACTTTTTGCTTGTAATTAAGGACACTTAATTCGGGATGAACTCACACGGGGTCTGGCGTGAACCCGTAAGTCTGGCAGCAGAACGATGTGCGGACTGGGCGGTTACGCTGGCTCTGCCTCTCCGCCATCGATGACCTTGACTGTGTCACGTCCCTCTTGGCCTGCTTTCCCCTTGTTATGCTGTGAGGCTGGAGGGTGGACGAAGATCACCTAGTGTAAGCAGTCACTCACTCCCCTTTTATTATTAATTAGCCGTCTCCTGATAAACTGTGAGTGGCGTGGGTGGTTTTGCGATTTAAATTTCATTTTAGGCCATGGACATCTAACACCTCATGCTACAACTTAAAAGCTAAGTTCCATTCTTTTTTCTTCCAAAATTCTTCTCTTGTTTAGATTAGCTTATATTTGAATATGAGTCCCCCGATTCCATATTAGGTTTCACGTTCAGGCGACTGCTGGATGTTCATTTAGTTGCCGAGCTGCTTAGATGATGACGTGAGTCCACAGTTGAGGTCACTTTCCTACAAAATAATTATGCTTTTCTATGTTTTAAGTGCTGTTGAGCTGGTCTAATCTAATAACTACTATCAAATCATAAGAATTATTGACTAAGTATCCTTTTCTTTTCGTCTGCATTTTAGCTCCAGCCTGGGACCTGCAACCTCCTGTCTGTCTTCTCCCTGGTCCGTCCTCATATTGACATCAGTTTCCATGGGATCCTCTCCCACATCAATACGGTCTTCGTATTGAGAAGCAAGGTAATTGAGATATTATTTCAGTAAATGTGAGGAAGTAAGGTCTGTTACAGATTAGAAGTGTTCCACAGGGATAATTAGCTGCAAAAACATTCTGTGAGATGCAGAAGGTGTAGACAGAGCAAAACCAGAGCCCGAAGGGGGTCCTATTTCAAAGGCAACGGTGCTGATTTGGGGGTTGCCTGTAGGGCAGTGGGACCCTCTCCTCTGGTTAGAATAAATGAGCGAGAGTTTGGAGAAGGCCTTGCCCAGGCTGCCCGGGTGCACACAGTGAAACCAACAGCTTTTACTCAATATACAGCTACAGACTCCTATTTTAGAAATCTGGGGAACTAATAAAGATGTTTTAAACTTTACCCAAAGCCGCTGGTTTGTTGTTCCCTAAATTGTCTGTTATTCTTCAGGCCATTTTTGTGGGGAAATACAAGTGATAACATTTTCATTCAGTTGATAGTTTAGGTGGTACCCAGATCTCGTAGTTTCTGTTCTTGGGGCTGATGTAGGCAAAGTGTTCCAGAGGACAAAGCTCATCCTCCTTTCCGCCCTCCACCTACAGAGGTCTTCCCCACACCTGCTTCCTGTATTTGGAACCAGCTGCTTCCAGCTCTGTGCATGTAGGGGTGGGCATGGGGACACTGGGTCTGGTCTTTGCTAGAGCCTGGGATTACGTGCTGTGGCCATGGTGGAAAATCAGAAATAAGACTCACTGAAGCTTTCCATAAAGATGTGAAAGTAGCACAGCTACTGTCTTTCTGGGTTCAAAGGAAACGGTCAGTTGGCTTTTCTGCAGTGATGTAAGGCTGTCTGCTTGTTACCTGGCTGACTCTGGTGAAACGCCTCTCCTGCTCTACCTGGGCCGACGTTCTCCCTTACGGTTTGGTGGGAATGAGGTCTCTGTGTCCTTCTCGGCTGAGTCGTTAGGTAGAGACAAAGGCATGAGTGGACGGTTGTGTCTTGCCTTTTCCAGGAAGGGTTGTTGGATGTAGAGAAATCAGAGTGTGAGGATGAACTGACGGGCACTGAGATCAGCTGCTTACGGCTCAAGGGCCAGATGATCTACTTATCTGAAGCAGACAGCATACTTTTCCTGTGCTCACCAAGGTAATCACTGCGAGGTGAATTACAATAGATAGAAGTACCCATCTTGTGCTAATAATGAAGGAGTTCAATATCTTTTATTCAATTGTTTCTACAAAGTATGCTTAGACTTCCAAACTCTTTTTATATGCCTCTCTATAACAAGGATAACTTCATTGAACATTTGCAATAAACTCAGAAGAAGTCATGTCTTCTGTTTTATTTGCCATATCTTAGTCAGTTTGCTGAGTGTTTATGCCATTAGATCAGGGGATACGTAATCTGAAGGTAGGTAACTCTGTAGCTTTGTACCTTCTAAAGATGCATCATGTCCATAAGCAAACCTATAAAGCATGTAATGCGATGGCAAAAATACATGGTTATATTTGACACCAAGAAATTACTTTTCTAATTTCTGGATGTAAGCTATTTTATATTAAAACTATTTCGCTACTTTAACTGAGACACACTATTCAAAATATAGTTTTAAGTTGACACTTATGTAAATAATGTTATTTATAATAAACATTGGGACTTCCCTGGTGGTGCAGTGGATAAGAATCCGCCTGCCAATGCAGGGGACACGGGTTTCAGCCCTGGTCCGGGAAGATCCCACATGCCGCAGAGCGGCTAAGCCCATGAGCCACTACTACTGAGCCTGTGCTCTAGAGCCTGCGAGCCACAACTACTGAGCCCACGTGCCGCAACTACTGAAGCCCACGCGCCTAGAGCCCGTGCTCCACAACAAGAGAAACCACCACAATGAGAAGCCCACACACCACAACGAAGATCAGCCCCCGCTCACCACAACTAGAGAAAGCCCACGCACAGCAACAAAGACCCAACGCAGCCAAAAACAAATAAATAAATTAACTAATTAAAAAAATAAATATAATAAACATTAGAGGGAGGTAAAACTGTAGGTTGGTATTTTCAAAATGTGACAAGCGTTCTACTAAAAGATGCATGGGAATTTAGAATAAGAAACATATATCTAAATTTAGAGCAGTAGACATAGATAACTATAGAGCTTGTTAGGTGATATTTTGTGTATTTATAACTTTGTGCAGACAAAATGTATGCACATTATTTAGTAACACTCAAGAAAGGATGTTTTGGTGGGCTATTGATTAAAAATTTAGTTTAAAGTCCAATTGATCACTTTTCATTTAAAGATATTGTCTTAAAGTTTCTGAAAAATCGAATGAATTTTGTAACACCTTCCTTGAAAATTATTAATATGGTATTAAAGACTATATAAGACTAATGATGGGTTTTTCCCCTGAGAGTATATATTATGAAAACAAAAGAGACAAAATTAGGAAATGTAAACTCTATATTTTTCGTTAATAACCTCCATTGATCTAACTGTATCTTCAACTGCTATAAATAAGTGTTCTTCCTTCTGCCTCTTTCCAAGTTGAGCATCGGTAGAATGACAGCTTCTCAATAGGGACAGTTTCTATTCATGGAGAGAAGGGTTTCTTCGGAAATAGAAGCAGGAAATTTGGAGTCTACTTGCTAATCACCATATGCAGAAATTGGCTACATAGTGACACACTCACCGACTGTCATATGGGACCTGCTCATGTGTACAGAGAAACCAGTACTCACACGAAATGAGATCAACTGAAAGCAGTTTTACTTACAAAATAAATAACCCCAAGAGGAAAAAAGTTACTGGCACAAAACAGAAATATAGATCAATGGAACAAGATAGAAAGCCCAGAGATAAACCCATGCACCTATGGTCACCTTATCTTTGATAAAGGAGGCAAGAATATACAATGGAGAAAAGACAGCCCCTTCAATAAGTGGTGCTGGGAAAACTGGACAGCTACATGTAAACGAAATTAGAACACTCCATAACACCATACACAAACTCCAAATGGATTAGAGACCTAAATGTAGGATCAGACACTATAAAACTCTTAGAGGAAAACATAGGCAGAACACTCTATGACATACATCACAGCAAGATCCTTTTTGATCCTAGAGAAATGGAAATGGAGACAAAAATAAACAAATGGGACCTAATGAAACTTAAAAGCTTTTGCACAGCAAAGGAAACCACAAACAAGATGAAAAGACAACCCTCAGAATGGGAGAAAATATTTGCAAACGAAGCAACTGACAAAGGATTAATCTCTGAAATTTACAAGCAGCTCATGCAGCTCAATATCAAAAAAACAACCCAATCCAAAAATGGGCAGACGACCTAAATAGACATTTCTCCAAAGAAGATATACAGATCGCCAACAAACACATGAAAGGATGCTCAACATAACTAATCATTAGAGAAATGCAAATCAAAACTACAATGAGGTATCACTGCACACCTGTCAGAATGGCCATCATCGAAAAATCTACAAACAAAAAATGCTGGAAAGGGTGTGGAGAAAATGGTACCCTCCTACACTGTTGGTGGAAATGTAAATTGATACAGCCACTATGGAGAACAGTATGGAGGTTCCTTAAAAAACTAAAAATAGAACTACCATATGACCCAGCAATCCCACTACTGGGCATATACCCTGAGAAAACCATAATTCAAAAAGAGTCATGTACCACAATGTTCATTGCAGCTCTATTTACAATAGCCAGGACATGGAAGCAACCTAAGTGTCCATCGACAGACAAATGGATAAGGAAGATGTGGCACATATATACAATGGAATATTACTCAGCCATAAAAAGAAACGAAATTGAGTTATTTGTAGTGAGGTGGATGGACCTAGAGTCTGTCATACAGAGTGAAGTAAGTCAGAAAGAGAAAAACGAATACCGTATGCTAACACATATATATGGAATCTAAAAAAAAAAAAAAAAACACAAATGGTTCTGAAGAACCTAGGGGCAGGACAGGAATAAAGAAGCAGACGTAGAGAATGGAGTTGAGGACACGGGGAGGGGGAAGGGTAAGCTGGGACGAAGTGAGAGAGTGGCATGGACATGTATACACTACCAAATGTAAAATAGATAGCTAGTGGGAAGCAGCCGCATAGCACAGGGAGATCAGCTCGGTGCTTTGTGACCACCTAGAGGGGTGGGATAGGGAGGGTGGGAGGTAGACACAAGAGGGAGGGGATATGGGGATATATGTATACGTACAGCTGATTCACTTTGTTATACAGCAGAAACTAACACAGCATTGTAAAGCAATTATACTCCAATAAAGATGTTAAGAAAAAAATGGGGAAAAAAAGTTAATAGCTCATTAGAATAATAATAAGTTTTGAGAACAGTGAGACACAATTTGATGAAGTTTTCTCACTCAATATGAGCATTTTAACCCTTCACTTTCATTTTACGGTTCCAGTCATTTTTCCTCTGCTCACTGGCAGGTCTTGTAAACCATTTGGTGGATGATCTGGCCTCTTTCCTGAAGGGTGTGTGTCAATAGCAAACTGTTTGATCATTTTATTTTTCTTTATTAACATGCTAATTTTTGCTTTGATTTATGGACATTTCTGCTGAGAATATATTGCAGGGAGACATTTTATTAATCCCAATTTCTTTAGTAAAGTCACAACACAGTTATGTCATTTTAGAGAAATTATTATTATGAACGACTGGAAATAATTACTTTGCATTTAAAGAATTCAAACCAAGAATGTAACCTTCAGACATTTTAACCAAATACTAAATTTTTTTAAAAGTCAACTTTTTACTTAACAGATCTTCACCGAATCAATAAATATTACGTTGTTCTAAGAATGACTTAAGTTACAAAGATGCATCAAATTCAGCAAGAACAAATACTGTTTCAAATAAATGAGAAAATTAGTCAAAGAAAATAAGAGTAGTAGAAGAAATTAGAGCCAGAAATAAGAGTGGAATAGAAAGTGCATGTTAGAAAGTCATGAGTACGGAAAAGTCATGTTGAAGATGGGTCATAGATCAGGTTGTAAACCTTTTATCATTGTGTGTGAAAGAGAAGACACCTAGTTACGTCAAAAAACCCCTAAGGCAACAGTGAACTAGCTTCTCAGAAGAAACACTGTTATCCTTGTTAAAGAGAGTAAAGATAACTTTTTCTTCATCCCTTCATAATGAGGAAAAACTGTGGCAATAATAAGTAACAGGCTTGTGTTAAAAACCCGAGCGGGTTTTGTAGGGCGGTTTTTCACATTGTCTTTTAATTTAGGCTGATGGCGTTAGAAAGTGCCATTTGGCAAAACTGCATGTCAAGTTCACTGCTCTTTGATAGATGTTTAAATATTGAGAAGAATGAAGCACATTCCTCTCGCGTTTCTCCAGATTTTCTTACGCCTGACCTGCTGAATGGCAGGCGGCGGGATTAGACTCCTGGACAGGAGCCAGGGCGGTGTTGCCATGGGGACCCTGGGGACTGACAGTGCCTCCTTCTCCCTGTGACAGTGTCATGAACCTGGACGACCTGACCCGGCGCGGGCTGTACCTGAGCGACATCCCGCTGCACGATGCCACGCGGGACCTCGTGCTGCTGGGGGAGCAGTTCCGAGAGGAGTACAAGCTGACCCAGGAGCTGGAGATCCTCACGGACAGGCTGCAGCTCACATTGCGCGCCCTGGAAGATGAAAAGAAGAAGACAGACACGTAAGCACGTGCCCTGTGCTTGAAGAGGGCGGGCGGGGCTGGCCTTCGTGGTAGCCGGCGGCTCTGCCGTAGTTAAGACTGACCGTCGGGCTGTGACCGGGCCGAGCTGGTACTGCTCGCTGCACGGCAGGCCAGTAAATCCAGACACAAGTTGCTGGGGCAAGGAATAGCGATCGTAGTCGGAAAGACGGCAGACCCAGAAGATGGCGGGATCGTGTCCCGAACGACCATCTGGCCTGGGTTAGAATTCAGGCTCCTTTTATAACAAAAGGGGCGGGACCAGCCAAAGGGGCGGGACTAAAGCCAAAGGGGTGGGGCCAGCCAAAGGGGCGGGGCTAAAGCTAAGCTCTTCCTGGTTCCCGGCAGCGTCTGGGGCTGGGAGGTGTGAATGTCTTCCTTCCTGCGGCCGCTCCCTGGTGAGCCTGGTCAGGCTGTTTCCTGGGAGCTAAACAAAGGTATTCAGCTTGAGGCTCATGACCTGGGGACCAGGGTTCCCAGAGATGGGCCATTGTGTACAATTTAGTCTGATAAGCAACACCCCGTTAGTGATTAGCTTGTAATAGAACACAAAGTTTCTTCCCTATAACAAGACTCCGAGGCGTGGGACCCGCCGTAGGCCTGGAGTCCTAGGTAAACTCTAACACATCACTTAAATAGAAGTTATGCACACAGAAATCAATCAGTCCTAATAGTAATTTTACAAACCAAGCTGGAAGAATATACGCTAAAGCATGACTCTGGAAATCATGAGAAGAATAATTCAAGTGCATATTTCAAGTCCAACTACCGGTTCATCCATTTCCTCACACAAGAGGTGTACCGAGCTTCCTGTAGGTGCCCGGGCTGCCCAGGTGCTGGGGGACACTGAACACTGAACTTAGATTTGGCCATTATGTTTTAAAAGCGTTCTGTTCCTGGACTCCAAATTATTTTTGGGTTTGACAGGTGTGAGTCTGACAGACTGTAGTGTCTTATGTGATGACAACAATTGCATCTGTAATTTGATACATGAACAAAGCTATCAAAACACAGAACTATTATTTTTCTACGAATGGTGGATTAAATTATGAACTATTGGGCAAGTAACATTTAAGATAATATTTCGTTTTCAAGTAATTCATGTAAACAAATACACATCGTGCGTACTGCTTGGCCTTGCTTGAGTATATTAATTAAAAGCATGAAATCACTGACTTTCGTAAGAGAATTTTACCGGGGGTCTTGCGTGTTCATTTTTAGCGTTTGTATAATAGGAAGCTATCTTGGAGAATTGACCTGATGTTCCTTCGTGTAAGAACTGTGTCACTCTACTTGACACCATAGGGTTGGTAACAGCACCACTTCCTGTCCTGTCCTTGCACTGGTGTGTGTGTTGCCTGTGGATGGTTGCTGTGCCCACAGGTAAACACATCAATTAACTGTTTATTGGCAGCTTAGATGGATAGAGAATCCACGTAAATGTCTGTCTTCATCCCTAGCTTCTTCCTGCACTTCTCCTACTTTGTATAATGAAGCTGAAGACTGTAGTTTCTTCGACACCACTTTACTTTCCTCATGGCCCTGAAGGGAACCCCTTAAGCGGTCCAGGTATTTGGCAAATTTCCAAAAGTATGTGGGATGAGGTGGGCCACTCAAATTCCTCCTGCTGCTCGAGAAACAACTCAAAATGTGTATTTATCAGTGTGTGGTACAGCTTCCACCATGAAAAATAACCCATTTTATGGAGCTTATAAGATTGTCCTTAGGACCAAGGCTCACAGTCACCTGGATTTGTAAGTCTGAGTTACTCAGATCCTGCTCTGGCTGTTATATTAGAAAACCACCAAGGTTTCCATCTTCGTTGATATTTGGTTTTCAAGGTGATTTAATTATAAACATTTACTATGAATTTTTGTTGAAGTAGTTGTACTGGTCACATTTAATATTCAAATATAGCTTTAAAATATTGTATAAAATGTTCTCTGTTTGAAAGTGAAAAGTGAAACACTGAATACATTCCACTAAAGGTAGCGAAAAAATGAGACCTCAGCTCCATTTTGCACCTTAAACTTAGCACCGGCGCCGTCTGGCTTAGGGGAGAAAGAGGCTCGGAGGTGCTGTTTGCTCCTGTGCGCCATCACGTCAAGGAACCGCAGGTCCGCTTGCTTCTGCTTCTCTGCTCAGCTCTCACCCCTCCCGTGTGCTCGCCACTCTCCCCGCTCCCCAGGGCCCCTGGTCCCATCAGCGTGGTCTCAGGATTGTCAACGGAAATAAGATCTTTTCTTGTCTAGACCAATTTCTACCTGCTTTATCCGTTTCTTCCATGAAGGAGTGAGGCAGGAATGAAACAGAAAAATCTGCCCTTTCTTTCTTTCTTCCTTCCTTTCCTTTCCTTTCCCTTCCCTTTCTTTCTTCCTTCCTTCCTTCCTTTCATTGAAGTATAGTTGATTTATAATGTTGTGTTAGTTTCAGGTGCACAGCAAAGTGAATCAGTTATATATACATACATACATATTCTTTTTCAGATCCTTTTCTGTTATAGGTTTTTACAGGATATTGAGTAGAGTTCCCTGTGCTGTACAGTAGGTCCTTGTTGGGGAAATCTGCTTTTCGCGTCAGATGGCAAGCGTTGAGGCAGATGGCTTATCCCTGAGAGGTGAACGTGCCCCTGGTTTTGTGGGATCCGTACGGTGCTAAGTGCTTGAATGGCTTCTTTCATCCTGTGACTGTCACAGCAGGAGCATTAACACACAAGCCCACGCAAGACAACTTTGACTTCTTGCTGTCAGTCCTCTGTTTTGTCTGTTTGTTTTGTTTGGCTTATTTTGATTTGCTTTGAATTGGTTTGGATTTGGGGATGTTCTATGGGATTAAAACAAACCAATTATTTATATTTTCTCGACTTGACTTATAAAGATGGCTGATAGCGGGTGTCCTGTCCGAACCCAAGCCTGCACAGTGCACACGGCACTGAAGTCTACGAGGTGGGCCGTAGAGGCATGGACGCTGCTCTCAGCATCTCTCACTGTGGCTTTATCCTCACCCCTCTGGACAGGTTGCTGTACTCTGTCCTTCCTCCGTCCGTGGCCAACGAGCTGAGGCACAAGCGTCCGGTGCCCGCGAAGAGGTACGACAACGTGACCATCCTCTTCAGCGGCATCGTGGGCTTCAACGCCTTCTGCAGCAAGCATGCGTCTGGGGAAGGCGCCATGAAGATTGTCAACCTCCTCAACGACCTCTACACCAGATTCGACACGCTGACAGACTCCCGGAAAAATCCGTTTGTTTATAAGGCAAGTCCACGTCCTGTCCTAATGCGGTGCCATTCATGATTCTGAATTTTCAAGCCATGGCTTCCAGAGGCACTGCGGTCACCATTCCCTGACTGTAGCCCTGCAGGCTTGGTACGGGCAGGTCTCGTGCATTCGTTATTTACCATTTTCTTAAATAATTACCTCGCGTTCTAAAACATTCTCTTCCTTGTAACCCAGATGAATGGAATGGACGATTCCCTAGTTAAAATGTTAAATCCGTGCAGGTGGTTTATCACACGTAATATAAACATGGCATTCGTGTCAGTGGTCTGCAAGTGACATTTTTACTGAAAGGTAGAAGTGATTTGCACAGTAAAGAAGTCATGGAGCTTAAGAAGGGGACTGAGACCCGCTTTTAGATAACATCAGCTTGAGGGAAACATGTATAAGGCATTTCTGCCCTTGGTTTCAATTAGTAACACATGTAATCTTGGAAAAATGAAGTCAGTGGAATATTGCTTCGTAAAGGCAAGAATGTGAACTAAACCCCCCCCAGGCATCTGGAGTCATAGAAGTGCCACAAGGACTATTTATTTTAGAGTCTTTTTCCGAGGAACCATGTAGCACTTGGTGAGCACGTCATAAAAATCACTGGTTACTAAAAAAAAAAAAAAAAATCACTGGTTACTGACCAGGATAAATCACTGACCTGGGGGTAGTGCGGCTTTGGCCCATCCAACCATCAGTGTTTTAAGGGGAAATAGGGTAGTAAATTGTCCTCCTGGGTAGTGAGCATATCTGAGCTGAGAAAGCGGGACTTAACTAGAGGAAAAATAATGCCTGTAATCAGACTCCAAGTGCCAGATGTGTACATTTCAAATAATGACGTTTTCTTGTTGGAGTTGAAGGTATCAGAATTTTAAGAGATTCAGGGGAGGAAAGTTGAAAGTTATTGATAGCAATTGGAAGAACATGTTTTGTGTAAGGGTAGCAAGTGGAACAGTCATGTTTGTACTGACCAATCTGTGCCCTGCTAGGTGGAAACGGTCGGTGATAAGTACATGACGGTGAGTGGGTTACCAGAGCCCTGCATCCACCATGCACGTTCCATTTGCCACCTGGCTTTGGACATGATGGAAATTGCCGGCCAGGTCCAGGTAGATGGTGAATCTGTTCAGGTTAGTAGATAAAACAGATATTTTAATGGTAGTAATAGACCTTTTGGACAACCGATTTATATTCATAATCATTAATTATGTACAAGGAATAACATCTTGACAACAAAGACTAATATTTTTAATGTTTTTTTAATTGAAGTATAGTTAATTTACAATGTTGTGTTTCTACTGTACAGAAAAGTGGTTCAGTTATACATATATAATATGTGTATTCTTTTTCATGTTCTTTTCCATTATGGTTTAATACAGGATATTGAATATAGTTCCCTGTACTATACTATAGATCCTTGTTGGTTATTTATTTTACATACAGTTGTGTGTATATGTTAATCCCAAACTCCTGATTTATCCTCCCTCTCCCTTTCCCCTTTGGTAACCATATATCTGTTCTCTATGTCTGTGAATCTGTGTTTTGTAGATATGTTCATCTGTGTCATATTTTAGATTCCACATATAGGTGATATCACATGATATTTGTCTTTTTCTGTCTGACTTTCTTCATTGAGTATGATAATCTCTAGGTTCATCCATGTTGCTGCAGATGGCATTATTTCATTCTTTTTTATGGCTGAGTAATATTCCATTGTATATATGCACCACATCTTCTTTATCCATCCTTCAGTGGACACTTAGGTTGCTTCCATGTCTTCGCTATTGTGAATAGTGCTGCAGTGAACATTATAGTTTTCTCCAGGTATATGCCCAGGAGTGGGATTGCTGGATCATATGGTAGCTCTATTTTTAGTTTTTTTAAGGAACCTCCATACTGTTCTCCATAGTGGCTGCACCCGTTTACATTCCCACCACCAGTGTAGGAGGGTTCCCTTTTCTCCACACCCTCTCTGGCATTTGTTATTTGTAGACTTTTTAATGATGGCTGTTCTGACTGGTGTGAGGTGATACCTCGTTGTAATCTTGATTTGCATTTCTCTAATAATTAGCAATGTTGAGCATCTTTTCTTGTGCCTTTTGGCCATCTGTATAAACAAAGACTAATATTTTATTGAACCCATTGTATTACATTCTTCCATAGAAATGGGAAACCTGTCCACCTGTTTGAAATCTTCTTTATTCCATGTACTGAAAGTCACGAGGATGAGATAAAACCCCCTGTCCCTTCTGGTTTATTTTTTAAAATCTCTTTCCTGTGTCTCATGTAAGTTGCCAGATTCACATCTCTGAAAGCTTCAAACTTGACAAAAAGAATGTTTCTCTTGAAAGATTTTTGTGAGGGTTTTTGTCTGTAATATGCTTGGAGTTCTAGAGAATTCTTATGATTTTTATATGATGACTCTACGTTATTCTTTAATATAGAGTAAGCAATAATTCATATTATTGAATTTATTAAAACAGAGCTTTGATTTCTGCAGATAACAATAGGGATTCACACAGGGGAGGTAGTCACTGGTGTCATAGGACAGAGGATGCCTCGCTATTGTCTTTTTGGAAATACTGTCAACCTCACAAGCCGAACAGAAACCACCGGACAAAAAGGAAAAATAAATGTGTCTGAATATACATACAGGTAAGAGACACATCTAGTTATTTACTGATTTGAAAAATGTCTCTTTGCATGTGTTTTAATTCCCTGGGTGATTTTATTACCTTTAACATTTATCACCTCTGCTCTTAGGATTATTTATTGTTTATTTGAGAAGGTGGTGTCATTATTTCCATTTTAAGTGATTCTTCACCATCTTAGGAGTTTCTGCTATGCTCATTGTTACTAAAACCTTGAGGTACCTTTAAATAACTTTGGTGTGTGTCCCTTTCCCCGTGCAGCCATACTCCACGCTTCTCTCCCTGTTCCCTGTCCCCTTTAGATGTCTCATGACACCAGAAAATTCAGACCCACAATTCCATTTGGAGCACAGAGGCCCAGTGTCCATGAAGGGCAAAAAAGAGCCAATGCAAGTTTGGTTTCTATCCAGAAAAATTACAGGAACAGAGGTATGACTCATCAGAGTGTAATTCCTTTTTAAGACAGACTGTAAACATGGGGAGCTAAATCATAATCACTGAAAACACGTTTCATTTGCAAAGAATTCTTGGGTACGTGAACCCTTCAGTAAAGCAGCGGAAATACTGAACCGTTAGTGAGCCGGTTAGAGCAATACAGACTTCTTAGGGGAGACTTTACGGTTGCTGGTTTTGTCCTCTAATGAGATGAAAACCAGAGCACGAGACGGAGAAGAGCTGGCTGTGGTTGTTCCTCTGTAACCTGGCTCGGACCCAGCTGGGGAGCGGGCGGTGAGGGGCGTCCCGGGCCCCCCCCAGCGTCCTCAGCTGTCATGAGATCGCCACCAGGGCCAGGACAGGGCCGCCTTCACGGGAGGTTTCCTGACCACAACGCTCCAGATCCTTCCGAGGGCCACGCTGTCACCTTGGGGAATGTTGGGGCATCTTTGGACACCCTAGTCCCTCGTGTGTCTTCCCTGGAGAGAAGAGTGATTTATACTTTTCCAGAATCTAAATGATTCCGCAGGGAAGCTATAGGTCCGTGCTCATGCCCTGGGCGTACTCCAGCCTGAACCCAGGTGCTGGCGTCGGGGCGGGGGGGTTCGCTCGGGGATCCTGTGACCCAGGGTGGCTCGTGACACCAAGGTCCTGCCAGCTTTGCCCCCTCCCAGTGGGTTGCATCAGAAACAAGTCTGATGCTTTGTTCCCCGCTGATGTACCTGGTTCTTTAGAGGGGGTGAGACTCCTTGACTATATGTCTTTTCCTGGATGTACACATTCCTTACAAATGCTTTTAGAGTAGAAGTCCTAAGAGGAATGGAATGCCAAGTTGTAAAGTATTCATCTTCACCTTCTCTTCACTGTTTCTACTTCTGGTGCCAGCTGGCTTCCCGATGTTCTTCTGATAAATTAGCTTCCCTCCGGCATTGCTCATTTTACTTGGGTGCTTCTGTCTCATCCAGCGTGGTGGTGGGAATGACTTAGAAAAACTGTAGATACGAGTGCAGATCAAATTTTATTTAAAAAAAGAAAGAAAATCTTTTGGGAGTCCTACAAGCTTTATTATCACTGAAAATTAATACCCTGTTTTTTCCACTTTGTAAAGGAAACAAAGCAGGATGACAACTGAATCTTGGATGTTGGGGTGAAGAGGACGGGGTGAGGTCCAGTCTTCCCCTAACTCATGCCAAGCCTGGGAGCAGTCATTCCCTTGGTCCTTTTCCATTTCCCCAAGCCTTTCTCCTAGTTATCTCTTTCCTTATTCATTATTCAGCTTCAGCTCTGCTTTTGAGTATTTTCAAGGTTTAGTATATTGTCTGAAGTTTGGCTTCGTGTGGGTGATGTGAGCTTCACGTGTCTTAAAATCTACTACAAGCATCACCTAACATGGTGATTTGCAAGTAGTAGGCACCCAATAAATATTTGTTGAATTTAATTAAATGAAACGGAACAGTATTTGGCCATGTCTCTCTCTCTCTCTCTCTCTCTCTCTATATATATATATATATATACACACACACCATGGTTTTCTAAATCTGTTCAGTGCTCTCTATATATGCATATGTATATTTTAATGACTATAACATATAAAAGTTTTATCATGTTGGTGTATATCATTATAGAAATCATTTTCTAAAGGAGTGAATTCAGAATTTTAGGGAAAAAATGCAATTTATTTTCAGACTCCCCAAATAAGAATTAATATATCATGCTAAGAAAATACTGACTATTTTGAATTATGCTAACTTTCCTTCAGAAATAGAGAATACGCATTTCTGTTATTAAACTATTGGGTTATTCATTCAGATCACGTGGCAATTATAATTCCTCTAAAATGCTGTCGTTTGCATTGTACCCCTTGTATAATTATAAATCTCACTAATCCCGTGCAGCTGTTAAAGAAAGCGGCACTGTTTCACAATGAGCTATTGCGTTAGTTTGGGGTGAATGTTAGGGGCTCTGACCACATCCAAGGAAAAAGCTGGAAGCATGGCTCGGGGGTGTTCCTGGTGGTCAGAGCCCCTCCTGGCCCTTTATTCCCAGAAATTAGCTCCTTTTTCTTAGCTCACAAGAATGTGACTATATCCAGGGCATCATGTTCAGAAAACTTACTTTAGTTTCGACATAGAATGCATTCTTATTGGACTCATTAGCCTGTTGTCCTTCAATATCTCTGATAATTTATTAACATCTATCTTTATAAAATATAGTACAATTACTTTTGTGTAAAAATGTTTGTCTTTAAATTTAGCATTTCCTATCAGCACATTGATATTTGTATAAAATGTTCTGTGTTCATGTGTAAGAGATCCTGCAATAAATTATTTTTTCCACTTGTCTCTAGACAGTTTTTAATTCAATAAAAATGAAATGAATAGTCTTGTCGGTCATTTGATTGATTAGTGCCATTTTTGGAAATACATCTTACCGCTTTGCCTGTTATAGGCTTTCATTTTGATTCCCTGCTGTTAGGATAAAGCTGAATGGTCCCTCTTCATCAGGCCTATTCCCAGATGGTATTTTTCTTCAGTGACAGCGGCAAGACCAGCCTTGGCAAGGGTGGGGAGGATATATGCACAGATACATGTGAAGTGACACTGACGAGCTCCCGGCATTTTAGGAGTGAAAGACACGTACAAATAACTAAAGCGTCTGATATTCATAGTGGTGAAACATATTCAAGACACAGAAAGAATACTCAGAGCGTGAGAAACAAGAGGACGGAAGTGGGGTGGGAAGGAGGCGGGAGGCCAGCTGGATTTTGTGGTGGTTTTGTCTAAAGGTGAATTAATGCGTCCCTTGTAGAAGCCTACTCTCAGTGCTTCTGGGTCCCGTCTGTTCAGCCCTTCTGGGTAGCGCCAAAAAAACAGAACCAAATGTTATGTAAAGGTAAGAGTTTCTCAGTTTGATTTGAGGATAATATTGTACATGCTTTTAAACTTTTACAGAAGAACAGCAATTTATACCCACGCACAAATGTATTTCAGCACCAATTCATTATCTCATTTTACTTAAATGTTGATTGATTCACCACATGACACGTTCTGTCGCTTCGTCATGGAAGGTGTGACCTTGTGGTTTGTAACGAGATCTATACGTTTGGCCTTAGTCCCCATCGCTTTCTGGCTCCGAGCTCCTACAACTCTAGGAATTTCCTAAGTGAGAAAATGACAAAGGTGTCCTTCATCACGTTAGTGAGGTGACTCGGGGCCTGCGCTGGGTTGGGGGGAGCTTGTTGCCAGGTGAACCGACCTGGAGTTCAGAGGGTGGGAACTTTAGTCCCACCCTGACCCGCGTCTCCTGGGAAGGGGGAGGGCCTGCAGGTTAAATGCTTGCCAGCAGCCGGTGATTTCCTCGAGCCGGCCTGTGTGATGTCGCCTCCAGAGAAGCCCGGAGGTCGGAGAGCTTCCGGGTTGGTGGACGCGGGGCGAGGCAGGGGGGGCCTGAAGCTCTGCGTCGCTCCCATCTGGCTGTTTAGAGTCACATCCTCTTGTAATTATCCAGGCAGCTAGTGAGCAAAATGGGTCCCTCAGTGTGTGTTTCTCTCTGGCAAACTCATTGAACCCAAGTAGGGGGCTGTGGGAACCTTGGGTCTGCAGCCGGTGGGTCGCAAGCGCGGGCGACAACCTGGCCTTGCTTTGCTCTCCAAGTGGGTGCGTCTTGTAGGGCTGAGCCCTGAACTTGAGGAATCAGGGGCGATGGTGGCGTGGATGGTGTCAGAGCTGAGCTGCATCGTAGGACACCCGGCCGGAGTCGTGAGAGCTGCTCTGTGGCGGGGAAGACACCGCACACTGTGAATGGGTGCAGATTCTTACAGGGGAAGAAAAGGGTCGCTTCTCTGCTCACCGTTAAGTGGGTTTCTCTCTGCAGCCTCGCTGCCGGCTCCTAGGGCCGCTAGGGGGCAGCAGAGGGCGCCGTGCAGCATCGAAGCGGGGCGGGCGGAGGGGGCAGGGGAAGGACGCGGGGCTCGTAGGAAGCGCTGCTGGCGTGACTCGCCTCGGACCCAAGGCCGCTCCCTGCGTGCAGCCTGGAATTCATCCCTCCCACTGTCCCCTACGGTCAAAGGAACGTCATGAGAATAATGATTTCTACGCCATTATGACCGTTTGTGTGGCAGGAAATCTATTACCA
Source organism: Eschrichtius robustus (assembly GCF_028021215.1). Classification (NCBI taxonomy): domain Eukaryota; kingdom Metazoa; phylum Chordata; class Mammalia; order Artiodactyla; family Eschrichtiidae; genus Eschrichtius; species Eschrichtius robustus. The sequence continues at coordinate 389,104 of NC_090827.1, forward strand.
TGCATCATGTTCAGAAATTGCACCCACATTTTTCCTGCTGATTCTGTAGGAAGGTGTGTAAACGTGTCGAAACAGGCCATTTGTACTAGAAGCTATAATTTCGTCCAGAATCATTATAGGCAAGCTAAGTTGCGTGTAGCTCATTTTAAAATCTATCAAATACAAATAAAAGTATTGTTTATTGACAAGGAGAAAATTGGCAAACCCCTTATTTTGCATTAAAAATGCATTTAAATGATTCTCTCTTGCTTCTACCATATTGGAGAGAGGAAATAGTAGAGGGTAGATGTAAAAAACCAAACAAAAGCAACAATCACTGTCCGCAGAGTCAAGAACCTGAGTCCAGTTCTGGCAAGGCCAACCCTGTGGTCTTGGCATGTTCTTTAACTTCTTAGATTCCTAATCTGTGAAAGGAGCTGGACAAGATGATGTCTATAGTTAATTCTTGCTCCAAAATTCCAACATTTCTGTGGTAAAAATTTCAGGACAGGGATGCTGTGACTTTGGCCTGGCCCTCTGGGGAATTCTTAGAAAGACAATCCAGTCTTAACTCTTTTTAAGTCAAGGAACAATGAGCGGATCAACTGGGTGATTTTAAAGCAAAGTTCTAAGAAATGAACAACTCTCCGGCAAACACCTGCTGAAGACTTTTGACTCCAAGCTAAAATCAGAATGACTAGGTCATATTAGTGTATACAAGTATTAAAGCATTAAAAACTGGGCCTATATTTCCCTAATTGTGTTAAGTTCCAATTCTTTAGTAAAGAGCTGGGCTTTTGATTCTCTAAAAGTAAGGGGAGGAAATGTACCTCTATTTCAAGCAATAATCTTTTTGAGTAGAAGATAACCTCTTAAAAATTAAAGACAGGAAGTGTCAGTGAGTGGTACATACAGGTTTTTTTTTTTAAATTATTACCAATAAAATGTATTGCCCATTTTGTATTAACATGCAAAATATTTCCCGTTAAAAAAATAAATCTGTAGCCCAGAGGTGGAAACCACTTAAATATCCATCAGTGGGTACATGGATAAAGAAAATGTGGTCCATATATATAGTAGAATGTTGTCCAGTTTTGAAAAAGAAGGAAATCCTGCCATTTGCAACAACATGGATGAACCTTGAGGACATTATGTTAAGTGAGATTAGCCAGACACAGAAAGAGAAATACTGCATGATCTCGCTTCTGTGTGGAATCTAAGAAGGGCAAACTCATAGAAGCAGACTAGAAGGGTGGTTACCAGGGGATGGGAGTTGGAAGAAGTGGGGATTGTTGGTCCATGTGTACAAACTTTCAGTTTCAAGATGACTAAGTTCTGGAGACCTAGTAGACAGCAGGGTGCCTCTGGCTAATGACGCATTGTGACACCGTGCACCCCAGGTTGGGACTCGAACCCACGGGCTTTTAATTAGAATCACTCTCCTGGTGTCAGGACTTCCTGAGCCTCAGGTTCTTTGTGTCTCAGTGCAGGAGGAATTCAGCGAGAGGCAAAGTGACAGGCAAGAGGTTGATTTATTAATCTAGGACGCTTGTGAGGGATACAGGCGGGCAGGCGAGGGGGCTCTGCCCTGAGAATCAAGCGGGCTACATTCTTATAACCAAAGGGAAGTGGGGAGGGGAAAAGACTGTCTTCTTTCTTGTTCTTGGAGTAGCCATCACTAGATCCTCCTTCGTATTGGGCGGGAGACTGGTTGACCCTATGAGGTCAAACTAGGACTCATTCAAACCAGCAGAAGGGTGGTGACATAGACTAAAACATGTTAAGTCATCTCAGGTTTTGTATAATGAGGGTCTCCTACTTCGGAATGTCGCCTTTCCCTTATATTCCTGTCCTAGGTCCTAAGGATCATTATCTTGCTGGACTTGGCCAGCGGGGTGCAGGCCTCATCTTTTCGCGGAATGGCCTGGGGCGCATCTCGCGCTTTTATTTATGAATTTATAGTTAAGCAAGCCTGCTTCCTTCCACAATGTTCTGATAGCTTTCTTGAGTGGTCATGGATTCACAGTGGTCTCCCAAAGTTCCCTCTCTATAATCCCCTGCTGGGATTTCTAAAACTCCCTGTGTAACTCTCCTATTTGATTCCTATCATTTGTACGCGAGAAATTTGCTAAGAGGGTAGATCTGAAGTGTTCTCACCACGCATACACACACACACACACACACACACACACACACACACGGTGACTATGTATTATGTTAATTAGCTTGATCGTGGTGATCATTTCACAATGTATACAAATATCAAAACATCACAAGGTACACCTTAAACATATGCAGTTTTTATGTCATTGATACCTCAGTAAAGCTGAGAAAAAATGGTTTTACCAACTTAAAAAATAAATTTAAAAAAATCCATAAATACTTTCCCTTTTGTGGTTTTCTGCATGACGTGAATACACCTCTGCATAATTTATATATACCCATGATTACAATAAAATCATAAAGCTCTGGGCAACCACAGCACCAAAACCTGACATAGTGATTACACATAGCTTTTAATGTATTAGTACAAATAACATCCCCAAAGGGACTTCAGTTATTTTTGTGTAAAAATCATCGCGGTGAAGCCACAGGCTGAGCCAGCTGAGTTCTCTGCTCCTGGGCAATTGGGGCTCTGATGGGGGTGGGCAGGCTGGCCCGCAGGAGTGAGGGGTTTGTATCCTGGAATCAGAGACACGGTGGAGGCAGGGCCTGAGGAAAACATCAGTGTCCTGAAGTACGCAGAGTTCAAATTTAGGATCTGCCGAGAAAGTCTAGCAGCCTGTTTGAAGAAGCCAGCAGCTTGGAGGGTTAGAGGCAGGACAGATCTGGGAGCAAAATGTGTCTGAGCCTGAAGCCTTTGCAGGTGCCCAGTTCCTGTGCAATGATGTTTTTGGAACACATCTGTTTAATGATATTGTATCCTCAGTTTGAAGTGTAGAACAAGATTTAAATAATGGGGTGGTTGTTGTTCCTTGTGTATTAATATAGCTATTTTTTCCTCCAAAGCACAATATTTTTTACGTCTGATTAGGAAACTACAAGGGTGCTCTCTCAGCAGGGTCGGTTAGGAATATAATGTCAGTCATACAGCGAGTCACATACGATGTGAAGTTTTAAATTTAGAAATGTCTAGTAGCCACACTTTAAAAAGTAGAAAGAAACAGGTGAAATTGATTTTAATAATACGTTTTATTTAACCCAATATATCCAAAATATTATCATTTCAGCATGTAGTCCATACCAGAAATTATTACTGAAACATTTTACATTCCTTGTTTCCTCCTAAGGCTTTGTAACCCCGGGTGAATTTTTACATGCACAGCACATCTCAGTGCAGACCAGTGTTGAAAGATAAACCGAGGCATATTGGAAATGTTAAGGTTTATTTGAGCAAAACCCCATTCCAGTCAGGCAGCACTATAGTGGAATTGGCTAGGAGAGCTCCACTAGAGGAGCTGGGAGAGACTTTTGTTACTGAATGCACGTTCGTGTGCCTGATGCACAGTGAGGCCAAACAAACCGAAATGTTCGAGTCTGGAGCAGAGACAGGTTTATTGCAGGGCCCAGCAAGGAGAACAGGTGGCTTGTGCTCAAAACACCCGAACTCCCTGATGGTTTTCAGGGAAGAATTTTTAAAGGCAACTTCTGGGGTGAGGGCTGCAGGGTGTGTGACTTTCTTCTGACTGGTTGGTGGTCAGGTAACGGGGGGGGGGGGGGGCGCTCCAGGAATCTGTGCTCAGCCTGAAATCACCACCCTCCACCTGGGTGGGGCCTCAGTTCCTGCAGAAGAGCTCAAAGTTACTGTTATGTGTATCCCTTCAGGAGGAACCAGGACCCTGCCCCAAGGCTGCACCATTGTTTCTTTTTTTAAATTTATTTTTTATTGAAGTATTGTTGAATTACAGTGTTGTGTTAATCTCTGCTGTACAGCAAAGTGACTCGGTTATACATATATATACATTCTTTTTCATATTTCTTTCCATGATGGTTTATCACAGGATGTTCAATATAGTTCCCTGTGCTATACAGTAAGGCCTTGTTGTTTATCCATTCTATATATACTAGTCTGCACCTGCTAGTCCCAAACTCCCAATCCTACCCTCCCCCATTCTCCTCCCCCTTGGCAACCACCAGTCTATTCTCTATGTCCCTGATTATTTATCATAGATAGGTTCGTTTGTAACATCCCTCCCCCATCCTCCTCCCCCTTGGCAACCACCAGTCTATTCTCTATGTCCCTGATTATTTTTCATAGATAGGTTCGTTTGTAACATTTTTTTAGATTCCACGTATATGATATCATGTGATATTTGTCTTTCTCTGTCTGACTTACTTCACTTAGTATGATAATCTCTAGGTCCATCCATGTTGCTGCAAATGGTATTATTTCATTCTTTTTATGGCTGAGTAGTATTCCATTGTATATATGTACCACATCTTCTTTACCCATTCATCTGTCGATGGACAGTTAGGTTGTTTCCATGTCTTGGCCATTGTAAATAGTTCTGCTGTGAATGCACCACTGTTTCTTGACTGCTCCTCCCTTGTTTCTGCATTCCCTCACTTCCCTGATTAGCAACTGTTTGGTACTCAGGGAAGGTCCAGGAGGCTTAGAAACCCTATTTCCAACAAACAAGAAACAGGGAACATGGAAAGGACCTATACCCGGGAGGGCCTCACAGGGTCCTTCTTGGTTTCACTTTCATGGAGAAAAGGCAGGAGCAGAGTAATGGAATTCCTGATTGGCTATAGTTTAAAGCTTTGTTGACTGACTGACTAGTTGCTCTTAGGTTTCAATTTTATAACCTTGTTACACTTACAGGCTCAGGCTTTGGATTGTTTATGTCCGCCACCAGGGCATTAGAGCCACATCTGCCTAACAGCCTCCTGTTAATTAATTTAACCCAGCCACTATTCAAGTGCTCACAGGTCATGTGAAGCTGGTGGTCATCACTGGACAGCTCAGCTCAGATCCACAGGATGTTGATGCATGTGCTTGGATCTTCTATGAAAAGCGAACAGTCCTTTTAGATGCTTGATTGTTTGCTCCTTGTCAGTACACTGAGTCATACCTTGTTATTTATAAAAACAAAACAAGAAAAGTAGATGAATAGTTGAAAGTGGTCATTAAGTAAAGAAAAAAGTATATGCATGCTCATACTTTTTCATTTATAATATGCAGTTTTGAATAGAGCATTTCTTTTGAACGTAAACACTCTATGTACTATGACACAGTAGAAACGGTGATAAGAAGTGTAATAAAGAAAAATGAGTTCTATCTGAGAGATTTTTAGAAAAATATTTAAGGAAAAAGAAATTGGACCTTTTTATAAGTTGCTGACATTTAGCAACTTAGCATTTTCAGATGATAAAGGACCTTCCATTTTCACGTGACGATTCTTTTGCAATGTTTTTGCATATGAAGCAATTATGAAGCACCATTATCTTTTGACAAAGCTAAGACTCTTTATAAAGATTTAGTTCATCACTCAGGTACCACCCACACTCCATTCTCCTGTTCATTTGTATTCCTGTTAAAGGCTGTTCTTTCCCTGTCGACCTAACCTGCTATTTTTGCATTTGACAGGAATATTACCCAGGTATTAACTAAAAATTAATCATGCAAAAGGCAGCTGCTAGAAGTTTTGCACACGTATATACATGAACAGTTTTTACTTTGCTTGTGCTCAACAAAGTGTCCCAGAACTGTAGGGACTCTTCAGACTTTAGTGGGAGCAAATGTCCCTACCACACTGACCACAAGCTCTTCTATGTGATTTTACCAAAAAGTTGCTCCTGGTGTATGCATTTTTGAGATTCATAACTCTTTAAATACAGCTCTTTGCATTCCTTAACAGGTAAATCCCTTTTAAAAAGAGTTCTTGTAAAAATAGTGCTAACACTATAATAAAAGTTACAAACTCCTTTTTAAAATGTGCATTTCTTTAAGTGTTGTCCGTATTGCAACTGCTAACTGAACTTCAAAGACAAGATCAGGCTAAGGGGTGATCAGAGCCCCTGCTGTCCCTGAAGCTTAGGACAAAGCCTACATCACCAGGTGGCAATCAGGGGGCAATACTACAGTCACTACAGAACGCCCTTGTCCCCAACATTGTTTGGAACATTTTGCATGTGTTGAATCCTTGTAGCAACCCATTGAGTAAATATCCTTATTATCACCTCCATTTTACTTAGAAGGAAACTGGGGCACATAAAGTTTGGGTTCCTCACCTAAGGTCAGACAAGAGTGAGTGAAGAGCCAGTAATTATACACGGTAACCAGATACAGAGCCTGTGCTTCCAACCAGTGTGCTCTGAGGCCTCTCAGGTTACAGGTGAGCAGAGCAGATGGCAAGTGACGAACTGCCAGTGTGTGTCTAAACATTAGAAGATTGTTGGCCAGGTAATAAAGTTCTAGTTGGACAGGTGGACGAAGAGCGTGAGGGAGATATGACAGGTGGTTTGGGTCCTGCATCTGATGACTAACACTAAGAACAGGATTTGGAGGCCTGAGGCACAGGCAAGGGACCAGCGCAGGTCTAGAGAAGGGACACAAGGCAGCAGTCACAGGATAGAACAAGAGAACCCGTATGGTGTTCACTAGGAGAGATGCTGTGTTAGTAATTGGCCCCATTGTACCTGAAGACCAGATTGACCTTAGAGTTTTCAGGCTGTGAGACAGACTGATTCAAGAGGGGGGTCTGCTGGGCTGGAGGGGGAGTAGAGAAAGAACGTCATTGGCTGAGTCCTTCCATGAAGGCACCTGCTCAGAGTGCAGACTGCTGGCTCCCTGGATGTAGAGGGAGTCCTCCAGAGGGTGGCAACCTCACCGTCCTGCACCTGCCCCCATCACTAGGTTTTCTATTTATCTGTGAGGGCTGCTGACCAAGGGAATGTTTTTTGACTTTCCTTTCTAAGGCTTCAAACAAGGTCTCTCAGAAATACAGAAGACATTTCCTTTATTTCCCATCTTCTGTTGTACCTGGATGTAATCCATTTCCACTCTTCTATTTGTTCTACTGTTGATGACTAAAAACAGATATCTTTGTGACAGTGAAATATAAAATCTTTATTCATTCTTCTGGTGTTATATCAGTTTCCAAGAAAAGGAGGGACCTGACTTCTTCAATGTTTCTTATTATCAATCTTATTTGAGCAATAAAATAAATAATGATGATATTTGATTGTAACCAAAGTATTAAAAAAAAAACTTTCTGAATCCATGCTGATTTAAATAAGTGACTGAAAAAAAATTAGATAAATGAGGGAGATAGGACAACTCTTCCTTATGGAGTAATTCCAATAGAAATAATTACAAATGAATCAGCTACTTGGGGATAAAAGGGAAAACTCTGGAGAGTCTGAGTAATAGATCTAAAATGAAATCAAATTAATTAATAGGTACCTGGAGCTAACCTATTCCATACTTTTGGCTAGGAGTTTCGCTTCACTGTAAAAAGTAGTTGGAGTACTTAAAAATAACTCACTGTGTTACACTCTACTTAGCATAATAGAAAATTTCATTTTTCTCAAAATATGTTCAGGGAACAACACTATACATGTATTTATAGTATATCCCCCTTTCCTATTTATATATTTTGTTGTATTAAAGATTACATGACGCTGTGTCTAGCACACCGTATATTCATTCGGGAGTCTTCCCAATTTGTCTTCTTGCATTACCAGATGTCAAGTCCCTGTTTTCTGTCCTCCATATTCTATATGCTTTGACAGATACTCGTTTGCCTTCTCATTAAGCCTTTGTATAATACAATTTCATATATTCTTTCACAAAATTTGAATATGTATACACCATTTAAGTCTTTCAGAATTTTCCCGTATCATTAAAAAAATGTCATTAATTCAATTTACCAAAATTTTAATATTAAGTTTATTTCCATTTTTTAACCATTACAAATAATGCTGCAATGAACCTCATAAATTTTTGTGCTTTTTTCTTATTATTTTCAGAGGATACATTCAAGAAGAGCAATTTCTTGATAATAATTAATGCTTCTTAATGTATTTCTAAATTACCCTTCAGACAGACAGTGAGTGCTTTAGGACAGTGTTCATTTTCCTGTTAACACAACAGAGTACCGTTAGTATTTTTATATTCATTAAATCTTTCAAGCCCTGAATTCTATCTCATTATTTTCTTGTATTTCTGTAATTATTTAGTGAGTTTTAGTATATGCATTATTTCCTGGTCATTCTCATCTCTCTCTTCCTGTGGGTATGGCATATTTGTATTCTTTGACCTCTTTATGGGTGGGATGTTTGTTTTTATGGACGCTTTGGAACACACTATGTAATAGAGATGTTAGTATTCTGTTAACATGCACAGTATTTTCCCCCTAATTTTCATTTCCTTTTGTAATGTTAGTTTTGGTTGAGCATAATATCCTGGTGGATTTCTCTTCCTTGTCTTGTAGACATTATGACAACCTCTGACCGTGTAGAGAGTCGTATATCTGTGTAGCAGAAGTATTTTATGTGGAGTTTTTTGTCTCTGGCATGCCCAGATCACAGAGACTGAATTCTTTTACAGTTACCTGCATCATTCTTATAAGACCAGGCATCCCTCAGTGCAGCAAAACTGTGTATCCTTTCCTTCCCTAAATCATGTTTAAAAATGAGTGCTGTAGACATCTTTAAAAGAATCATGCATGAGATGAGACTCATGCAGTTCCCATGTCGTAGGGGTAGGTACCTCCTTTCCTTTCCTTCCTTCCTTCCATCCTTCCTTCCTTCCCTTCTTCCTTCCCCTCATTCTCTCTATCTCTCTGGCTCTCACTCTCACTCATTGTCTCTCTCTCTCTCTCTCTCTCTCTCTCCCCCTCTCTCCCTCCTGCTCAAAACAAAAATAATATAGGGCTGTTTACTGTAAGAAAGCTCCTTTTTGGCCTCAAGAGGATACGGGAATAGCTCCAAGGTGATTTTGATTTGCTCTTAATAGAGATAGAAATTTGCCAGCGCTTTAGAAAGATGTACTAATTTATTCAGAACATCCGAATGGTCACTGACAGAAGTCACATTTAATTGGTGATATACTGTGGTTTGTTAGCATATGAAAAATTGAATGTCATTTAAAGTTGATACTTGAGTCATCTGAGCTACTCCTTCCTCTTTCCACAGGTATTTACTTATTGCAGATGTTAAGAACGTGGAATAATGGATTTGCATAAAAGCTGCCAGATATTATTGTGTGGATAATAACTGACCATAATGTAGAAATTGTTGAGCAACTTTTGCAGTAATTCATCTTCTTTCTTATTTTCTCAAAACCCCTAAATTTGGAAAAATCTGTGTCAATTGATTCTAAATTGGATTTGTAGATCGAAATCCCTTTTCATGTGACTTGTATTCCTGCCAGTCCCCATTCTTTATTCTGATTTTGGATATAGGCATTCCAATGAGATCATTTTTATTCTTGCTAAGCCCTAGAAGAAAACTTTCTATCACCTTAAATCTAAAAGTAATTACTCACATGCCAACATTCATTTTGCCTTCAGATGAAGAGTGATGCTACAATAGGCTTTCAGAATTTTAGTAATGAGATGATTTAACAAAATAAGTAACAGAGTCCCTACATTAGATATATTTTTTTCCAAAGTCAACCATTCATTTCTTGCTGAATAAATGAATTTATTTGTTTTCTGAATGATTTAAAATAACTGTTCTTACCCACAAGGACCTACCGTGTAGCACAGGGAACTATACTCAATATCTTGTAATAACCTATAATGGAAGTGAATATTAAAAAAGAAAAAAAAATATATGTATAACTGAATCATTTTGCCATACACCTGAAACTAACAACATGGTAAATCAACTATATTTCAAAGAAAATTAAAAAAAACAAATAAATAAAAGAAAAAATATTCACCATAAAAATGCTCATTAAAAAGTAAAACTAAAATGTATTATGGAGCTTAAAATAAATAAATAAAAAAATAAAGTAACTGTTCCTCTTTCTAAACATTGTTTCTCGTTTTTTAATTCATGACAAGGAAAATTGCAATAAATCTCGGGCGATGACTACTCGCAAAGGAATAGTCAGAACAGAATACATTGACCGGCAATTTTCGGGGGTAAACTCTCAGTCAGAAGAGTTTTTCTTCCAGTAACTACCACACTCACCCGGATCACTTGCCTTACATCACGCCAAAACAACCCGACAATTTGGCCGATGCCTATACTGATGTTAGCCTAAGAGCCGTGCAATACCTGCTCCCTCGTGTTAAAGGGGACAGAGATTACGCAGGACCCTCTGCCCGTCCCACTGACCCTCTGGGCATCACCGTCTCCCTAGCAGGTTACCATCCTCTGAATCCAATCGGAGCTACACAGATCGTGGTCATGGTTCTGCCGCAGCAGCTCCTTACTCTCCGGTAATTTCTTGTTCTCTAGAGAATCTCAACTTCCATCCTGCCTCTTAATGTCCACTGAATATTTACAGCAAAAATAAGATGCATACACATCAGAATGGACAAAAAGGACACTTAAAAGGCTCACATTATAATCTGATGGGAAACACAGTCTGTGTGAATTAAGACAGCAAAGTCAGAGACTGACGTGGCAGTAGACAAAGTGGAAAAGCACGTTCCAGAAAATCCCAGCAATTTCGCTTCTAATAACATAACCAAAAGGAAATGTACAGTTCCATTGCAAGATCTTTGCTATAGTAAAATACTGAAATTATGTAAATATGAATTAGTTAGGGAAAAGTCAGTAAATAAATCATGGTATATTTATTGATGCAATTTTGTGCAACAAATAAACTAGATCTTCATGTGTTAACATGAATACACAGTAAACATGTAAAATAAAAAAGTAGGTTTTAGACTGACGTATATAGCACTGACTCAATCCATGTAAAATCTGAGCGAGATAGGGCAAACTATAATATTAGTTAAATATGAATGGTAGGCACGTGGCTGTTTATTTTATTACTCTCTTAAAATTTTCAATTTTTCATTATATTTAATAATCACAAAAGTGTCAATTGCATATATCTCATTTTCTATGTTAATTTCTATATAAAGTGTTCAATTATCTTATTTAACTACCGATTTATTATAACCTTTAAGTAATTTTAAAATGAGTGCTGATTAAATGGCATACTGTATTTAGACAAAAAGGAACTAAGTAGAGATTGAAGAATCTGGGAGAACGTAAACAGCGAAGTCAGAACCTTGAAGAGTGCGGAAGATTTCAGAACTTCCATGAAAAGGAAGGATATTGCTGAAAAACGGGAGCAGATGAGGAGAGTTACTGAGGAACAAATCATCCTGGTGACCTTGTGGGACAGAGAAAGAGCTGCCCTGGGTTAGTGTGACCAGAAAGAAGTCAAAAACGATGCTGCCTACGTAAGATGGACAGCCTGCAAGGGGCGATGGGAAATTGGAAACTGTACAGTCATTTGGGATGAGAGAAGGCCACGATAAGAGAAACATAATACCTAAGACATGTTCTCATGTAGTACATCGTTGAGAGGGGGTGTTGAATTCTGGGAGACTATTTATCGTCCAGTTTCAGGAATGAAAGCCTGCGTTAGGATAGTGGCCACGGAGCATGAGAGAAAATGAGAAAGGAGAGAACGTGTCCCAGGAGAAAGGACAGGATTTTGTGATTAGACGTGGAACACACACTCTGCAGGAGCCGAGCATTGTCAACAATCCGGAAACAGCAAAATTAAAACCACCAGCTCAATACACAGTACTTAGGAAGAGTTTAGTGGGCACAGAACAGCTGGAGAAGTGGGAGCTTTGCAGTGGCTTCAGTGGTTTTGTCTGCTCTGGGAATCCTCAAGCTTGGTTTCTGTTTTGTACTGGATTTTCTTTTTTTAACATCTTTATTGGAGTATAACTGCTTTACAATGGTGTGTTAGTTTCTGCTTTATGACAAAGTGAATCAGCTCTACATATACATATATCCCCATATCTACTCATATATATACTACCAAATGTAAAATAGATAGCTAGTGGGAAGCAGCCGCATAGCACAGGGAGATCAGCTCAGTGCTTTGTGACCACCTAGAGGGGTGGGATAGGGAGGGTGGGAGGGAGGCTCAGTATGTATTGAATTTTAACCGAGTTCATGCTCACAGCATTGAAGAGGTCTCGTGACGGCAGGAAGAGCTTGCAGTGTGCCCCAGACACTATGCACTCGGGATGTGCACTGTCGTGCAAGACGGCACTGGGCCCTCAGCCCTGCGGTTCCTCCAGCTTTTACTTGTCACCGGTCGTGAGGGGGTTCTCGGGGTGTGTGGCAGCTCTTGGGTCCCGCGCAGCTCAATGAACAACCCCAAATGCAGGCGCAGCTGCTTCCCATGACCCTCAGTCCTCGGCCAAATGCTCAGTTATCGTGGATCTGAGCCAAGTTTACTTCCATAAACTCCATGAGTTTCAAGGTAATTCCTCCTCGTGGCTGGAGTGGAGGCCACAGAAGCAAGTCTTCCTCCTCAGCCCTGTCTCCCCAGGCACCGCCTCTAATTCTCACTGCAGCAGTTTCTACAATATTTGACCCATAGAGACAGACCCACTAAAACACCGACGACAATCAGGACTTGCAGCTTCTGGTGAAGTGTGGGAATTTCCTCTCCGAAACATGCTAACGATGACAAGTCTCACCAGTTTTCTGAGAGTCCTTAACTGCTTGGATGACTCAATTCCCTCCTTACTCCATTATTTTTTGCACCTTTTAGTAGAGTTTGATAGAGGAATTCAACTCCATATGTTACTTTTCCAAACTTAGATTTACTTTTTCCTCTGGCCAATCAATCCCATGAGTTATGACATCAACGGGGAGTTTTAGGTTAACTCCTGAAAACATACCTTTATCCTGAGATTATGGTTTACTCAAGTTTCATTTACATTTAGGTTTATAAGTAAAACTGTGAATCTTTCATTATGACATATAGCTGCTGTGGAGAGTATAAAAATATGCTTTACATAACACATCTCAGTTGATATTACTTCTCAAACTTTCCCCCAAAGATCTCTTTCTATGTGAAATGCACTGCGGGTTAGCACAGGACTCCCCGGAGGCCAGTGGTCACTCAACTTCAGGTCCATCTGGGCTGGTGGAACATCCCGTACCCTAACCTTTAAGAAACAAATTTGCGGGCTTCCCTGGTGGCGCAGTGGTTGAGAGCCTGCCTGCCAATGCAGGGGACACGGGTTCGAGCCCTGGTCTGGGAAGATCCCACGTGCCGCGGAGCAACTGGGCCCGTGAGCCACAACTACTGAGCCTGCGCGTCTGGAGCCTGTGCTCCGCAACGAGAGAGGCCGCGATAGTGAGAGGCCCGCGCACCGCGATGAAGAGTGGCCCCCGCTCGCTACAACTGGAGAGAGCCCTCGCACAGAAACGAAGACCCAACACAGCCAAAAATATAAATAAATAAAACAAAAAACCACTGCTTAAAAAAAAAAAGAAACAAATTTGCAGCGACACAGGATTCCGGGGATTATTTTGAAGCACGCACATTCTAGCTCCCGACCCTTTCGCTGTCCTGTGGGGAAAGTTCTTTGTTAATTCGTGGCACTCTGGCCAGAAAAGAACGATGATTCATAAGTGTTCTTATTTTACCAGAAACAGATTGTCGCATTTTAGCCTGTATGTAGTGTTCCTACAAATGTATCCCTCTATTCTGAGTCTTCCTCTGCCCTCACCACTGCCCTTTAAACAAAAAGAATTAATACACTTTATTTTGTCGAGCAGTTTTAGGTTGACAGAAAAACTGAGTGGAAACTACAGAACTCCCATATACCCCTTACCCCACCACCCCCTAGATTCCCCTATTATTGATGTTTTGCGTTAATACGCACGCGTTACAATTGATGTTCCAATATTGATATATTATAATTAGCTAAAGTCCATAGTTTACATTAGGGCTCACTCTCTGTTTCATACACTCTACGGATTTTGACGAATGTCTAATAGCATGTGTCCACCACTACAGTATTATGCAGAAAAATTTCACTGCTCCCCAAATCTCCTGCGTATTACCTACTTATCCTTCCCTTCCCTGAGTCCTGTAAACCACTGATTTTTCTTCTTTCTGTTTCTGTAGTTTTGCCTTTTTCCAGAATCCCACATAGTTAGAATCATACAATATGCTGTCTTTTCAGACTGGCTTCTTTCCCTTAGCAGCAGGCATTTAAGGTCCTGCCATGTCTTCTTCATGGCTTGATAGCTCCTTTCTTTGTATGCCATTGCACTTTTAACACAATAGATTTTATTACAATCAAGATATTAGTAAATCCGCCCTGATGGAAGATATAAACCCTTTTCCGGAATGGTTGGCAAGTCTGATGCCCCATTAGTTTGCAAATACAATAGTGCATCGTGTCTACACGTTACCCTTCCGGGAAGCCTCCAACAATGCCAGGACCACTTGGTTCAATGCCCCAAATCCCGTTTCCCAGGTACCGACTCTCTCAGGACATTGAGACCAATACTACTTAAGCCTAAGTGTGGTAGCCACTGTCTACTTGTTATATTTTATGCACGTTCATGAATAGTGTCCCCCAGAGATCATGAGTTCAAATATTCAGCTTCTGGGTGTGCCTCTTTCTGAAGATACTTTGGGTTCATCAGTAACATATGGGCATACAGAAGTATGAATATGATAAGCATAACTTGAGAAACAAAACCCAGTGATGAGTTCAACCTGCTCTTCGTTCAGGCAGGTCATCAAGGGATGCTGATTGATACCTTTTCTGCAATGACGTCAAGGAGTTACTTGGGTTAACTTTATAGTTTGGCTTCAGGTCACTTTTCCATCTTAGAGGAAAAGCCAATCCAGGGGTCTTCTCAGCGTGAATCATGACCTGCAGCCACTCCTGAGAGAATTAAGGGGATTCATTGTCTCATGACGAAGCCCTCTCTCAGGAGAAGCACGACCGCATCCTCTCCCGATGGTATCTGCATTCACGTGCCCCTCCCCTCCTTCCCCAGCCTCTCCCTGTCCACCGTTCACCTGTCTCCACTCAGACCCGGCCTTTCGGATTCAGCCATCCTACCCACTAACAGACAAGTAGCAGAAATCACCTTCCTGGAATGGCCCCGATTTTCCATTCCCGAGAAGAAGCACCTTCCAGAGGCAAAGGCTCTGGGACCATCGTGGCCATGGGCAGAGGCCAGCTCTTCCGGTCAGTCCTAGGTGAGCCACGTAATGGGCGACCTCACTCAGCCCATCTGTTCCCCTAGGAACATTTACACTTTCAGACGAACTGACGTCGTGGCGTCCATCATTCGCACGGTGAGTTTCCCCTCCTTTGGGACACACAGGTGCAACCCTCGACCTGGGACAACTAGATCCAGGAAAACAAGAAGCGTGGTTTGGGGAAGAGAAAGTCATTGTGTGATTGCAGCGCCCTCCGGCCTTCATTCCCATCCCCATCCCCTTTCTTCGGAAAGGACCCTTTTCAAAGACGTTCCTGCTCTACCATTCCTCAAGAGTCAGGTCAGCTCTTCATGACTCTATCACAGTCTCTCCATCTTTTAGGAGAAGCGTTCTGAGTCCAGCTCGAAGGTGGTAGGAGACATGCTAAGACCAGACAACATTAAACTGCTCACCATTTTGGTACATTGACAGCAGTGACCTGTCACCTTGGTCCATGAAATGTAGTTGGTAGAATCAAACAAACACAATCTGTTGCTTCAAGCCCTTAAAGGGACTGGATTCAGCCAAAGGGTAATAAAGCCCAGAGTAGAAATCATGCCTATTCCAGTCAGAACCACTTTGAAGCCACTGGGGTTACTGGCAAGGGTTCTAACAACCTACCTGCCGACCCTTGTTCTTGAGCACCTTACCCAAAGCCTTTTAAGACAGTCCCTTTTCTCTCAGCATTCACAACTGTGCCTGACCACGTGGGAAAGCCATACGCCATCTTTGCACCCATCATTACGAGGCTTGGACACCTCTATGCTCACTTACATTCATCTACTGAGTAGCCAGCTCTGGGGCCAGAATCAGCGAGCCTCAGCCTTTACATTCCAGGTTCCTTTTGAGTCAGTGGCAGGGTCTTCCAGGTGGGCATCTGATAACCCACTTTGATTCTCCTTCAGAATTCCAACGCAGGTTTCTAAAATCGCCTTCCCCGTAGAGAGATATTCCTAATCGTTCAATTAATGGGGGCCCGTTTGTTTGGCCATACATTAGTCTGTAAATAGCCAAGCATTATTCTGGGGGTGGGAATCCGAAGCCTCAGTTTCTCGATGAGCCTTCTATTTTGCCTATTGTGTGGACTTACCCTTGCCCTTCTGCAACCAAAGTTTTACTATCTACGGGGGAAGGGTGGCTGGTTTCCAAACTGACTTACACCTTTCAGTTAGGGATTTTCCATCAGTGCCTCAGGCAGCTCGCTTTGCTAGAGCAGAGAGGGAATCATGACGTTTCGGCTATTTAGCAGTAGGAGCTGGCCACTGGGGGATTTTGTCACTGGCTTTAAATGGACAGCTACAACCTGCCCTTGGGGACAGTGTTCTTCTCCTCCACCCCCTCCAGAGCTGCCATCAAATGTGCTCCCATGAGTACCATTTCCACTGCACCAGCGATTGCTGCTGAGTTGCTCTGTCTTTGCTGATAAGTCCCTCTGACCGTGCAGTTATTGAGGGACTGAGAGTGATGTGATATCTCAGTTTCAGGATCTGTCTTCACCAGAGGCTGGTAACACAGAAACAATTGACTCCTGAAAGAATTCTAGGTAGTTGCTGCATCTGGTGATGGACGGTCCTATATTTCCAGTATTTTATGCCAAGATGCAGTATTAGGTTTCTGCCAGAGACTCAAGTCTGCCTACATCCATTTGATGATACTTCCAAAACGATGTCCGCTTTAGTTAAATGAGAATAGTCACCGTGGGTGGAAACTGGGCAATTCTGGAGGTTCTCAAATGAAAGTGGAGTCAAAGGTGAAACCGACTTATTTAAGCTATAAGCCAATAATGGCGCACCCTCTGTCTCGTATAATAAATGCATCACAAGATGTCTCTTTCCTTCTTGCTCCCCGATCCGCAGTTTCATTCTAGTGCGTCCACTGCAGCAGCCTTGCCCTTTCGGCTTTAGGATACCGCCTGCCACAGCTTCAGGTTCCTGTGTGGCCTCATCCCTCCTCAAAAGGAGGTCTGTATTAGGGGCCCAAGCCTTCATCGGCAGACACCATCCCTTGCTTCCGCGTTGTGTCACTCCAGGGCGACCCATCACTGGCTGCCATGTCGCAAACCTAGGCGTGCTCATCCCTACGGTATATCAAAGGCTTCGGGAGGACTAGTCCATTTTTCTGCAGGTGACAGAGTTGCAATTTTGACTTTCAAAGCACGGACTCTCTGTGTTCCTACCTTTGTCAATCCTGAAAGAAGTAACACTCATACATCTGAAATTCTGGGGCAACCAACTGAAGGTGAACATTCATCCGGAGGAGTCTTCTCCATCCCGTGGTGTTTACCCACCCATTATCTGCGCTTGATCTTTTACGCAAAGAAAAGAAGAAAGCCAAGATTCACAGGCAGGAGATGATACTTTTCAGCCACGTGGTCCCTCCCTCCCCTGGCCTGCCTGTTACCACGTGCTGCTTCGATGGCATATTTAGTAATAGAGTCACAAGAGAAGAAGGCTGAAAGTAGACTGATTGCCCGAGGGGTAATGAGAACACTGCAAGTCTTGCATTTCCTCCTTAGATTAAAGAAGTATGTGGAGGTATTGGAGAAAATGGTAAACACTGTGTTCTCCCAACATACTACAAATTTAACTTTACTTTCAAACAGATTTATTTTAGGTCTCCACCTGTATAGGAAATAGATAGAGATCCTGTCCCTCCAAAAGTTAGTTATAAAATTGAACTCTCCAGATAAAAGAAAATAAATCATGTTGAATTTTCCTGAAAATGAAAATTTTCAGAATTTTGTAAAGAACAAATTATATGTATTATTTCCTGAATAAACAAGTATCTTCTCTCCTCAAATATAGTTTATTAGGTCTAATTTATATAGTTAGCCCTAAAGTATGTCTTTTTTCCATTACTCAAACTTTCATTCATTAAAAAATATTTCCGAAATGCTTTCTACGTAACCTCTACTGTTCTAGGTGCAGGGAATTCCATGGTGGAAAAAAAAAAACCCCCAAAACAAGACAGTGCCTGTTTCTTTTCTTATAAATAAATTAATATATATACTTCAATACAGACACAGAGATGAAGATATGTATAAAGAGATAGATATCTACAATGGATTTTACTGAATCCCCAGAACTATAACATAAAGTTACAAAGCAGTGAGTTAGTCATGAGTAAATCTGAAGGTATCATGAAGAGAAAAGCAAAAGCTTTTGTCCTAAGTGGACATGAGCATTCCTGTATGCTGTTTTTATTCCCCAGATGAATCTGAGGTGCAGTAGCCCCCTGGCTCATTTCAGAGATCTTCAGCAAGAACAAAATGCATATCCAGTAGAAACTGGTGAATATATACTCAGTGATTTCTATAATTGTAATCACGCTGGCCCACAAAATAGGCTCAGCAGACCTCCAAGATCTGCTGGAATAAAACCAATAAAGAAAGTGAATAAATCATGTTTTTTCATGAAAAGCAAATTAAACATTACTAATTTTTAAATTATTTGAAGCTAATTAGTTAATAGTAACTGATATTATATGAATATGAGTTAATGGTATCATATTGTTTGGTATAAATAATGCAACAGCAATTAATATGTCTTAATATTATCTCAGAAGGAAGAGAGAAAAGGCAAACATAAAATCCATTTCCAAAAATATAACTTAAAGACTTTGGAGGTTATTAAATCTCAGCAAATTCATAAAACCTCCTAGACAAGTACAAATTCATTTCTAAGTGCTGAATGGAGAACAGAAATTGGGCATTAGGGCAGCATTACTGCATAATGATGTTTTCCAGAAACAAATTGCCAAGCCATTTGTGACCTCAAGTGTCCGAACGATTTCTTTTTGCAGTATTTCGTTACACGACAATATATTAACACAGTACTGCCTTCTTTTTAAGAAGTTTTCAACATCTGTGTGTCTTTATTATTTGTGCTTTTTTGTGGTAAAATGGATATAACATAAAAGTTGCCATGTGGACCAATTTTAAGTGCACAGTTCTGCGGCATGAAGCACGTACCCATTCACCATCGTCTCCAGGACCTTCTCATCTTCCCCAGCGGAAAGTCCGTCCCCATGAAACACTAGCCCGTCGCCCCTCCCCCAGCCCCCTGTACCCACCACCTTCGTTTGTCCTTATGGATTTCACTGCTGTAGCACTGCCTCCTTAAATAGACACGTTATTAATCTTTTGCTCCTCGCCTGGGCCGTGCCTAGGACGATGCTGTTTTGTGAGCGCGGAGGAACTTGTGTGTTTCCTCCCTGTTCAGGGGCTCAGCTGCCAGGGCCTGACTGCGCTCACTTCGCCTGACTCTGATGCCCTCTTCTGTCTCCCCCACGGCCTCCTCCTCGCATAGGCGGTGAGATCTAGGAGATCAGCAGTTACGTCTGCCGAGGACGGAAGGGGCGGGAGCGGTGCTCCGCGCTTATCAATAGATTCAGGCTGGTTCAGGCTCCTTGCAGCCGGGTCTGGGTGGAGTTCCGTGCAGAGGTCTGCGTCGCTTCGACCTGGACGTGGGGTTGGGGTACATCTGAGGGGAAGAAGGTGCTGAGTGTGTCTAGGACATGACGAGCCCCGGCCTTTACTTGTGAGCACCCCTGTGACTTTGCTGCAGGCGAGTCAAGGGACTGGAAAGGTGTCAGATTTACGCGGCAGGCGAACGACAAGCCCTAGGGATTCCCTTCCTCCACTGATAGGCTAAACCTTCAGTACGAAAGGAAAAAAACACTGACATAAGTTTTTCTAAACTGAGGAACAACGAAATAACACTTACCAAGTAACTCAGACACACTCACTGCTTTTTGCTGCTGGGTTACTTTATAGTTTAAGTCACTATGATTTATTTCAATGTTCACAAGATTGTCCCTGGGAATACCAACAGAGTTAATTGAGCTCAAGATTCTCAGGCCTACTTTTAATTCCTAGTTGACAAAGGTAATATGTATTTTTGGTTCAGATGTTGTTTAGTGTTGAGTTAGACACGTCACTGTATTCAGTACTAATCACAATAGCTTTGCTTGGAAGGCATTCACATCTTGTTGGTATTTAGGGAAAAGAATTTTTCCGCTGACCCAATACTTTTTCTATGCTTTATTCCTGAGAAACTGGAAAAAGACATCAAATGTAAACCTCTGCTGAGTATATTATTTACAAACATCGGAGTGTGTGTCTAATTTTACTTCAAGTCTTGGTCCTGTCCCGTGTGACTGACATGGTCCTGGAGAAAGCGCACGGTTTTCCCGAGTCTTGGCGCTCCGTCTGTGGCTGGGCTTTTAGACTGGCAAGAAGCAATTAAATAACGTATGGAAAGAACTGGCACAGAACCTGCATATACTGGGTGTTTAATAAATGGTAGTCATTTACCTGACATTCTTAATATATTAGGGCAGAGACTCTGCTTTCTTAATACATTCTGGAAGTCGTTATATGTGACCAGAGTAGCTAAACAATATTTTAAAATAACTTATGAACCCTCACCATCTCCAGCTCAGATTCCACCTTGAACTTCATTAGTACCTTGAATTACCTCTTGTTATTTCTACTTGGATGTTCAATAGGTATTTCAAATATTCCAAGCCAAACTCTTGATATTTCCCCATTTTAATGCAATAACACTGCACAGCCAATTCATCAGTAAATATTTGTTTTACCTTCAAATATGCCCAGATTCCAGCCTCTCACCCACTCACTGCTACCACCTGTGCCTAAGCTGTCATCATCTCTCACCGGGAGTTTTCCAGTCGCTTTCTGGTTGGTCCTTCTGCTTCCGACTTCAGCGTACTCCATCTCAATATATACTCACTCTTTACTCTTCACAAGAGCCAGCATAATACTTGTGCAACTTGCAGATCCATCACTCTCCTGCTCAAAACTCCCCAGAGACTTCCCAGAATATGCCAAGGAAAACCCTCTGTGGCCCTGAGAGATTTCTGTCCACCAGTGACCCACACCCGGGCCATCCTTGGCCATCACCTACTCTGCCTGTTGACACATCTGGTTTCAAGCTATTCTACCCACACACGAGGCGTGCTGTTGGCCTAGGACCTTTCTCTGCATGTGGTTTTCCCTCCTGAAATGTCCTTTCCCCATTAATATCGAGGCCAACTCTTACATTGCCTCTAGGTCAGCAGTTTTCAAAGTGTGGTTGCAGACCGCTAGGGGTCCCCGTTATCTTTTAGGGAGGTTCACAAAGTCAAACTTATTTTCATAAAGTACTAACACGTTATTTGACATTTTCACTATGATTGTATTTCAAGAAAGCTGCAGCAGCCACTTTTGATGTGGAACATCATTTTCACTTGAAGGAACGACTGACGAACTACGGTTCTTCAGACTATGAAATTTGGGGGCCATTTTCACAGTAATGAACAAAATGAGCTGTTGCATCCAAAATATAACGGAGAAGACTTGCAGTCAATAATAAATTTGTAAGCTTAACTTTTACGCTAAAGTGAGAATTTTGGAAAATTTATGTCTGCTATGATGAGCTTGACAACTCAATTTTTAAAGACATTTATGGCAGGATAAGTAATGGTATTAAACTGAAATGTGCATTATATAATACAGTGGATCAATATTTGGAAAATCTGCATAGCCCAGAGAATTTTTCTCATGTCCAAATCATGCATGAGCAAAAGATCCAAAGTGCAAGATCAATGAATATAAACACAATTGAGTATGAAAAATTCACTGATACGTTTTGACATTTCAGTGATCACAGCTTTCAGATGCCACCCTGCCCTTTTCTTGTCCCCAAAGAGTTAAGCTGATGAGAAGGCCATGGGCTTCCTGCTTCAGCACCTGGGAAAGTTCAAACACGCAGACTCTGACCCTCATCTGGGATCGCTCGTCCACGTCCTACCTCAAAACCACAAGGACAGGTAAAGCCAGCTGCCTTTCCTTGTTCTCTCAAACCAGGAGAGGTTCTGCCTGGGAGTCTTCACTACTCTTCCCAGAAAGTGTCATTACGTGAGCAATAAGTACATTTGTCATACCTCTTGATGCACGTGTGGCAGCATAAACCCAGCAGCCTCATGAAATGTTGAGTGGAGAGTTGACCCCCGTCCTGTGGGGCAACCACAAGACTTGTACTACAGTTAGCATGCGAGGAGCTACTCTTGTTGAGTTTTGATGTGTAATCAAGGAAAAATATCACCATTATCCACAAAGGCTATTAAATACGCCTCTCTTTTCGAACAGTGCTTGTGTTCGACGCAAGGTTTTCTTTGTGTTCTCCAACCAGACGACATAAACCAACAGACTAAATGCAAAAATGAGAGTCCAGCTCTCCTTTCTTAAGCCAGACACTAAAGAAACCTACAACATCCTAAAATAACACCACTCCTCTTCCTAAATTTTTTTTTTTTGTTTTGGAAAATAGTCACTGTTTATAAAAAAAAAACTTTTCTTTACGTCACCGTATAGCACGTTCATTATTGTTGTTTCAAATGAATCAAAAAGTAAAAAAATTCACACCTTGCTTTTCTAATATGGCAAATATTGTTACTTAAAACTACATGAAGAAAAAGCTCATTGGACCCCTCAGTGATTTATGAGAATGCAAAGGGACCTTGACACTGAAAAGTCTGAGACCCACTGGCTTCGGTCTGCCCCGTTGTCACCTTCACAGGAGGATCTTACTTGATGGCAGTCCTCCAGGCTGAGGACAACCCTCCCCCCGACCCTACCCGGCTCCTGCAGCCCCTTCCTCTGCCCCTTTCCTCTCCGGCACTCAGCACCACTGACATGCCCTCACGGATTTACTGTCCATCTTCACTCCATGAGGGGTGAGTGCAGCAAGGCAGGGTTTTGTCTTTTGTGTGCGGAGGTATCTCTAGTTTTTCTAGCACCCTGGAATCCTGACACACACTAGGTACTCATGACCTATTTGTGAAATGGACAAATAAGGGAACAAATCAAAACTGAAAGCAATGAATGAATAGGTAAGTACATATTAACCTGTTTTATAAGCTGAGGTGGAAACTAACCACCTGATGATTTTCAGACACAACAATAATTCCATTAAGAATATATCCTGTTGTGTAATAACCTAAATGGGAAAAGAATTTGAAAAAGAATAGATATATGTATATGTATAATTGAATCACTTTGCTGTACACATGGAACTAACACAGCGTTGTAAATCAACTATATAGTCCAATATAGAATAAAAAGTTAAAAATAAAAGAATAGATCCCATTAGCAATGTTTCCTGGAATCATGTGGTGTCTTTAATATATCTAAGAAGCATGGCTATAAATCACTCTCCTTACGGTTTACTGTTTAGAAATCAGTATTCCCAAATATAATTAAGTCAAAATATACCATTAATATGTTTAATTAATTTCCATTAGTTTAACCCTGGGTAACAGGAGAATGTACTGTGTTTAAGTAGCTAATCAGGGGGCTATTGTAATATTTGCAAATAATAAACCAGTTGCCAAAGTGAAGGAAATAATAAAGTTGTTTTGGAAGTCCAGAAATTTTAGTAATATTGTAATCTTTCTGTGCTCCATTGTGCTCCTAATTTGCATGTAAACTGGTAATACTGTGTAATTTCCCAAGCACAAAACTCATAGCCATTTCCCAGCATTATCCATTTGTGTTTTTGCGAGAAGATAAATTCATCCCCTACAAAAATATCCCGAGGTTTACTCAGCTCCTCTCCGGTGTGTGACTTGCCCAGGAATTTGGGTCTCATTGAATCTACACCTCATGGTGATGGCGAAATTTTTCAGGACTTAAGTCCAGGAATATTTGTTTATGTCAGGAGAGGCACAATTATGAAATAAAATCTGGATTTTAATGAGGCTAAGAAGATCAAAGAAAAAACAGAGTGTTTATTGCATTTACAAAACACTAAAACAATGCTTTCACGTGCTTGAGTCTGAGTGCTGGATTAAGGGGAATAAATTTGTTTTGCATAAAGCAAACCACTTTATACACATTTTACTTGAAAATGTGTTCAATTAAAACAAAAAATATTGTTTTGCTAATGAAATTGGCCTAAATTCAGCCACAATTCACTTCCCCATCGCCTGCTTCGGTCAGGCTAAGCTTCTTATCACCTTCGTAATAGAGTCCAGCAATTAGCACATGGGGCTCTGGACTGGTCAGAGTCTGGGGTTGGTTTGTGCCCCAAGAAAAAACATACAGGCTTCGTAATGAAATTAGGGGTGTTTTAAATCCTACTGATGCTAAGATTCTATACCTGCTTTCCTGACAAACTGTACGTGCGTTTTCTGATTTACTGCTCTGATTTCCGGTCCCTGTGCACAAACCAGTCTTTTAATTATATGTGTGATTCCTAACCCTGGCTCTGTCTCGGATTTGGGCGCCCCTGAGTCCAGCTGTACTTGTTCAGGCCCTTGCCTTAGCCTTCCTGGTACTGGCCTCTGCTGGTCACAAGCATGCAAGGTCCCTACGTGTCAGTTACGTGATAAGGTTGATTGCATAACTACTGACAATAATACAAGGTTTAGGAGAAAAAAACCAGCAATGTTTGGTAAGGTTGCCTTGTATAACAAGGGGTTTCTTTTCTGGTTCACCAATATGTCTCCAAAATGGTGCCTACATTCTCTGCAGGCCAAATAGGAAACCTGGAAGATCCCTTCCAGCCAAAATGTCACACAAAGTGCTCTTCTCGGGCACATTTAAGTATAATAGGAATAACACTATAAGTACATCAGTTTCCCATATTAAAATGAAATACAGAGACATCTATATTGGAGACAGAAGTGCTCACAGAGATATAGCTGCAAATTTTCCAGCTTTCCATCTTTTTATCTGCCAAGTGTTTGAAGTGATATCCTATCCACCCTGTCTTAAAGAAAAGACTTTTTCTTCCTGATTTGAAAGATGGCTTTATTGTCTAGGCATTTACACCGGGAGCATGTTTTTTTGTTTGTTTCATTAAAATAAACACCAGGTTAAAACTGGAATCAAAACATTCTTTCAAAGTTAGATACTTGGCTGTCCAGAAGTAAGTCAGCTTTTATTTAGTTAATTTACTTTATTATAATAGATATAAGTACAAACACCAAATGTACTATATTGTTATTTCAGGCCCTCAGCTTAAAAGTGTAAATAAGATACAAAGAGAAATGCTACATCTGCTCCCCGATTTTAAAAAAAGAGCTTTTTATGAAGTTTGATTTGTAATTTCTGATGGGTAGTGTGATGTAGCAGAAAGACACCTAATATAATCTTCAGTTCATCAAAATTGTAGAGATATGTCTCTGTGGATAATATACGGAGACCAGAGTCATAGGTTTGGGGCATAAATTCTTTGTGTGCCACTAAGGACTTTCACAGGACAGTAACTTGAAATGCCGTGACTTCAGTTCCCTCATCTGTAAAATGAGACTAATTTGTATTCCCCCTAATACAGTTATTAGAAGACTCAAACTATATAATATACAGGTAAGGAACTTCACGTTTTCACACACTAAGTGATATTAGTCAGCATTATTCCCCAGTTGGGCCAAAAATGTAAGGTCATAAGCAAATTACTCGGACAGACCTCATTTTACTTCTCACTAAATTAAATTAAGGGATCGAAAGACACCATCTTTTCTATGTTTCAAATTCTAAGCTTTCATTGACAATTCACTGCTGTAAGCTGTTGCTTCCTGTGATTGATCAGAATTTCATTTCCTGAGTCTTTGAAAGTAAAGAAAATATGTATGTTAATTACAAATAATTTACAAGACTAAAACGATTACCTGATATATTGATGGCTTTGATTCAACTTCCTGGAAAGATGTTTCAAAGCTTTTTGACTCGGAAAAGTAGAATAAGAAATGGCAGCAGGGTATTCTGTTTCTTCACGAGGAACAGGGCAGCTGGAATTATGTGTTCCCATTGTTCATAATCCCTTAACTTCAGTGTGGTCTGAAATGAAAATTAGGACAGGATATTCAGACAAGAGGATTACTTCACAGTGGGGAGGACAGAGCTTTTTAAAATTTTATCATTTCACTTTCAATGTTTAAAACAGTGGTTAACAAGTTCAATCACTGCCCCCTTAACAAGTGGTATTTATATTTCATTTACATTTTAGTATAAATACATCAGAGGAGACAATATAAAACAAAGGCGTTCCCCTTGAATTCATGGAGTCACTGGATCCAGATCTTTGTTAGAAATAAGAAATTCTTTCCAGAAAGTCTCTGGGCTTATTTTCATAAGATATCAGACATTTGGATAAAAGATGGCAAGTTTGTGTGACCTTGTGTCACCTTGAGAGGAACTTACAAACCTCATCCTGAAAGCCAGTGACTCAGGTGTAAACCAAACCTGTCCTGGGCTTTTCTCAGTAATACTGGTGTGAAATGTGCTGGAGGCGTCAGCGGCCCTCAGGTCTGGGGAGCAGTGACCTTCTCACTCAGCTGAGGTTCCCTGTCCTCTGTCCTCTCCTGGCCTTGGACAGCATCCGGGCCACCCATGCGGGTGTGTCCAGGCAGGGGAGTGGCGGTCGGCCGCAGCTTCCCTCTGGACAAGCACCCGGGCCCGTCTCACTGCTCTTCCCTTTCGGTAGATGTTCCTGTTCTTGTTTTCCTTGTGGGTTGGTTACTGAAACACTTTCCGGCGAACTCTTTGTTCACCAACACCGTCTGATTAATGACCAAATCTGGGCTTATTTTCTAGATTCTATTAGTGATACTCCTTTGGGGAATGACTTTTGCAGGCATCCTCTGGTTCTGGAAGATGACTGGGAACAACCCCCTCACTTTTCCAACACACACACACATACACGCACACACATGCAGGCACACACATGCACATGCACACACACGCGCACGCACACGCACACAACCCCCACACACAAACACGCACGCATGCACAGGCACGCACACGCACAATACACAAACACACATGCACGTGCAGATACGCACACACAGTGCAACACACACGCACACACGCACACACACATGCATACGCACAAACACGCACACACACAACACACATGCACACACATGCACAGACACACACATGCACAGGCACACATGCACACGCACACACATGCACACACACACGCACACACACGCACAAACCACGCACTCGCACAGACACACACGCATAAACACACACGCACAAACACACATGCATATGCACGCACACACACGCTTACACACACACAAACACAAACACAGACGCACACGCGCGTACACACACACACACGCACACACTCTTCTGACCCCATTATCCCATCAAACGCCCATCAAAATCCCTGCATGCATGATTTGTTTTCCCCAAATTCTCCCTTCCTCCCCCTTCAGGGATAGGAAGTTACAAGACATTTGACAGTATAACTTTAACTCCTCGGTCAGTAATACGACTTCTTCATTTTCAGCTTATAAGCCATTAAAAAATATCAGATCTTTTCTACCTATGCCCATTCCATGAAATATTTTACACCCATTAAAAAGAGACTGTTAAAGCTACTCCTGTTGACCTGGAGGTATTTCCACAGTGGGTTAGGTAAGCAAGTTTCATAGCAAGGTATATAATATGATTCCCTTTTAATAAAAGAACCAATGACTTAAAGTCATAAATATGAAGCTATATTTGCAGAGAAAGTGACGGTAGAATATACTGGAGTGTTAACGTTGGTTGAGGGTTAAGATAAAAGATATATAAGCAAAAATTGCTGTTTAAGAGGACGTTTTCCCCAGTGAAGGTGGCATGGGAGATTGTGATTTCATTTATGTAAAAATTATCTATGTGCATTTATATATAAGGTACATATAATGAAATGAATGAATGAAAGGATGGTCACCTAAATTTTGACAGTAATTTTCAAAGTCATGCTACTTCTATTGATTTCCACGTGATTCTTTTCTATTCTGTAATGTTTGAACTAGTCACAGCAAGGATGCTTTATTTATGTAATAAGAAAAATTAACAAAGCTATTTTAATTATAAAAATGTTTACAATTTAAAAAAATTTTAGAAATAAAAACCAGAACTCTCTTGCTGTCACTTTGTCACTTCATATGTTTGATTCAGATGAATCTTGAAATCAGAAGGGCTTTTCGTTTTGTTTTACTGCCTATGTAAGCTATTGTTATTAAATTTAAGAACGTTGAAAAACTACCTCTTATAGTCTCTCTTGTTTCATTTCTGAACTTTGTATAGTATGATTTAAAGTCTTGTATGATTCTGAGCAACTTTCATATAAACCCTAAAAATAAAGAAATAAATTAAGCCACTTACCGAGTATAGGAGACACACAGATGTAAAACTTTTGTAGGTCACACTCTACACCATTTCCTTAAAAATAATAAGTGTAAATATAGAGACTTTACATTTTATGTAAATACCTTTCTTCCATCCATCCATCCATCTGTCCATCCTTCCATCCATTTATTCTTTTTCAAAAAATAGAATGAAAACATAATACCCAATGAAAATGCACATTGAGAGGAAGAAAATAATGTTTTTGTTTACTTCCATGTTTCTTTCCCTTTGTCCGTATCATTCTAAAATCTTTTAAGCAGGAATATTAATTTTAAACTGTTCAGATCTTTGAAATTTACACTTGCTTTCACATTTATCACCTCATTTTTTTTCTACTGTAATCCTACGATGTGGAAATCATCATTTTAGAAATGAAGAAACCAAGGTTCGGAAAGTGACTCTTGCCCAAGCACGTGGGGTCCTAGGCTCATTCTCTTCACCTTCTATTCCGCTCTCTCTAGCCATTGATTTAAATATATGTGCGTTCACACACCTGGTGGGCTGCCTACCTAGCGGTGGGCTGGGGCAGGTAAGTACCACTATCCGTTAAGCATCTGCTGCGGACCTTGAGACAACATCAATATGTATCAGAGCCAGGTTTCATCCCAGGCTGATTTGCACCTTAATACAGCATTTGTCTCTTGCCATACCCATGTATCTCTGGGGTGAGGCTCAATGTTTAGTCAACGGCCCTGAAAACAACCAGAAGAGATTGTCACTTAGAATCTGTGGAGAAGTTCAACCGACTAGCAGGCAGTGTGCTCTGTGAAGAAGTGAAAAGCTTCTCTTACTTAAGGATTCTCTTACTTCTTGAATGATATTTCTTCCATTACGAAGAACAAGGAAATTTTGGAAATGACCCTTATCTGAAAGGCTGATTTTGAGGTTTGCCTCTACAGTTTGTTAATGGGGATACTTTAGCTAGTTCATTTAATGTGTGTAAATCTCAGTTTCCTCATCTGTAAGTAGACTTAGAGGGATAGCTAAGCATCAAACCAAATAAGATATCTTTCTGTAAGCACTTGATACACCCTAAAGTTTGTGCAAATGTCGTGCTTTGTGTTTTACATTTCATTTTGCTGAGTTTCTGATTCCTATTATTCAGTTTTTGTTGTGTCAGAAATGATACATTTTAAAATTAGAACATTATTTTTCATCTATCAATTCAGACTTTTCCCTGTAACTTTGGAAAGATAATTAGGAAGGAGAAATCAGAGCCAGAGCTAGCAGTTTTATAGAATGGCAGTTTTGAAGGAGCCAGAGACCAATAAAAAGTATTCTAGAAAGAAGGAAGTGATGAGTCTAGAAATTCCTAAGCAGCAGTTTGCCAAGTCAAGACTCTGGTGATAGGGGCAGAGGCAGCCTTAGTATATCCGAGTGTGTGTGTGTGTGTGTGTGTGTGTGTGTGTGTGTGTGTGTGGTGTCAGAGGGATCATCACGTGGGGAACTGGCAAACTTGCAGGACCAGACTGGTTTTGCCCCTTAATTCACTCTTCACTTCTTTATAAACACGCTGGAGAAGCGGGGGTGAAGGAAATCTGAATAAAACTATCCAGCTCTTACACAGTCTGTTCTGTGTCAGGCAGTTTTGAGACCACTTGCATACTCGCTTCATCCCTGTTAGGACCTGTAAGATCGCTCAGGTTGGGCCCCGTGCTCCTTATTTTACAGGAGCTGCAGAGGTTACGTGCAAGGCCGTGTAGATGAGAAACTGTGGAGCTGAGCTGAGGGGCCCGGGTTGGAGCCCAGGTCCTTCCACCCCGCTTGTCCCGGGCTTGCCTTGGACACCCATGGCCCTGAAAGCATTTCAACTGGATGCAAAGGGAGACCAGAGATTCTTTTCTGACAGCAGCAACGACGACTTCTCAACAGGGAAGCATTCAGCGTCTGTAACATTTATATAGAGGATCTCAGTTTTCTTCCAAATTGAGGAGCAGCTTTAGATGAACAGCTTTAGATGCTTGATGAACAGCTTTAGATCCTTGATGAACAGCTTTAGATGCTTGATGAACAGCTTTAGGTGCTTGAGAACACCCAATTTAAGATGTTGAAATAAGATTTGGGGACCGGCTCAGACAACACAGGGTTATTTTCGTTTCCAGAAATCTCCGCTATGAGCCCACGATTTACAATCTGTTGGTTGAGGTTTATTTGTCAGGTGGATGATTTTCCATCATAGAATTTTGTAAGAATGGAAAACAGCTTCAGGATATGTTTATCCTAATGTTTCAGAAATTCAGATTCAGAAATAAACATGTATGTTTATTTCCATGTTTCAGATTAAGTAAATGTAATTAAAGAGAGGGACAGGGCCATTCCCTATTTACCAGGAAGCAGAAAAGACAGACATCCACACTGCTTCTCTATGTGCCAAGCTTTGCGTTCCTGCAAACAGCCAGAGGTGCTGTAGGTCCTGAGATTCTGCAGCTTCATGTGAGCGTTGCATTCTCCCCAAGGGTATTCTTGCTGGGCTGTCTTAAGACAAAATAAACACCTGGGTCAGGAGATCTGTCTGAGTCAATTCACTCCTTTCCTCCCCAAGAAGAGAGGCTGATACACATTTTTCCTTTTCTCTCAGAGGTCTCTGAAATTTTTTTAGTTGACAACATTTGCTTATTTTGCCTACTCTGTTAACCTGAAAATCCCTGAAGGTAAGTCTAATGTTTGTCCTTTAATATCTATCCCCAATACTCTGTACCTGTAGTGAATCAATAAAATCAGACAGAGTGCTCTAAAAATTAACTCATACAAGGAAAAATAGTATCATTCCTGGAAATGATATTTTAGCATATTAATCAACCCACTCACAAAACAGTCACCAAAATCACGCACAAAAAAAGATCCTTTAAAGCAGACTCACACACATGAGAACAAACTTGTGGTTGCCAAGGGGGAGGGTGGGGGAGGGATGGAGTGGGAGTTTGCGATTAGCAGATACAAACGAATATACATAGGACGGATAAACGGCAAGGTCCTAGCGTATAGCACAGGGAACTATATCCAATCTCCTGGGATAAAGCATGATGGAAAGGAACATAAAAAAGAATGTATATGTATATATATATGTATAACTGAATCGCTTTGCTGTACAGCAGAAATTAACACAACATTCTAAATCAACTAAATTTCAATTTAAAAAAAAAAGATCCTTTATTGAGTACCTATTATGTGCCAGGCAACCCGGTAAGTGCTTTCTTTATGTTATTTCACTTAAACTTCTTTATAACTGTGAAAGGACACATTACCCCGGCCCCCAGTGTGCAGAGAGGAGATGGAAGTTCAGGAAGCTAAACTAGGAAATTACAGAGCAAGGGGCTGGCAAATGGAAACCTGCCAGACTCGTCGGATTCCAAGAGTACTGCTCTGCCCGCTGACCTCCTTCTCAGAATGTCCCGTTGAGAGAACGCACAGTTCAGCCACGTGGGCATTGCTCTTACTGTCTGTTTCCAGATCGACTGAAATTCAAAGTTAACTTGGGTTTGATGGGCTTCCCAGCATTCACTTACATTGTATATGTGAATTCGCTGTTTTTCCTAAATATGAGCCTCCCAGTAAAGGAAAAGTAAGTATCTGACCTGAAACTCAGGAATTTCTGGTGGTGTTTGAACCGCAGATGCAGGAGAAAGGAATTTCTGGCGAAAGGTGTTATTTACGTACTTATGGGTTCGCTACCCCCTGAGTTCCATCAGACTGTATTTTGCGATTGTATTTACCTGCACCTGGCGGAGGGTCACCGGAGCATGCATTCCCACAGGTGATGGCAAGCCTAACCCATCAAACTGCGGCACCTTCGTCCGTGAGTGGATAATAAAGATGATCCCAGCGTCGACAAAGCCAAGGGTTGAGTCATCAGTAAACTCCTCCTGAAACAAACATGTGCTTCTTCCCAAATTGCAGATTGATGGCAATTCTGTACAAGTTTAAGACTGGGTTTTATCATCTCATGACCGCATCTGAATTACTTAAAATCAAATGTTTCATAGCAGTACGCAATCTCTTTTGACATAAAAGCTGTGAAAATTAAACACCTAAGACCTACTCTTCATGGCTGAATCACACTTGAAGGCCTGGACAGTTTTCCCTGGATCACCTCTTGCCTGAGGTGATATCACGTCCGTATCATGACTGTCAACCACCTGAGTCCCCTGGCCCTCTCTTCACCCTGCTTGCCTTTAGTTGTTTCCTCCTTGGCTGTTCTCTTTGCTTATTTGCTTTAGAAAATCCTTTGGCCCTTTGCTTCTCTTTGCAATTAAAATATCTGGCCTGAATTAAAATTCAAATTCATTTTCCCCTGAAAGTGAAGACTTGCGCTACTTTGTTAGCACTAGTGCTTTTCTTCTAGAAATCTTATGTCAGATGAAGAAATTTAAGGCTAAACTTCTGGTGACTTTGTTATTAGTTGTAATTCAGGCTATAAGGAGAGGGAATAGGCCTTGATGAGGGGATAGGATGATTTTTCTTCTGAATGGGTCAAATACACATGCAATGGCGTTTAATACATATGCTCAGCCTTCCATCTGAAACTCAGGACCCTATTTCTCCTGGTCCTGTTATGACTCTAAGGAACACTTAACCAGCTGGTCTGGAGGAATATCTCAACTCCATTAACTTATGGAACTTTGCGTTGAATTTGCAGAGTCTAACTGCATTCTAAAAATATGTGGGCAATTCTAGCTTGTAAAAGTCATTATATAATATTCGAAGTGAACGTACGGCTAATATTTAAAGGACTTGAAAATTTTGATGAACTAGATGTGTGAGCACGGCTGCATGCGCTGCAGTGTGCAGCACTGTGTCTGAACATAAGCAAAAGCATCGTGAATGGGGCACAGGAGGTGGCTGAGAAGCGTGGATTAGGAGAAATTCTTTGCAGGTAACCAGTGGCTTCGTTCACTTGGTTTGGGCGGTGGGTGGTTTGATGGGATTCAGGGAGGCTAGTTTTATTTCTCATCTCTGCCATTAATTGTGTGACTTTGGATACCTGATTCAACAGCATTTCAGAATCTTCATTTACAAAACCATAATACTGGAGTAGAATACCTCTAAGTTTGTAACACCAGAAATGATTGTGCAAGACAGAAGGTGAGGGTCAGCCTTGGGTGAGAGCTCTACCAGCTACTCTCGAAGGTAATACCACTGCATTTCTTAGGTGTCTGGACACCTCCTAGGCCTAAGCACTTAGAACTTCTTAGATCAATTACAAATTTACAGAACTAGGCTTAGGCAAAGTCCATCTGTATGATATTTTTGCAGAGCAATTATTTTTTCATCACCTCTTCAGACTAGAGATTCTATGGTTTGTCAAAGGTCTGTGTAGGGCTTCTTTCTAAAACATATTGCCTATTTTCATGAAAATCTAAAAGTTGTTTTAAAAGTGCATTGGGTCGTTTTAAATTAACTGTATACCTTGCGATTTGGAAATCTCTAGTTTCCTTATTTGGTGGCATGAACGTTTCCAGAGTCGTAACAAGGATAGTAACTGATATAGCTAAAAATATCCAGGTTATGCCTCTAAATTGGGCCTTTTTAATCTCTAAGTCAGTAGTTTCATCCATGGAAGTCTTGGCTAAATTAATAAAAAACGAATTTGTGGGAACAATTTGACAAGGCACGGTGTTCTGAGACTCTGGTGCATTCTTGTTTGTCTTGAACCCTGGCAAAGTTTAAGGAAATTCAATACCCAATTGACATTGAAGAGCAAGCTTAAGCAAGCTTCTTCCAGAAACACCTTTTCCTTTGCTTGGATATTTTCACCATGATTCAAACAATTTCCATATTCAGTGAATACATGTGCAAAATCCTCCAGTATGAAAATAAACCAAAGAAAACACAATCAGTTGGGTATTTTGGTCACTTCTGAGGTTTAAATTGCTATAACTTTCTTTTCTTGATAACAGTGCCTAAGTGAGAATGCAGACATAGCAGGGAGAATAGGCAATCTGGTGATTTTTGTCTGTATTCAACAACAGTTTTCCTTTTTTGTAATATGCATTTGTCAATTTGTATATGATTATATAATTGAGACATTTTCATACACAGTTAACTCTTGAACAACAGGGGTTCAAACTGCATGGACCCATTTTTTTCAATAAATATGTGCTACAGTACTACAAGGTCTGTGGTTGGTTGAATCCTCGGCTGGGATTTGGAATCACGGATAGGGTTTTCCTTTTAAAAGGACTGTCCTGCAAGAAAGATCACCAAAGACTTCCGTTCTCTATCTTTTCTTATCTAACTATATGAAAAAGGAAGCATGTCTCATGTGTATTCACACCGCCTGATGTCATAAGGCTGAGCTAATGACATCTGATCTTTGAGCAAATTTAGATTGATTCCCCACAGGAGTAAACTTTACCTCAATGCAAAATGATACAATGAAGTAGCTTATTATATTGATAAAATTTGAAGAAATATTGAATCATTACCTCTGGGCCCCATGGCTTTCCAAAAAAGTCATATTCTAACAAAGTGCTACTGTTCAGATAAAAACCATTTGTCTTGACAAACTACGTAATGCTGAAGTTTTGCTCGCTTGCAAGAAAATCAATAGCCTCTTTAGAGCCAGTGGAATTGGTACTGATTTCCTGAGGATGAAGGACTTTGGATACGATATTCCGTAAGAAAAAAATAACGCCGAATGTGGCTGCAGCTTCTGTTTGGAACCTATTAGCAGGGATAAAGGCAATATTTAGAATAATAAACACTTATTATCTAGAAGACAATATCTGAACCCTAGCACCTTCTCCATCTTATCTCCTACATTTCCCCTCATTCATGCTACATTCAAGCAAAACTGGATTCCCAAGACGTCTTTGTCACCTCCTGCAATCTACCTTGTGTTTCTGCATATAGTTTCGTTTACCTAGACTACCTCCCAGACTTTGCTCTGGATACATCCAAACGATCTCCACACCTCAGCATCGAGAGAGAGGTGGGTGGGTAATTGTTAGCAACATAGTTTAGGATTCAGACTTCCTGGATTCACATCCAAGCTCCACTATTCTCTGTGCCGAGTCCGTGTGACGACCCTGCAACTCTCATTTCTAAACCTTTCCCTCTTGTCTGCATCTGGTTAGAACCTGCCGTTCACTGCAGGGCAGGAGCTTTGGTTGCTCACGTACACTGTGTGTGTGGATCTGCGACCCCAGCTTGTCTGCAGGGGACAGCAGCCAGCCTGCACTCCCCCAGCCCTGTCCGACCCCCGCCTACAGCTTCTTCAGATCCGGCGTCAAGCCAGGGTGCAACCTGGAGCAGGTGCCCACTTACCTTGCAGGTCACCGGTACCACCAGGATCGGAGGTGAAACACACATTCCCAGCTCGTGTTTGTTTCCCTCACTTCAAATCTGTCTTCCTTTCTAATTGTTGATTAGAAGCAGCAATTAGAAAGGAGAGGCAGCAGACCTGCAGAGTCTACTTGCCCTGTGACTTAGTGGGCTGAATCCCTAGAATAAACCCCTTATTCTCTGTCAGTCGTAGAGGTTCTGCTCCTCTGGTCGAGCCCTGATTGTCACAGCAACTTCATGGTATGACTTAGCACATTTTTTCATCTGACTGTGATTCCGTTTCCCCCCTTATACAACTGGTGTATGTTAATAAGTGATACAGGTTAATATATAGATATATTTTGATACAACCCACCTCAAGCTGTCATTTGTATGATTACGTTATTTGTCCTAAAACATTTAGAAGAGTGCCTGGAATTCAGTGAGTGTAAGGTATATATTTATTGAATGAATGTCTCATTATTGTCAAAGTGATTTTCTGTCAATCATAGCAGAAGTAATCTGTTTGCCCTAATAAGTACCTTGTAATTCTTTTATTTTATTAAGCAATTTTTGCTTTGCATTATGTATGGTTCTTATATATTCATACCCTAACTTCTTTCAAAATGTGATTGGTATTTTCATATTTTGGATATTATATTATACAATATTATATTATTATACATCTTGAAACTGAACAAACTTCCTCTCTTCAAATTGGTTGCCTGGCAGCATAGAATAAAATACGTACCCGCTCTTGGTGAGCGTACAGGACGTGCGGTGCAGGGTTTGTGTGTGATTTTGCTCTTGGTCTCCCTTTATGTCCCAGATTCTATATTTTGTTTTCACTTTCCTTTTGTCTTTAATGTAATTTTTCTCTCTCATGACAGCCACATTAAACCCTTTTTCGGTCAAGGTGGGGCATACACAAAACCAAAAGTAGGGGAAAAAAATCCCAAACCAATATCATATAATTTTAGAGATGAGAAACTGCTTTTTTGACCAGCTCTTAATAGAATACCTTAAGTAACCAGCTCTGAGCCTGCTAAGGCCTGTCTTAAAACCACCAGCCCAGGTCCCAGAACCCTATAAATATTCTCTTTGACTCCCCCTTTCTTTAGAGATCCTGTTCAGCCCCCCATCATCGTGGCTTTCTACCTAACTACAGTACATCTAACAACCTTGATTTTCTGGGGCAAAAGTGTTTTTTAGTGATCTTTTGGGGAGTTAAAAACCTACATTAGCAACAGATTCCGGGGGGAAGAACAGTGTTAGCTCTAAACTGGGGGATGGAGCTTTAGCCTACTTCAGGTTTCTAACTCTCTGACCGACAGGCACCAAGGATCTGCTCCAGAGCCCCGTGACTTTGGATCTTGCACAGGCTCAGCTAGTACTGACCCATACAACGTTCACTGGGTTCTTTTCAAAATGGTTATGCAGAGAAATGAAGAAACTCTCACAGGTGTAGGAGGTATGAATACAATAAATTAAAAGGTTAAAGAGGAGAGCCTTTTAGAACATTGCTGTAGAAGCTTTTTTATTATACTAATAATAGTTGAGATCATGGGGGTAATTTAGGTGTGTGAATTAAACTTAATAAAGTCTAACAATATTTGGAACAAAGGAATCGATAAATTTTGTGAGATATATTGTTCAGCATAAAATCAAAGGGTTTTGCTCCGAGTTTATTTTCACCTGTAATGCAAACCCCAAAACCCTTCCAAATATATTCTTTCAGAAACCTTGCTTAGTTATAATCTGTGTTACTCCTTCATTTAACGTATGCTGATAAAAGGCTAGTAAAAGAAAGCAAAGAAAATACATCGATTTGTTAAAACAATTTAACAGCTGATCACCAATTCCCAAGCCTGTCCTTCTTAGCTGTATTAATACCTCTAACTACACTTGCCCAGATTATGACCCAAACAAGTAAGTTTCATCTCAAGTCCACGTCGATGCCTGACTCAGCTCTGCACTGAGTCCCACCGAAACAGACCCAAGTGCACTGTAAATTGGAATCAATTTCCAGACCTCCACTCTAACTCATAGGTTAGGAAGAGGCTGCATTCACAGTGGCTCTTCTCCAATTTAGGAAAGAGTTCTTACCTGTCAGTCATCACAAATCTCAGCATTTAATGCGCCCTGGTGTGTAACAATCTCAGGGCCCCTGACAAAGGCAAACATCAGTGGAAGACCCCTCTAGGAATTAAGCACAGCTCCTTAAACTTTGTCTTGGCCTGATATGCACATGTTTCTGGTTAGGGCGAAGCATGGCATTAAACATAGGGTATCTGAGCCCTTACTGGGATCCTCTGAATTGACAAAAGCTGATGTAATATGGTGGAATTTGTTATTTTAAATGTAACTGGATTATTATTTGCTACTTGCAGATTATTGTGATAGTCAAAGTCCACAGATTAAAAATTTCTGTATTTATATCAATAAAGTAATTAAAACTTTATGAAATCATATGAAATATTTATTCCTATTACAGTCAATCCTTATCGTATCTTATCTCATAACATTTATTTTTGATCTTCTAAAACTAAGAAGTAAAGTTATTTCAAGCTATGGTTAAAATTTTAGATGCCAATTTAAAATATGCAAGTGAAATACATAGTTTTTTTAAAGTTCCTTTCTATGGCACATGAGCTAAAATATTTGAAGACAATAGGCTTTGAGAACCAGACAATAGACAACTTAAGTTCTTTTCCTGATCTGTCAATCATTTGCTAAACAATGTTGGTGAGATGCTGGTGAACTGATATTCAAAGTGTCTATTCGTAAAATTAGACTTTGGGCGTTGAAAAAGTCTCTAACCACCACTGTACTCATGAAGTCTAAGTTATCTGTCACCTATAAGTAATTCTCTCATAGTTAAGAATTTTCATCTTCTGCAATTTTAGTTTCTAGACTACTGAATCTCAGTTTTCGTCTGGGTATTAACTGTGTCTAACTGAAGGATACACTATCGGTTTTCTTAACATGCCACCATCTAACACCAGAGTCTAAATCATTGATTTGAGATTTGAGCTATGCAAAATAAATTAAATTTTATACAAGTTAAGATTTCATTAGAAACATGGAAGTGCTAAAATCCTAGAGTATTAAATATTTTCTTTGAGATCTTTCTTCATTTTGAATCCAGGTGTTGACAGCCATGCATTTCCCCGTCCGCAAGGCTTCATCTCAGAGTGCTGTCTAATGCCATGCGATTTTTTTCTTTCACTTTCACTGGTTATTTAGGTGTGTGCTGTTTAATATCCATATGTTTGTGAATATCTCAAATTTCTTCCTTCTAATTGCACTCTCCTGTATTGATAGTTGCTGAACATTCTCTGAATGATTTCAAATCTTCTAAAAGTACTGAAGCTTGTTCCACGGTCTTGCTACAACCTACCCGAGAGAGCATTCCACGTGCGCGCGAGAAGAGCGTGCATTCTGCAGTTGCTGGGTAGTGATCTATAGATGTCTCTTGCGTCTTGTCAGCTTAGATGGATTTTCAAGTCTTCAAAGTCTTCTATTTCCTTGTAGATTCTCTCCCTAGCTGTTCTACTAAGACTGCAGTACTGAAGTATCCAAATATATTCGGTGAATTATATCTTCCTGATAGATTGCCCCTTTATCATTACAAAATGACCCTCTTTATCTCTAGTAACACATTGTTTTAAATTTTGTCTGACAGTAAGATAGCCACTCCTTATGAGAGTTGCTCTTTGCATATGTCTTTTTCCATCTTTTCCTTTATTCTATCTGCATCTTTGAATATACAATATGTCTTGTTTCTTTAATACAGTCTGACAACTTCTGACTTTTGATTGTATTGCTTAATCCACTCAAATTTAACTTTCTTATTGATATATTAGATTTACATCTGCCACTCTGTTTGTTTTATATGTCTCATATCTTTTGTTCCTATAATCTGTCTCTACTGATTATTTTTTGCATTAAATTTTCATTTTTTTTACTTTAAAATTGAAATCCTTTTATTAATTTTAAAGTATGTTATTTATTTATTTATTATTAAATAATAATACCTATTCCCATATAGCTTATTTTCTCTTCCCACTTTTTTTGTTATTAATGTTGTACATGTTATATAGATATTTTTATATAATTTTGTATCTTTTAAAGAAGATGAAAGAAGAAAATAAATCAAGTAAATATCTATAGATCATGTCATATTAACCTTTTTATTTACCATTTCTGGTTGTCTTCATTTGTTCCTGCGGATTTAAGTTACCGTCTGGTGTCATTTCTTTACTCCAATACTGCCTTGCTTCCACCTTTTATGCTGTTATTGTAAAAAAATATGTTATAGCCTAAGTATTATACACTTGCATTTTAAATCAAGTAAGAGGGATGCCCTGCTAGCTCAGTTGGTAGAGCATGAGACTCAAATCAAGTAAGAGAAGAAATACACATTTATAATGTCTTTTAAAATTGCAAAAATACACTTACTGGTCTTTTTGGTTTTTCTTTTTCATATGGATTTGAATTACTCTCTGAGTTTACTTGTTGTCAGCCTGAAGAACTTCCTTTTAGTATTTCTTGTATGATGGGTCTGCTAGCAATGAATTCTCTCAGCTTTTGTTTCTCTCTGAAGGTCTTTATTTTACCTTCATTTTTAAAATATATTTTTGCTAGATATAAGATATTTGGTTGGCACATTTTTCTTTCAGTACTTTGAAAATCTCATCCCACAACTGCCTGGCCTCTATTGTTTATAATGAGAAGTTAGTTGTCAGCCTTATTGGATCCCCTTTTACGTAATGAGTTGGGTTTTTTTGGCTGCTTTCAAGATTTTTTTTTTTCTTGTTCTTTGGCTGCCATTGTTTCCATTATGATGTGTCTGGCTGTTAATCTCTTTGCATTTATCCTTCTTAAAGTTTGTTGAACTTTTTGGATATGTAGACTATTGCTTTTGTGCAAATTTGGGGAGTTTTGACACATATTTTAAAAGTATTTTTCTGCTCCATTCTCTCTTCTTCTGGTACTCCCGTTTTGCATATATTTTTATGCTTTTTTGGTATCCCCCATTTCTCTGAGGCTCTATTCATTTTCCTGTGTTAGTTTTTTTCTGTATGTTCCTCAGATCACATACTTTGTCAATTTATCTTCAAGTTCACTGATTATTTCTTCAGCCAGTTCAAATTTATTGCTGAGAACCTCATGGATCTAGTGAATTTTTCATATCAATTATTGTACTTTTCAACACCACAATGTCCATTTGGTCCTTTGTATAATTTCTGTGTCCTTATTGATATTCTTTGTTTGATGAGACATTGCCATTATAGCTTCCTTTATGTCTTTAATCACGGTTTCTTCAGTCCTTTAAATATATTTATAATAGCTGCTTTGATGCCTTCATCTGCTAAGTCTGATATCTAAGCTGGGCAGTTTCTGCTGACTTTCATTTTTCTGTGTATGGGTTCATAATTTCCTTTTACTTTGCTTTTTTTTTTTTGATGTTGAAAACTTAACATTTCAGATAATACACAGTAGCAAATCTTGCTACCAATCTTATTAGTTTACTAGGGCTACCATAACAAGTTATCACAAACTTGGCACCTTAAAAAAAAACAGAAGTTCATTCTCTCATTGTTCAGCAGGTCAGAATTCTGGAATCGATGTGTCAGTGGGGCTATGCTCCCTGTAAAGGCTCTGGGGAACCCTTCCTTGCTTTACCCAGGTTATAACAGCCTCACATATTTCTTGGCTCCTGGAAGCATGATGCCAGTTTCTGCTTTTTCCCTCAATATCTCTGTGTCTTTTTCTGTCCTTTTAACGACAGCAGTCGTTGGATCTGGGGATCACCCTAACGCAGTATAATCTCATCTTAGCCAATTACACCTGCAATGACCCTATTTTCATATGAATATATGAAAATATTTAATATTTTCTGAGGTTCTGGGTAGATATGAATTTTTGGGGAGGCACTACTTCACCACTGTAATAATCCTTCCTCCCCCAGGAATTGCTGTTGTTTGCCTTTTTTAAAAATTATTTTTTGCTTAGTGATGGATGGGCTATTCTGATGTCACTCCTAGAGGGCACAGCCTTAGGCAGTGGTAGAGTCATCTTTTGATGGCAGTTGCTTTAACTGGCTCATCTGATCATCTCTTCCCCTAATTTCCCTGTTAAGCCATCTGCCTCTACTGGTATCACATCCAGGAGCTAGGCTCCAGTAATTGCTGGCTCAATTTTTTTTTCGTAGACTTCATTTTTAAAAGAAGTTTCAGGTTCACAGCAATTTTTTAAAAAAATTTATTTATATTTATTTTTGGCTGTGTTGGGTCTTTGTTTCTGTGCGAGGGCTTCCTCTAGTTGCGGCGAGCGGGGGCCACTCTTCATCGCGGTGTGCGGGCCTCTCACTATCGCGGCCTCTCTCGTTGCGGAGCACAGGCTCCAGACGCGCAGGCTCAGTAGTTGTGGCTCACGGGCCCAGTTGCTCCGCGGCGTGTGGGATCTTCCCAGACCAGGGCTCGAACCCGTGTCCTCTGCATTGGCAGGCAGATTCTCAACCACTGCGCCACCAGGGAAGCCCAGGTTCACAGCAATTTGAGAAGAAGGTACAGAGAGCTCCCCATATACTGCTTGCTCCCAGCTACCACAGCCTCCCCCCATTATCAACATCCCCACCAGATGGCACGTTTGTCACAGTTGATGGACCTACATGGGCACATCATCATCATCCAAAGACAGAGTTTATACCAGGATTCACTCTTGGTGTCGTACATTCTGTGGGTTTGGCCAGTACACAATGTCATGTCTCCACCATTATCGCATCACACAGAGTATGAAAACTGCCCTAAAAGTCCTCCGTGCTTTGCCTACTCATCCCTCCCTCTCCTTTGATCCCTGGAAACCACTGATCTTTTTACTGTCTCCACAGCTTTGCCTTTTCCAGAGCGTCATATGGTTGGAATTATACACTAAGTATCCTTTTAGATTCAAATTTTTTTTTAAACTTAGGAATATGCATTTAAGTGTCCTCATCTTTTCATGGCTTAATAGCTCATATTTTTTTTAACCACTAAATAATGTTCCGTTGTCTGGATGTACCACAGTTTATTTATCCATTCACTTACTTAAGAACATCTTGGTTGCTTCCAAATTTTTGAATTACGAATAAAGCTGTTGTGAACATTCATGTTCAGGTTTATGTGTGGTCAGAATTTTCCCACTTTTTGGGCTAAATATCAAGGACCAAAATTGCTGGATCATATGGTAAGAGTATGTTTAGTTTTGTAAAAAAGCATGTCAAACTGCCTTCCAAAGTGGCTGTACCATTTTGCATTCCTCCCAGGGATGAATGAGTATTCCTTTTGCTCCACATCTCCACCAAGATTTGATGTTGTCAGTGTTCTGGATTTTGGCCATTCTAATAGGTGTGCCATTCTAATAGGTATCTCATTGTTGTATTAATTTGCATTTTCCTGATGATATGATGTAGAGCATCTTTTTATATGCTAATTGCCATCTGTATGTTTTCTTTGATGAGGTATCTGTTAAGGTTTTTCGCTCATATTTAAATCAAGTTTTTTTCTTATTTTTTTAAGTTTGAATGGTTCTTTGTATATTTTGGATAAGAGTCCTTCATCAGATATGTCTTTTGCAAAAATTTCTATCATTCTGTGGCTTGTGTTTTAGTTCTCTTATGCTGTATTGTTTTTAACAATATCCTGGGTCATAAATTTCTCCAGAGTCTAATCAAATTAAATTTGGGCCCTTTTACAGAAGAGTTTGACGCCAGTGTTTGAGAGTTCTTCTGACCCCAGGAGGACTCTTCTTGTGTGCCTCTTTCCTGGATTCTCATTGGAAAACCACTGGCCTGTGGTTTAGCTTGTTTTTATAGACCCACTAGCCTCCTCTTAACTGCTTTACCACCAGAATATATGGTGTTTTTGCGAGCACCCTTAGGCTTGAACTTCACCACACTCTGTTCAAAACAGAGCTCCTCTGGGGAGAGCTTCAGAATTCATTTTTCTTATGGCCTTCCTTTTCCACCCAGCAAAATATTTACAAGGAGGATTCTGGGCAGGGAAGAGGTATCCGGTTTTCTGACTTTGTCACTCTCAAGGTGGAGCCTCCATCCTTGGGCAGGCTGGATGAGGGTGATTATCTCAACCTACCAGGCCTTAGACAGAGCTTCGACCCTGTAAGTGGGGGTCACATAAAGAAGGGAGCCCTCAGCCTCTTAACTGTGGTCGTCTGGAATTTAGCCTTTGTGACTTGAGCCGGGTTGAATGATGAATGTTGACCACGTGTGTTTCCCAGGGCACAGTGTAGCCCTTGACTAGAAGCTGGGAGGAGAAAGGCCCTGTCTTCTTGGTCAAACCCAGCTGGAGCGGACCTCCTGTCATGCTGGGACAGAAAGGGGGAAGGAGGGAGTGTTTGTGGCTCAGGTTCTGTGGACTCTCCCTGTTCTGGTTGAGATTTAGTGGATTTTCTTGAATAAGTATGTCTTCATTTGTTATATTCCCTGAGGACAACTTCCAGATACTTTAAATGGCTGTTTTTATATATAAATATTTAGGTGCATTTTATTATATCCTAATTATTGTAGTAGATTCAATGATTTTCTCTTTTTTTTGCAAAATTTTAAAACATGCTATTTTATGTGATAGGAATACTTCCCATGAGATCTGCCCTTCTAACAAATGAAAGTGTGGGATGCAGGATGGTTGACTCTAGGTGCAAGTCTGTACAGCAAGTCTCTGGAGTTCATTTATCCTAACTACCTGAAACTTTATGCCT
The DNA here is from genome assembly GCF_028021215.1 of Eschrichtius robustus. Taxonomy (NCBI): domain Eukaryota; kingdom Metazoa; phylum Chordata; class Mammalia; order Artiodactyla; family Eschrichtiidae; genus Eschrichtius; species Eschrichtius robustus. The sequence continues at coordinate 433,473 of NC_090827.1, forward strand.
GTTGACTAGTAGCTCCCTATTTCTATACCCCGCCCCCTGCCAGACCCTGGCAACTACCATTGCAACCTTTGATTCTATGAGTTTGACTATTTCAGACACCTCACATAAGTGGAATCATGCAGTATTTGCATTTCTGTGACTTACTTAACTTAGCATAACATCCTGAAGGTTTAGCCACATTCTCTCCTATTGCAGAATTTCCTTCTTTTTCACAGATGAATAATATTCTGTTGTATGCATATACTACATTTTCTTTGTCCATTTGTCAGTCAATGTGCATTTAGTTTATTTCTAGATCTTAGGCAATGCATATGGGTGTGGTAATATCTCTTTGAGACCCTGATTTAAATTATTTTGTATAAAAATTTAAGACTGAGATTGCTAGATCATGTGGTATCTCTATTTTTAGTTTTCTGAGGAACCTCCATGTGGTTTTCCATAGCAGATGCACCATTTTGCATTCCCACCAACTGTGTACAAGGGTTCCAAATTCTTCACATCCTTACCAACATTTCTTGTCTTTTGTTTTTTGTAATGGCCATCCTGACAGGTCTGAGGTGATATCTAATTGTTGTATTGATTTGCATTTCTCTGATGCTTAGTGATATTGAGCATTTTTTCATATTCTGTTGGCCATTTGTATGCCTTCTTGGAAGCAATGTCTATTCAAGTTCTCAGTACATTTTAAATTGGGTTCTTAGGGTTTTTTGTTTTTGTTTTTTGCTGCTGAGTTGTAGGAGTTTGTTAAATTCTAAATGGTTAATTTTTTAAATACAGTTTACCGGTTATGGTTGTTTCTCTGGGGAAAAGATCTGTGAGGGTCCTCACACTGCTGTTCTCAAGATGATAAATACATTTTCTTTTAATAAAGGATATCGTCAACCAATCTTTGCTTTCGTTAGATCACATACCATTTAAAATAGTACAGAGCAAAAGTATTGAAAATGTTTGGGGGCATTTGATTTACTTCTACTTTTTGGGACCTTGATACATATATTGATATATATCTAAAAATCACAGGAACATGCTATAATACCTACTGTATATTGAGCACCTGTCCAAACAACACCCCAGGGATGAGACAAAATGGTGTATATATTACCTGATCTAATGACACAGCAAGCATGTGAGGTAGATGATATTACATCATTTTGTACGCACACATATTGAAGCTTAAAAAGGTGAAGTGACTTGTCCATGGTAAAAGAGCTGATCAGTGGTGGATCTGAAGGAAGCCACCTCCACCTCCCCCAGGTGAAAATCTTATGTGCAGCCGTTCTTGCTTGACCACAGACAGTGACAAGTCTTTTCATGGACGGCCTCGTGGGGAAGCTGCCCTCCCCATGGGAGACCTGGGGCACAGCCAGGGACATGCAGTTCTTTGCAGGGAGCTGTGGTCAAGGGCTCAACAACAGCAGAGCAGTAAACCAAGGGTGAGCACAGGTCACACGCCCATGGAGCTGGGCGCGTTTCTATTACAATAAACGTCTCACCCTAAACACGTTGAAGCATTTCACATCTCCATACTTTAGCACAGTGCTTCTCTGTATCTTCAAGTTATTCGTCATCTCCCCCTACAAACTGCCTGGACATCCTTTGACACTCACACTCCGTGACACCCAGAAGGGACTGTCACATGTCATCTGTGCTCTCAGAGCCCCTGCACACACGTTTAATGTAATCTATAGTCGCCTCACATACTGCATTGTGATTGCTAATGTTTCTCTCTCTTTTGTAAATTAACAATTTTTTTAAATGCAAGGATAAATACTTGTACATCTATTTAACCACAGGGCTTGTTGCTTAGCCCAACATATAATTGTGGAGGGAAAGAAGGAAGAAAAGAAGGAAAATGGAGAAGAAATCAATAAGCTTCTTAGCCCCTTACATTTCAGTATTTCAGTACAATTTAAGACCTTCAGTGGTTTTGTGTATACTAAATAGCAAACAATAAACTATTTCAGTCATCCAAGAAAGGTTATACTAGCAAAGTTATAGAGACTTGTTATTATTATTTTTTTCATCTTTATTGTAGTATAATTGCTTTACAATGTTGTGTTAGTTTCTGCTGTATAACAAAGTGAATCAGCTATACGTATACTTATATCACCATATCCCCTCCCTGCTGCTTCTCCCTCCCACCCTCCCTATCCCACCCCTCTAGGTGGTCACAAAGCACCGAGCTGATCTCCCTGTGCTATGCGGCTGCTTCCCACTAGCTATCTATTTTACATTTGGTAGTGTATATATGTCCATGACACTCTCTCACTTTGTCCCAGCTTACCATTCTCCCCACCCTGTGTCCTCAAGTACATTCTCTATGTCTGCATCTTTATTTCTGTCCTGCCACTAGGTTCATCAGTATGGTTTTTTTAGATTCCATATATATGCATTAGCATACAGTATTTGTTTTTCTCTTTCTGACTTACTTCACTCTGTATGACAGACTCTGGGTCCATCTACTTCACTACAAATAACTCAATTTCATTTCTTTTTATGGCTGAGTAATATTCCATTGTATATATGTGCCACATCTTCTTTATCCATTCATCTGTTGATGGACACTTAAGTTGCTTCTATGTCTTGGATATTGTAAATAGAGCTGCAATGAACATTGTGGTGCATGACTCTATTTGAATTATGGTTTTCTCAGGGTATATGCCCAGTAGTGGGATTGCTGGTTGTATGGTGGTTCTATTTTTAGTTTTTTAAGGAACCTCCATACTGTTCTCCATAGTGGCTGTATCAATTTACATTCCCACCAACAGTGCAAGAGTGTTCCCTTTTCCCCACACCCTCTCCAGCATTTATTGTTTCTAGATTTTTTGATGATGGCCATTCTGACTGGTGTGAGGTGATACCTCATTGTAATTTTGATTTGCATTTCTCTGATGATTAATGATGTTGAGAATCCTTTCATGTGTTTGTTGGCAATCTGTATATCTACTTTAGAGGAATGTCTATTTAGGTCTTCTGCTCGTTTTTGGATTGGGTTGGTTGTTTTTTTGATATTGAGCTTCATGAGTTGCTTGTATATTCTGGAGATTAATCTTTTGTCAGTTGCTTCATTTGCAAATATATTCTCCCATTCTGAGGGTTGCTTTTTGTCTTGTTTATGGTTTCTTTGGCTTTGCAAAAGTTTTAAGTTTCATGAGGTCCCATTTGTTTATTTTTCTTTTTATTTCCATTTCTCTAGGAGGTGGGTCAAAAAGGATCTTGCTGTAATTTATGTCATAGAGTGTTCTGCCTATGTTTTCCTCTAAGAGTTTTATAGTGTTTGGCCTTACATTTAGGTCTGTAATCCATTTTGAGTTTATTTTTGAGTATGTTTTTAGGGAGTGTTCTAATTTCATTCTTTTACATGTAGCTGTCCAGTTTTCCCAACACCACTTATTGAAGAGGCTGTCTTTTCTCCATTGTATCTTCTTGCCTCCTTTATCAAAAATAAGGTGACCATATGTGCGTGGGTTTATCTCTGGGCTTTCTATCTGGTTCCATTGATCTCTATTTCTGTTTTTGTGCCAGTACCATATTGTCTTGATTACTGTAGCTTTGTAGTATAGTCTGAAGTCAGGAAGCCTGATTCCTCCAGCTCCATTTTTCTTTCTCAAGATTGCTTTGGCTATTTGGGGTCTTTTGTGTTTCCATCCAAATTGTGAAATTTTTCATTCTAGTTCTGTGAAAAATGCCATTGGTAGTTTGACAGGGATTGCATTCAATCTGTAGATCACTTTGGGTAGTATAGTCATTTTCACAATGTTGGTTCTTCCAATCCAAGAACATGGTATATCTCTCCATCTGTTTGTATCATCTTTAATTTCTTTCATCAGTGTCTTATAGTTTCCTGGAGATAGGTCTTTTGTCTCCTTAGGTAGGTTTATTCCTAGGTATTTTATTCTTTTTGTTGCAATGGTAAATGGGAATGTTTCCTTAATTTCTCTTTCAGATTTTTCATCATTAGTGTATAGGAATGCAAGAGATTTCTGTGCATTAATTTTGTGTCCTGCTACTTTACCAAATTTATTGATTAGCTCTAGTAGTTTTCTGGTAGCATCTTCAGGATTCTCTATGTATAGTATCGTGTCATCTACAAACAGTGACAGTTTTACTTCTTTTCTGATTTGGATTCCTTCTACTTCTTTTTCTTCTCTGATTGTTGTGGCTAAAACTTCAAAAACTATGTTGAATAATAGTGGTGAGAGTGGGCAACCTTGTCTTCTTCCTGATCTTAGTGGAAATAGTTTCAGTTTTTCACCATTGAGAACGATATTGGCTGTGGCTTTGTCATATATGGCTTTTATTATGTTGAGGTACATTCCCTCTATGCCTACATTCTGGAGGGATTTTATCATAATTGGGTGTTGAATTTTTTTGAAAGCTTTTTCTGCATCTATTGAGATGATCATATGGTTTTTCTCCATCAATTTGTTAATATGGTTTATCACATTGATTGATTTGCATATATTGAAGAATCCTTGCATTCCTGGGATAAACCCAACTTGATCATGGTGTATGATTCTTTTAATGTGCTGTTGGATTCTGTTTGTTAGTATTTCGTTGAGGATTTTTGCATCTATGTTCATCAGGGATATTAGCCTGTAGTTTTCTTTCTTTGTGACAGCTTTCTCTGGTTTTGCTATCAGGGTGATGGTGGCCTTGTAGAATGAGTTTGGGAGTGTTCTTCCCTCTGATATATTTTGGAAGAGTTTGAGGAGGATAGGTGTTAGCTCTTCTCTAAATGTTTGATAGAATTTGCCTGTGAAGCCACCTCGTCCTGGGCTTTTGTTTGTTGGAAGATTTTTAATCACAGTTTCAATTTCATTGCTTGTGATTCATCTGTTTATATTTTCTATTTCTTCCTGGTTCAGTTTTGGAAGGTTGTGCTTTTCTAAGAATTTGTCCATTTCTTCCAGGTTGTCCATTTTAGTGGCATAGAGTTGCTTGTAGTAATCTCTCATGATCTTTTGTATTTCTTCAGTGTCATTTGTTACTTCTCCTTTTTCATTTCTAATTCTGTTCATTTGAGTCTTCTTTTTTTTTTTTAATGAGTCTGGCTAATGGTTTATCAACTTGTTTATCTTCTCAACGAATCAACTTTTAGTTTTATTGATCTTTGCTATTTTTCCTTCATTTCTTTTTCATTTATTTCTGATCTGATCTTTATGATTTCTTTCCTTCTGCTAACTTAGGGTTTTTTTTTGTTCTTCTTTGTCTGATTGCTTTAGGTGTAAGGTTAGGTTGTTTATTTGAGATGTTTCTTGTTTCTTGACGTAGGACTGTATTGCTATAAACTTCCATCTTGGAACTGCTTTTGCTGCATCCCACAGGTTTTGGGTTGTCGTGTTTTCATTGTCATTTGTTTCTAGGTATTTTTTTATTTCCTCTTTGATTTCTTCAGTGATCTCTTGGTTATTTAGTAGTGTATTGTTTGGCCTCCATGAGTTTGTATTTTTTACAGTTTTTTTCCCTGTAATTGATATATAGTCTCATAGCATTGTGGTTGGAAAAGATACTTGATATGATTTCAATTTTCTTAAATTTACCATGGCTTGATTTGTGGCCCAACATATGATCTATCCTGGAGAATGTTCCATGAGCACTTGAGAAGAAAGTGTATTCTGTTGTTTTTGGATGGAATGTCCTACAAGTATCAATTAAGTGCCTGTTGTTTAATGTATAATTTAAAGCTTGTGTTTCCTTAATTATTTTCATTTTGGATGATCTGTCCATTGGTGAAAGTGGGGTGTTAAAGTTTTCCCCTTTTATGGCTGTTAGCATTTGCCTTATGTATTGAGGTGCTCTTATGTTGGGTGCATAAATATTTACAATTGTTCTATCTTCTTCTTGGATTGATCCCTTGATCATTATGTAGTGTCCTTCTTTGTCTCTTGTAACTGTCTTTATTTTAAAGTCTATTTTGTCTGATATGAGAATTGCTACTCCAGCTTTCTTTTGATTTCCATTTGCATGGAATATCTTTTTCCATCCCCTCACTTTCAGTCTCTATGTGCCCCTAGGTCTGAAGTGGGTCTCTTGTAGACAGCATATATATGGGTCTTGTTTTTGTATCCATTCAGCCAGTCTGTATCTTTTGGTTGGAGCATTTAATCCATTTACATTTAAGGTAATTATCGATATGTATGTTCCTATTACCATTTTCTTAATTGTTTTGGGTTTGTTCTTGTAGGTGTTTTCCTTCTCTTGTGTTTCCTGCCTAGAGAAATTCCTTTAGCATTTGTTGTAAAGCTGGTTTGGTGGTGCTGAATTTTCTTAGCTTTTGCTTGTCTGTAAAGGTTTTAATTTCTCCATTGAATCTGAATGAGATCCTTGCTGGGTAGAGTAATTTTGGCTGTAGGTTTTTCCCTTTCATCACTTTAAATATGTCCTGCCACTCCTTTTGGCTTGCAGAGTTTCGGCTGAACGATTAACTTAACCTTATGGGGATTCCCTTGTATGTTATTTGTTGCTTTTCCTTAATGCTTTTAATATTTTTTCTTTGTACTTAATATTTGATAGTTTGATTAATATTTGTCTTGGCATGTTTCTCCTTGGATTTATCCTGTATGGGACTCTCTGTGCTTCCTGGACTTTATTAAGTATTTCCTTTCCCATATTAGGGAAGTTTTCAGCTGTAATCTCTTCAAATATTTTCTCAGTCCCTTTCTTTTTCTCTTCTTCTTCTGGGACCCCTATAATTCGAATATTGGTCCTATTAATGTTGTCCCAGAAGTCTCTGAGACGGTCCTGAATTTTTTTCATTCTTTTTTCTTTATTCTGCTCTGTGGTAGTTATTTCCACTATTTTATCTTCCAAGTCACATCTCCATTGTTCTGCTTCAGTTATTCTTCTATTGTTTCCTTGTAGAGAATTTTAAATTTCATTTATTGTGTTGTTCATCATTGTTTGTTTGCTCTTTAGTTCTCATAGGTCCTTGTTAAACGTTTCTTGTATTTTCTCCATTCTGTTTCCAAGATTTTGGATCATCTTTACTATCATTACTCTGAATTCTTTTTCACGTAGACTGCCTATTTCCTTTCATTTGTTTGGTGTGGTGCGTTTTTACCTTGCTCCTTCATCTGCTGTGTATTTCTCTGTCTTCTCATTTTGCTTAACTTACCGTGTTTGGGGTCTCCTTTTCACAGGCTGCAGGTTCGTAGTTCCTGTTGTTTTTGGTGTCTGCCCCCTGTGGGTGAGGTTGGTTCAGTGGGTTGTGTAGGCTTCCTGGTGGAGGGAACTAGTGCCTGAGTTCTGGTGGATGAGGCTGGATCTTGTCTTTCTGATGGACAGGTCCACGTCTGGTGGTGTGTTTTGGGGTGTCTGTGGCCTTATTATGATTTTAGGCAGCCTCTCTGCTAATGGATGGGGCTGTGTTCCTGTCTTGCTAGTCGTTTGGCATGGGGTGCCCAGCACTGTAGCTTGCTGGTCGTTGAGTGGAGTTGGGTCTTAGCATTGAGATGGAGATCTCTGGGAGAGCTCTTGCTGTTTGATACTTCGTGGGGCCTGGAGGTCTCTGGTGGTCCAATGTCCTGAACTTGGCTCCCCCACCTCAGAGGCTCAGGCCTGATACCCAGCTGAAGCACCAAGACCCTGTCAGCTACATGGCTCAGAAGAAAATGGAGGAAAAAAAGAGAGAAAGAATAAAATAAAATAAAGTTATTAAAATAAAAAATATATAAATATTATTTAAAATAATTTAAAAATTTAGAAAGTAAAAGAAAGGAAGAGAGCAAGCAAATCAATAAACAAATCTATCAGTGATAATAAACTCTAAACACTAAACTAAGATAAACATAAAACCAGAGACAAATTAGATGCAGACAGCAAACCCCAAGTCTACAGTTGCTCCCAAAGCCCACCACCTCGATTTTGGGATGATTCGTTGTCTATTCAGGTGTTCCACAGATGCAGGCACATCATGTTGACTGTGGAGCTTTAATCCGCTGCTCCTGAGGCTGCTGGGAGAGGTTTCCCTTTCTCTTCTTTGTTCGCACAGCTCCCGGGGTTCAGCTTTGGATGTGGACCCGCCTCTGCGTGTAGGTCGCCTGAGGGCGTCTGTTCCCCGCTCACACAGGACGGGGTTAAAGGAGCAGCTGCTTCGGGGGCTCCGGCTCACTCAGGCGGGGGGAGGGAGCGGTACGGAGGAGGCGGGGCGAGCCTGCGGCGTCAGAGGCGTCGTGACGTTGCAGCAGCGTGAGGCGTGCCGTGCGTTCTCCCGGGGAAGTTGTCCCCGGACCACGGGAGCCTGGCAGTGGCGGGCTGCACCGGCTCCCGGGAGGGGCGGTGTGGAGAGTGAGCTGTGCTTGCACACAGGCTTCTTGGTGGCGGCAGCAGCAGCCTTAGCGTCTCAGGCCCGTCTCTGGGGTCCGCGCTGAGGCCGCGGCTCGCGCCCGTCTCTGGAGCTCGTTTAGGCGGCGCTCTGAATCCCCTCTCCTCACGCACCAGGAAACAAAGAGGTAAGAAAAAGTCTCTTGCCTCTTCGGCAGCTGCAGACTTTTCCCAGACTCCCTCCCGGCTCGCCGTGGCGCACTAGCCCCTTCAGGCTGTGTTCACGCCGCCAACCCCAGTCCTCTCCCTGCGATCCGACCGCAGCCCGAGCCTCAGCTCCCAGCCCCGCCCGCCCCGGCGGGGGAGCAGACAAGCCTCTCGGGTTGGTGAGCGCTGCTCGGCGCCGAGCCTTCGTGCGGGAATCTCTCCGCTTTGCCCTCCGCACCCCTGTGGCTGCGCTCTCCTCCGTGGCTCCGAAGCTCCCCCCTCCGCCACCCCCAGTCTCCGCCCGCGAAGGGGCTCCTAGTGTGTGGACACCTTTCCTCCTTCACGGCTCCCTCCCACTGGTGCAGGTCCCGTCCCTATTCTTTTGTCTCTGTTGTTTCTGTTTTCTTTTGCCCTCCCCAGGTACGTGGGGAGTTTCTTGCCTTTTGGGAGGTCTGAGGTCTTCTGCCAGCGTTCAGTGGGTGTTCTGTAGGGGTTGTTCCTCATGTAGATGTGTTTCTGATGTATTTGTGGGGAGGAAGGTGATCTCCGTGTCTTACTCCTCCGCTGTCTCGAAGGTCCTTTTGAGATTTGTTATTATTAAAAAAGTAATTTTTACCTGTTTAAATTACAGAAGGTCACGGCTGGGAACTCTGTTTTCTCCACATATTGCACCTCTGTAGATGTCATGGGGGGTGGTCACCTGAAGTAGTTGGCCAGACGGCTATAGATGTGCCAGACCATGAGCCCCATGGAACCTGGGACCACCTTGCGAATTCTACTGTGGTTCCAGACAATGTCGTGGACCCCATGGAAGGAGTGGAGATGGCAAAGTCATGGTCAAACTCCTTGCAGTCAGTGCGAGGTGGTAGATTTTCTTTGAAAGGCAGAGCTTTATCTTTTCTAAGAGTCTTTAAGTTTAATCAAATAATTCAACAGACAAACAAAACAAGGAATTAGTTAGGGAACCTTAATGCTGTATGTGAAAAACACAACCCACTTAGGTTTAAACATGTTCCCCTTTTATGGGTACACATGAGGACTCAGAATCCATCTTGACCACAGGCAATGACAAGGCTGTTCATGGACGGCCCCATGGGGCACGGATTGTTTTAAGAGTCAGGAAGTGTGGACCACCGAGGTCTGATGAGAACGTGGGGCTGTTCCGAGGGGGCCTCTTGTTCATGCAACCCTATTCATGCCGCCCCATTAATGTTGCATTTTCAATAGCAACCCACCCTGAAAGGGTTGCGTACAATAGCTCATGATCTTTAAAAAATTGCCTCTGGTCCAGGCTTTGTTCTGGGAAACTGTGGTACTTTAGCCAATGTCTTAATCTTTCTAATACATTGCTTCTCTCCTGGCAAACGGGCGCGACAATCTCTGCCTCATGAGTCTGTTGTAGTAAATAAAAGAACACCTGGGGATGGCTCGGTACCTTACCTGGACCGTGGTAAGTGCTCACTTCGCATTAGCTCCTTTTGTTATTCTGCTAATTCAGTGGCGATGTGGTAACTGGCAAAGGCTCCTGTCTAAGATTCTCATTTAAGACATGAGTCCATAATAGTCTCACAAATGCTCATAATTAGGTGAATTAACCTTTATATCCTTTGCTTCAATTCAGGAAGCATTCTTTCTGTCAACGAATCAGCATTGATTTACTTCCAAAAGGTCTCATTAAATCATTAGTTAATATTTCATAGGTTTCTAATCAATCAGCTAAGTAAGCTTAAGTCATGGGATATATAATGATATATAAGAGACTCCTATGAACATTTTCTAAGGGACTCCATTTCATCTGCAAAGTGTTAGGACACAATTCCAAATTATGATTATTTTACAGAGACTGTAAACTAAGCAAGAAACTGTGTATTAGTCTGATTAGCTTGACTTTGGACCAACATTTTATAATAGCTCCACAAACCACAAACTGTTTTTTTTGAAAATATTGAATTAGGATATATGTGTGTATATATTATATGTACACACACACACACACACACACACACACATATGTATTTAAAGTAACTGCACAGTCCCATAGCAAAAGCAGAAATGTCTGAAAAGCTATTATTACTGTTCATGAGCAAAATAAATTTAACAATGCTCTTTTACATATTATTTAGCCATTAGCAACAAACACATGTGGAGGATTTCCTCTGACAGAAGGACAACTCAGTCTCAAGGAATCTGGCACCCTTCCCACCACAGGGGAAGAGTGACCTAGTAATCAGTAACTGGCCAATCAAAGTATTGTTGGTTGCAAGCATTACCTTGAAAAATATGTTTCAAGTTGATCTGTCAAAAATCAGCTCACTTAGGGACTTCCCTGGTGGTCGGTCCAGTGGTTAAGACTTCGCCTTCCAATGCAGGGTTGCAGGTTCGATCCCTGGTCGGGGAGCTAAGATCCCACATGCCTCACTGCCAAAAAAACCAAAACATAAAACAGAAGGAATATTGTAACAAATTCAATAAGGACTTTAAAAATGGTCCACATCAAAAAAAAAAAAAATCTTTAAGAAACAAACAAACAAAAAAACCACACAGGGCTTCCCTGGTGGCGCAGTGGTTGAGAATCTGCCTGCCAACGCAGGGGACACGGGTTCGAGCCCTGGTCTGGGAAGATCCCATATGCCACGGAGCAACTAGGCCCGTGAGCCACAATTACTGAGCCTGCGCGTCTGGAGCCTGTGCTCCGCAACAAGAGAGGCCACGATAATGAGAGGCCCGCGCACCGCGATGAAGAGTGGCCCCCACTTGCCAAAACTAGAGAAAGCCCTTGCACAGAAACGAAGACCCAACACAGCCATGAATAATAAATAAATAAATTTAAAAACAAACAAACAAAAAAAAACCACACAAAAATCAGCTCGTTTAATATAAATCTACCCTTTGACAACTGCTTTGGCTTTCCTGGAGTGTTCTCTATCTTTTGCTAGGGTTTCAAAAGAGTTCTCAAAAATATTGTTTTAGATGAATGGTGAAGAAACAAGGGGATGTATTACTGTGAGGAAGGTTAGAATTGGTTTAATAAAGAGCCTACCAGCCTACTGGAAACTTCTTACTTTCCCAATAATACTTCTTATGTAATTATTACAAGTGGCCCTTGCATTGAATACTGATCTTTACAGAAGCATTTTGAGGAACATCGAACAAGTCTTGCTGTATTTTGAAATAAAAATTGTAGGCACATGATAAATAGGAATCAGACCAAACCAAACCAAACAAAATAAAACAAAAAACAGGTTCTAGCATATAGGTATATTTTAAAACTACATATATTCGACTTCCTCATATAAATGACTTTTTCCTAAGTAACAGAAGCTGTATGACTTATATCCAAGGAATATTGGAAATCAAATTTCCCCAATGAAAAATATAACCCCCTTTTCCTTTGCTAATTTCTCACTTATAGAGATGAAAATTGTAACTGTTCTGAGGATTCTACACCTTTCTCAGCCTGGGCTTTTGGTTTCTCAATCTGCTCCATCCCCAATTTCAGTAAGCAGGAGTCCTTGAGGTCTAACCAATTTTCATCAATAACCACACTCATTTTGTGGCCTTTGTATAAAATACAGCAGTTGAGGCTGTGAAACGTGGGGCAGTTTCAATGTTTGTGTTGCTATGTTTTGCCCCATAAAGCACATAATCTGCAAACCAAAAATGCTGGCAGAACCAGCTATGGGCATTTATGGACTCAGGAGAAGCTATTGTAGAGTGAAACCAAAAAACATAATTAAGGCAACCATTTTCTCAGAATTAGAGGGACAACCTCTACAAATACTTGTGGTTTTAGAATCACCTCTAATGGACCAGGCTAATTGAATCTCAGGAGACTCACCGGAGATCGTCTCCTTAGTTTTCAATTCTACCTCTCTTTACATCACTTTGAATCAAAATGCAGCTGGAGTGAAATCTGTGGGGACAAAGATGTCTTTTCCTTGTTGAAGTTTCTTTCTAAATCACAGATGAAACTCTTTTAAACAGAAATAGTAATCAAATGAAAATGATAAAATAAAGCACCAGAGAATATTTCCTCGAGAAGAAATGATTGCTGAAAGCATTCAAATTCAATAAAGCACAAAGGCTAATTATTGGTTCATATGAACACTTTTGAGAAATTATTAGAACTTTTATATTAAATAATAAACTGGAGAATATGCATTATTGCGTATAAATGGCACCATCTCCTGACAGAACTGAGGAATTGCGTGTATCTCAGAGCCTTTTAGAAGCGCCATGGTAACATTTTACAAGTATATAACCTCTAACCATCAACATGGTTAGATATGAGTCACAAGTATTTTCTTGGAAACTCAGGACTCGAAGTTGAAACTAGTCTTATATGGAAACAAACTAAGAAATTTCAAGAGATGTAAATGAAAGTCCCAGGGAGACTTCCCCAAGCATCCAATTAAAGATTTCAGGAAGAGGGTCAGTCTTACGACGACTATGCGTTTCTCCCTCCGAGAGCTCTCCTTGGGGTTAATCACAGCTTCAGTTACAGTCTGTCAAAATCCAGGTGCTCCTGACTTACCTGATCACCCTTCCTTCCCTTGCCGGCCGCCCTTCCTTTCTTCTCCTGGGCGTCTTTCCGCAGCATCCTGGAGGTTACATGTCAGTGTCCTGTCAGTTACTCACTGGTTGGACTTCTAGGGGCAGAGTCTTTGGCTGATTTCAGTTTGGGAACAGACTGCCTGCGGGGGCCAATAATGCACCTGGGCAGGGGGACATGGGTGCCCTGGGGGGAGAGCGCTGGAAGGAAACTCAAGAGAGAGAAAGAGGGCCTACAAAGCCGTATTTTACCTGCACCGTGATTTAACCAAGGCTCAGGCATAACCAGAAATTTTCTTGACGTTCCTTTCAGTTTCACTTCCTCTTCTCCCTTGCTCACAACCTTTAGTTGCTTCCGCATAGGGCCTCAGCGCAAAGGGAAAAAAGAGAGTGAAACACAGAAAGGAAAGAAGGCCAGCAAGATCTCTCCCGTCGTGCCTACCCTTTACTTGATAAAGAATACAATTTTAAAGAGCCTCATTTTTATTTGCTCACGTGTTCCTCTCTTCTGTGACATTTAAAAATGATGATTTCCCACAACACTGTAAACCAACTATACTTTAATAGAATGGTTTTGAAAAGTAAAAATAAAAATAAGATAGATAATTTTGGTTGCTCTCGCTTGCAGGGCTCTGATACCGCCTCATGGATGCCTCGTCTACTTTAGGATGAACATTGTTGCCTTTTCTTCCTCTCCGCTCGTTTAAAAAGTATTTCACCATCACCTCCCTCTACTCTGGTGACGTGTAGTAAATTTGCACTCCATCTTTGACTGGCGAGGAAATGCCTCCCCCCACCCCAGCGTTTGCCTTCATCGCCCCCGTTCGAAATCAAAGCCCAGCATCCTTCTCCCTCAACGACCTCTGCTTGCTTCTTTGTTATTAACTCTCTAAGTAGCTCAATAAAAACACAGACCCTTCCGCTTTCCTTCCTTCTGCTTCCCCTGCTCACGCCCTTGGTTTGCAGAGCAGATGCCTTTGGGCAAAGATCGATCCTCAGCTTTCTCCCATCACCACCCCTCAACACGCTCACAAACAAAAGAATGGGGAATTCAATGACAAAGCCAAATCCAGGGGGAATCTAGAGGGTTCTGAATTAGTGCTATCTACCACCCTTGCGCAAGTAACATCAGCAGCAGAAAACCACTCATTACCACGGAAGACCGCAAAGGATGAAATAACGAGAGTGGATAGGGGAGAAAGAAACCATTTTCTCTGACCTTGCATTTGAATCCAGAGCATAAACAACATCCAGAGTTTTATGCAGTGTCTAGAGAAGTATGCTCTGGCCCACCACCGGTTATACAGACACACTTTTATGGTGTTTTTCAAAAAATCTTATGTGTTTTTAATAAAATTTTTGATCTGATTGAATAGGCATACATCTAAAGGTATAAAAAAGTTATCTTTAGCTACTACTTTTAAATTTAGCTTTGAATTAAAACTTGTATTTTACTATCTCTTTGGGGCAATGCATAACCGTTAATTGTGATGCAATTTCTTTTTTAGATTTAGACAGATTTGATACGACTACAGGGTCTGCAAAGGAAGACAGTGTAAAGAATACCTTTTCTTTTATTGGAAGTAGATATTTTTCGCAATAATATTGGAAGGGAAAAACAAAGCAAACTCACAGCTTAGCATGTTCTTAAGAAATACTTTAATGCTGCCTTGCTTTGGGTTTGTATTAAGACAAAAACCAGAACTGCTATTTTCTTTATGCCCTGTATGTAAGCATTGTGGGTTAGTGTTTTTGTATTCATTACAATATTTTTTATAAAATACTAAACGGAAGAAATTAGCTACTCTATCGTACCTATTCAAAGCAAATAAATTCACAGACCTAAAACAATAGCATTTCGTGCAGAAAGGGACCTTATGTTGCCACCAAGGCCAACCCTCTATGTCACACTCCCACCCTCACTCATTCAACAGCGGAGAAAGCTCAGACCTGAAGAGGAAGAATGTAAATTCCACGAGGGCCGGGCTCTTTGGCTGTTTCGTTGTATTTTCTGTGGATCTACCCATCTGGTAGGTAGGAAGCAGTCGAGAAATATGTTGAATGAATAAAAAGTTTGCCCTAGCCTTGCACTGCTTTCATTACACACATGCCATCATGATATAAGAAAACGACTGTAATTTTTCCAACCTTTTATTTGGAAAAATGCAAACTTATAGCAAAGTTGCAAAAACTGCGCAGTGAATACCTATGTACTCTTTACTGTAATTCATTAATTTTAAACATTTTCCCACATTTGCTTTATCTTCCTCGTTAAGTGAAACTTCCTCTTCTTGCTTAAGAAAAGGGACATCCTCCTGTGTAAATAAGATATAAAAATCACATTCAGGAAACTTAACTTTGATACAGCACTCTTATTTAGTATACATCCCATACTGAACATTTCTAAATTCTTCCCCAATCAAACTTTGTAATGTTTTATTTCCCAATTTAACATCCCATCAAGGATTATGGATTTTATTTCCTTGTCATTTCTGTTTATTCACTTTTCATCCGGAACAGTTCCCTACCCATTAATTTATTTTTTGCTTTTTGCATTTTTTTTCTGTCTTCTCATCACATTGCTAATTTTGAAGAATCCACGTCAGATGTTTTGCCGAATGCTTCTCAGTTTGGGGTTGCACAGTTTCTTCTTCGTCATCAGGCTCAGGTCTAGTATTTAGGGTCATTGGAACCACACGGGGATGAGTGTCCTTCACAAAGCATCACATCAAGGAGCACATGACCTCAGACTCTCCTCCTATTGGTGACAATAAGCTCGATCTCTCGGTTAAGGTGTGTCAGTCAGATTTCTCCTTTGTAAACATACCTTTTCCCTTTGTAATTAATAAGTAATCTGTGGGAGATTAGCCTATCTCGTTCCCAACCTTTCACTCAGTGATTTTAGTATAAATCAGTGAGTCTCATCTTAATTAATTATTGCTATGGTGTTTACAAAATGATGATATTCTCTTTCTATCTTTCTTTCTATATTTTGTTGGCATTCTTCTCTAAAGTAGAGCTTTAACTTCTGATCTCCCCTATTTTAAAAAAAAATTAAAGAATTGCTTTATCATTCTGTACATTAAAACCTATTTCCATAGTTGCTATTTTAAAAAAACTGTTTAAAATGGCACCTTTTCTGGAAGAACTAATGGAAATAAATTTCGTGTATTTACTACTGTCTCATTTTCAATAATTATTAAAATTAGTAACTCAAAAATATATTTTAGAAGAAAAACATTGTTAATTTGAGAATACAAACTTGTGATGTTTTGTACTCAGATCAATCAATTTAAAGCACCAAAATACTTAGCTGTAGAAAGGAGATAGCGTTCACGATATTTTGGCTCTCAATTACTTGGGTGGTTATAAAAAGAGTGGTAAGGCAACATATAGACATGCTAACTTTTGGGTGTTCCTTGTAAATAACTCAGTTTCCTCTGTTATATTTATTTTATTCTTTTCTAGCAGATATACTAGAAACAGAACTTCTTGGGTCAACACAAAATCGAGTCGCAGACTCTGTTTCTTTATTCTGTTTTTTGATATTTAATAAGATGTTGAACTTGTTATCCAAACATAATTCTTCTGATTTGCATTTTTGTGCACTGATTAAATGAAATGCCCATCCTTCGATTTTTAAATATAGGAAGCAACTGTTTTGTAATGCACATAGGAGTAATACACACAGGAAAATGTTACAGATCTGTAACACCATCATTAACAATCATATATTAAATGTACCTCGGATATATCCTAATTATTTCTATGTTCAAAAAGCCCATCCCCGGCTGGTGTGTTCAACCTTCTGGAAATGAAAGGCTGCGGGGACTGCTGGTGAGTTTCTCACTTCAGCTCTGCCATACCTGCCATTGGTCCAGTCTGTGGGAGGTTTGTTTGTCACTCAGCTGCTGCCACGCCACCAGGGAAACAGCCTCTGTATAAGCACCTCTGGGGCTTTCTTCCAGCGTTGCAACTGTTCCGGAAATTGGTCAAGGTAGGGAGGGACTCTACTAACGCTTAACCTGCAGGCCCAGGAGGTTGCAAAATCATGTGTCACCGGGGTCAAGGCTACCCGAATAGCGTCAAATTATCCAAACATTGTACTGGCAATTGTATGTTCCTGTCTCTTTTCTCAACTCTGACCTCTTATCTCTTTGCACAGTAGAACATTTGGGAGAAATTTACCTACCATCCAACGACTTAGAACAAAAATATTGATTTCCCATAATTTTCATACCTTTGGGAACTATTCTAAAGAAGGGTTATAAGTTGTGTGCTTAGTGCATCTTCCAAAAAGAAAGCAAAACAGAAGAACTCAAAGATGGCAATTTTTTTAAAAAAATAAATTTATTTATTTATTTACTTTTGGCTGCGTTGGGTCTTCGTTGCGGTGCCTGGGCTTCTCATTGCGGTGGCCTCTCCCCGTTGCGGAGCACGGGCTCTAGGTGCGCGGGCTTCAGCAGTTGCGGCACACGGGCCCAGCTGCTCCACGGCATGTGGGGTCTTCCCAGACCAGGGCTTGAACCCGTGTCCCCTGCATTGGCGGGCGGACTCTCAACCACTGCGCCACCAGGGAAGTCCTAAAGATGGCAAATTTTAGGAACTGAACATTCATGAGGTGTAGATCATCGGGCATGATATAATAGAAACGATTTAATTTTTTCTCATGTGAATTTCACGCACTACAGTGGGGTTAAAAAAAAATTCACGTCCACCCGGAACCTCAATGTGACCTTATTTGGAGATAGAGTCTTTGTATGGATAGATGTGATCTGTTAAGGCTCTCAAGGTGAAATCATCCGGGTTCTGGATGCAGGGACACACAGGGCAGAGGCTGTGTGAGGACAGAGGCAGCGATTGGAATGATGCTGCCATCGGCCAAGGGTCTCCGGGGGCCCTCAGAAGCTGGACGAGGCAGGGAGAATTCCTTCCTGGAGCCTTGGTGGGAGCCTGGCCCGGGCAGCGCCTTGACTTAGAATGTTGGGAGAACTGTGAGAGAATAAGTTTCGGTTTTTTTAAGCCACCACATCTGTGGTAAATTGTTTTAGCAGTCCTAGAAAACCCGTGCACACATTGAAGAGAAATCAGCTGGATTTTAACTGAGGATTTGTAAAAAAGTTGTGAGGTTCCTTGGCAACTAAGCCTGACGATAAAGCCTGGTTTTCAAAAGTGAGCAGTGAGTTTATACACGAGATGAAACTCTTCTGCAGCTCTGTAGCAAAACAAACGTGACAATCCAGGTGAATGCCAGGAAAGATGTGGAAGATGGAGAGAAATACCTCATGACATCTATATCACAGCAAAAGGCCAAAATCTCTGTAATGCTTTCAGTCCGTCAAGAACAATGAGACGTAGTTTTACACTGTGCTTGGGTTTTGCATTAAATTCCCAGGGATAGTTGTCTTCATTCAACAAAGACAGGACACCTGATGTGGCCCAGGCGCTGCTCCCAGCTCTGCAGGATGCATCCATGAGCAAAACAGACATGACTAACCTTGTGGACCTGCTGGTTTAGCAGCAAGTGACAGTAAACCTAATCAGTGAGTAGGTTACCTAATGCGTTGGAGAAGGAAATGTGCTAGGGGTATAAAAGAAGTAAAACCTGGCAGGAGAAATCAAGGGTCCTCAGAATGAGGAGGCAGTGTGCATGAAGGTGACAAATGGGGAAGTCAGTGTGTAACAGGGAAGAACAACTCTGAGTCCATACTGTATCCGCTCCTTCTGCTTTAACCTTCATGTTCTAGGGGTAGGGGAGAGAGGAGAAGATGAAAATAATGTGAAGAGCCCACCTGAGGTTCATGCTTATGATTCTAAAGTGAACCCAGGAGCATGGCACTAGGACAAGACACATTTGTAATTTCAAATTTTCCTGTAGACATAAAAAAGGAGAAACAGGTGAAATTAATTTTAATCATGGTTCTTTTGTAACAAAATAATTAAAAAGTATTATTTGGACTTGTAATCAACATAAGAATTATTAAGGAGACATTTCCCCATTCTTCTTTTAGCCCTTGGTCTTCAAAATCTGGTGTATATTTTACACTCACATCTCTATTTGGACCAAGCACATTCCAAGTGTCCGTAGCCACGTGTGTTTAATGGCTACAGCGTTGGCGGTGCAGATGCAGGTGGTGACGGCGGAAGTGACTGGCTGAGAAAAAGTGAAGTTCAAGATCCTCAGAGGAGGACAGGGAACTGAAAGTCCAGGCTGCTCATAGGACCGTCTAGACGTGTATTGAAAGTTCCAAGAATAAACAAAGGAGAACCTCTGAAGAGAAAGCCAATGAGCAGGTAGGTAGAATCACCTGGACACATGAGAGGACAGTGCAGGATTCTGCCCATCATAGCAACAGTGAGGAGTGATGCAGTTTTTAGAGAGAAAGAAAGAAAGAAAAATAGTCTGAAAACAAGAATAAGAAGTGAGTAGACAGCCATAAAAAAGAATGAACTTCTGCCATTTGCAGCAACGTAGATGGACCTAGAGATTGTCATACTAAGCGAAGTAAGTCAGACAGAGAAAGACAAATATCATATGACATCACTTAAATGTAGAATCTAAAAAAAATGATACAAGTGAACTTATTTACAAAACCGAAACAGATTCACAGACATAGAAAACAAACCTGTGGTTACCAAAGGGGAAAGGTTGAGGGGGATACACTGGGAGATTGGGATGGACGTATGCACACTTTTATATTTAAAATAGATAACCAACATGGACCTGCTGTAGAGCACAGGGAACTCTATTTAATACTCTGTAATGACCTATATGGGAAAAGAACCTAAAAAAGAGTGGATATATGTATATGTATAACGGAATCACTTTGCTGTACACCTGACACTAACACAACATTGTAAATCAACTATATTCCAATATAAAATAAAAATTAAATTAAAAAAAAGGGGGTAGAGCTTCTATCTCTCCCCATGGTACGAGGCCTGGGGGGTTGTGGAGAGAAGAAGCAGCCATGTTGGAGAGGGCTTCTTTGGGGATGAATATCTTTAGGGGATGTTTTTCTCAGGAAAGTGAAATCAACCTGTTAATCAACAGACACTGGTTTGCTTACAGCTCTTAGGTGAGAGGGTCTTTGCTGGGGTTGAAAACTTGTGTAACACACACATATTTACATTTTTCAACATAAGAGAGATTTGACTAAGTTTATAATATTTAAAATAATTGTTTTTCTAGACATGGGAAAATTCGGGGAGTATTTGACTCTAGTTAATGATTAGTCATTTCTGGGAGGTGGAACCTGGTGACTTTCATTTTTGACTTGGTGCTCTTTTTGTATCAATATTGTCTTACAATGTGTACATTTTTGTCTGAATAAAGAAAAATTCAAATACCTATTCTTTCCTGGAGGTCCTTTAATTTGATATAACCTCTCTCCTGAAGAAAATACGGGATTTTCAGAAGAATTGTTAAGTGACTGAGATTGTTGTGTGTGTGTAATACCAAGTTAGATAACAGATACAAAGGACAACCAAAGTGACCAGTAATGAAGGAAAGGCCAGAATATATCACCTCAAATATGCTTCTTTGACATAAAAGTTATATGGAGGTGAAGGCAATTAAGAAGCAGTAAATGCAGGAAAAGTTCCCCACTTTCTGCCTAAAGGCAGGAAATAAATCCTCCTTTTACTCTTATCAGCCCAGAGAAGTCACCGGAGAAATCTGCAAACAAAACCTACTCCTCTCGCCCTTATATCTCAAGTTATTTCTTCACTATTTACTACCTCAAACCCCTTTGTCCTGTCAATTCTTCACAAACTTATTGTTTCTTGGTCTACAAAATAGAAAAGCTTCCTGCTCTGGTCCTTTCAGGGCTTCGTTCCCTTATGAAGGCTCCCGTGTACATGCACAAGTTCAACAACATTCGTAAACTTTCCTCCTGTTGATATGGCAGTTTGACTTTCAGACACAGCCAGGGACCCTCAAAGGGTCGAGGAGCACTCTTTGCTCCCCTTCTGTAACAATTCTGAGCATTCACTGTACACAAGCTAAAACCAGCCTTCACCGGGACAAATGTGTTTCTCAGACGACATACCAAAGCAGGTGGCTAAAGACAGCTGGGGGGACTTCCCTGGTGGTGCAGTGGATGGGACTCCACGCTCCCAATGTAGGGGTTTGATCCCTGGTCAGGGAACTAGATCCCATATGCATGCTGCAACTCAGAGTTTGCATGCCACAACTAAAGAGCTGGGGAGCTGCAACTAAGGAGCCCACCTGCTGCAACGAAGACCCGGTGCAACCAAATAAATAAATAAATATTAAAAAAAAATAAAGACAGCTGGAGTCTGTGGGTGCAAGTGTGTTTGCAGAGTCGCTGTTGATGTGCTGAACTGATCTGTCAGTTGAGGAGATAGCCATGGTTCTTTCCCTTCTCTGACATGAGGTCTGTCTTTGGCTGGTGCCAGCAGCTATGGTTTGCAGGCCCATGGCTCTTTTACAATGGCCTTTTTAGCTTGAGGTGACTGAAAACTTTTGCTTAAAATAAGCCACGACTCGCTCAAGTCCGAATGATAATTTGAGTTTAAAAAAAGTTTAAAGTTGCCATTATTTTTCTTTTTTATCAAGATAAATAATGTATTTTTTTCTTTTCCATGACGGTTGATTACAGGATATTGAATATAGTTCCCTGTGCTCTACAGTAGGAACTTGTTATTTATCCATCCTATATACAATAGTCTGTATCTGTTAATCCCAAACTCCCAATCCATCCCTCCCTCAGCCCCTCCCCCCTGGCAACCACAAGTCTGTTCTCTATGTCTCTGAGTCTCTTTCTGTTACGTAGATAAGTTCATTTGTGTCATATTTTAGATTCCACATATAAGCGGTATCCTATGGTATTTGTCTTTCTCTTTCTGACTGACTTCGCTTAGTATGATCATCTCTAGCTGCATCCATGTTGCTGCAAATGGCATTATTTCATCCTTTTTTATGGCTGAGTAATATTCCATTGTATACATGTACGACATCTTTATCCATTCCTCTGTCGCTGGACATTTAGGTTGTTTCCATGTCTTGGCTATTGTGAACAGTGCTGATATGAACATAGGATGTGCATGTATCTTTTTTGAATTATAGCTTTGTCCAGGTATATGCCCAGGAGTGGATCATATGCAAAGTTGCCATTATTTTTCTGTTTATTTTTTATAGAATTTCTTTCTCTTACATTTTGTGGTTCCCCTACTTGCAGTTATTATAGTTCATCAAGTGGGTTATACTTTGTCAATCAATTTGAGCAAATATCAAGACAATAATCTCTTTTAGGAGACAAAGTTAGTTTATTAAGAGAAGGCAGCTTAGCAGAGTAGAAAACGCATAGTGTTTGCAATGGCCTGACTCTGCCATTGACTGGCTGTGTAGCCAGGAAAGGTCACTCAGATTCTCCTTAGGATCAAGTACAATGGCTTCTCATAAAGTTGTCCATGAATTAAATGAGGTAATGTGTCTGCTCCATGGTGAGCTCAATACTTGTTAGCAATGACTGTTATAGATTAGCCCACATTGTCAAGTAGAAATGACTTGTACAAGTTTTTTTTTTGTTAGAAGAATCACAACAATTATAATTACAAGCAGATGTTTCCAATGTTTAGATAGAAAGATATTACAGCTATTTCAATCTTCAAAGTCATGTGCAGCCTATAGTCTTTTTTTTTTTAACATCTTTATTGGAGTATAATTGCTTTATGTTGTTGTGTTAGTTTCTGCTGTATAGCAAAGTGAGTCAGCTATATGTATACATATACCCCCATATCTCCTCCCTCTTGCATCTCCCTCTCACCCTCCTTATCCCACCCATCAGGTGGTCATAAAGCACTGAACTGACCTCCCTGTGCTATGCGGCTGCTTCCCATTAGCTATCTATTTTACATTTGGTAGTGTATATATGTCCATGCCACTCTCTCACTTCATCCCAGCTTACCCTTCCCCCTCACCGTGTCCTCAAGTCCATTCTCTATGTCTATGTCTTTATTCCTGTCCTGCCCCTAGGTTCATCAGAACTATTATTTTTAGATTCCATATATATGTGTTAGCATACGGTATTTGTTTTTCTCTTTCTGACTTACTTCACTCTGTATGACAGACTCTAGGTCCATCCACCTCACTACAAATAACGCAATTTCATTTTTTTATGGCTGAGTAATATTCCATTGTATATATGTGCCACATCTTCTTTATCCATTCATCTGTTGATGGACACTTATGTTGCTTCCATGTCCTGGCTATTGGAAATAGAGCTGCAATGAACATTTTGGTACATGACTCTTTTTGAATTACGGTTTTCTCAGGGTATACGCCCAGTAGTGGGATTGCTGGATCATATGGGAGTTCTATTTTTAGTTTTTTAAGGAACCTCCATACTGTTCTCCATAGTGGCTGTATCAATTTACATTCCCACCAACAGGGAAACTGCAATAGTTTTGCATTACAGTAAGTCCCCTACATATGAACAATTTCCATTCTGAGAGCATGTTCTAAGTCCAGTTTGTTCGTAAATCCAACAAAGTTAGCCTAGGTACCCAACAACATGATCGGCTATATACCACTGCTTTTACGCTTGCTTCCAGACACCCTGGGCTTGAAATGAAGATCCTATATTACTGTGCTCTATACAGTCCTGTACAGTAAAGTACACGAAAGCACAGCCCCCTGTGGAGGGTGCACACACATAACAACGTACGCCAGACACGTGAAATAACTTACGTGACTGGACGTGCGAACGCACGTTTGCGCCTTTGAAAGTTCACAGCTCGAAGGTTCGTATGTAGGGGACTTGCAGTATTTACTTTCAGAATGTCAGCTGATGGCAGCACGCATGCTCGTGGCAAGAATGTTCCACTGCAACAGGTGGGGCTCGTGAGGAGTCTTCCCGCCCCCCCAGCCTTGAGGTGCTTTCTGTGCAGGCAGACGAAGGCTCTGGTTCCATGCCACCTGTGATGCGGGCATGTGTGCACTTGTGTTTACATTCATGTCATCACCCACATCCCGTACTTCTGTCCTGGGCAGATGAGACAAGAATACGGGTGAGCTGGATAGGGGTCTGCCTGTTCACATCCGCCACAGCCTCGACGTCACCGCTCTGCTCTGCTGGGAAGGGTTTTCACAGTCGTAGGGACAGACAGCAGTGCTGGCAGGATGGAGGCATCGCTCGGCCCCGTCACTGTCAGCAAACAGCACTCGGGAAGGCCTGCCTTGAAACAAGCGTAAGCAGTCACGCCGGGGCCAAGCACGCACTTTCAGCAGACAGTAAGTTACACCTGTGACTTTAAATTTGCCGCATATACAATTTTATTGGTAAGTTTTTTTTTTTAAAGGAATTTCTTTATTTTTATTTATTTATTTATTTATTTTTGGCTGTGTTGGGTCTTCGTTTCTGTGCGAGGGCTTCCTCTAGTTGCGGCGAGCGGGGGCCACTCTTCATCGCGGTGCGCGGGCCTCTCACTGTCGCGGCCTCTCTCGTTGCGGAGCAGAGGCTCCAGACGCGCAGGCTCAGTAGTTGTGGCTCACGGGCCCAGTTGCTCCGCGGCGTGTGGGATCTTCCCAGACCAGGGCTCGAACCCGTGTCCCCTGCATTGGCAGGCAGATTCTCAACCACTGTGCCACCAGGGAAGCCCCTTATTGGTAAGTTTTTATACATTTGCTTTGGAGTTTAAATCCTTTACAGGAGTCAAGCTTCTGATATCATGTCTACCCAGATCTGGGCCTGGCTGATTCCCTCCTACCATTTGGGCTCGCTGGTGGCACCTCTCGGAGGGCCCGTTCCTTGTCAATCAAGCTTCCCAAGCCCTGCTACTCCCTGTCTCATGACCCTGTTTTATTTTATTCATTGTGATCTAAAATCATCGTCTTTTTTTCTTAGTTCATCTTAATTTTTATTGTCATTTTTCTCTTACTAAGAGCATTACCTTTATGGAAGAATGGATATTTTCTGTGCTGCTTGTCATTTGAACCCTTGAGCCTAGAACACTGCTTATACCTTAGCCATCGTGCTCAATATTCTGACTGAATGAATGTTTTTAGGGCAAATTTAAATAACCTTATAATAACATAGTTTAACACTTAAGATTATTTATATTTTGGTACAGTGTTTTAAAAGATTCTCCATTGTTGGACAGATGATGAACTAAGCGATTTTAACTTCTAAAACCCAGGCTGTATTTTAAATACCTAGGAGCTTATGAAATACAAATGCTATGTAGAAAATACTAAGCACTTTGTTTTTTACACCAGAGATATGAGTCTTTGGGTGTCCTATTGATATTTTATCCTATTAAGTTTGGATGCATCTCTTTTAATTTGGCTGTTTAAACAGATCCAAGCTTTGAAGCAAACTTGGAACTAGTGAGACTTATCCTTTCACAAATGCCTTACTTCCTGGAGAACTAATAAACCTGACTTACAGGTCAGATTCTGGTTATTGCAATTCTGTCACTTAAGCAAATAAAAGTTAAAATCAAAGTCAAATCAGCAAATCATTATCATAAAAATTGATTTCTTTGTTGTATAAGATGATTAAAGATATTCCTAGGTTTACAGAAATGCAAAACGTGGGACTTGACCCTTGATAAAGAGGAGAACGAGTAAAGGGCTGTAAAAAGAAAAAAAGCGTTTAACCTGTTGTGGCTCCTTTACTCTCACACGGAGCAGTTTACTTCTGGTCACCAGATGTGTGGAGGCTTTTCCCCCCATCAAGCAATTCTCTTTTCTTTTCCTTCGGAATTACTGATAACTGTTGTTACGCCAACGCAGACTTAGAAATCCCACTTGGACATGGGGCGAGAGTGGGGAGATGGTGGGCAGCAGATTAGCCAGTGGGGGGCATGGGGAGCCAGGGCCCGGGCTCATTGCCCCCAGATGAGGGCTGCTGGGGGTACAGCCCTCACAGGCGGGGTCTCTGCCCCAGAGCACAGGTGCTCTCGGTGCAGAGGCCACCAAGAGCTCCCCACAAAAGTCACGAGAGGGGGCAAGGACAAAACGCATCCAAAAGGAGGAAGGAGGAAGGCGGGACACCAGCAGGTGTCTGTCCTACGATTTCACTGGCTTCTAATGGTTTCTACCTGGAGATGGCGTCAGATCCCCCAGGTTAGGGGTCAGCCCCACAGGACCGCCTCTGACTGCCACTCAGATGCCAACTGCAGCAGTAGTTCCTCGGGTCACCCACAGCCTCCGTCCGATTTGGCTACAAACTGGAGGCTCCCCTGACCCCCTCCTCAGGTCCGATTACTTGCTAGGACGGCTTTCAGCGCTCAGAGAAACACTTCCTCGTGTTTACCAGTTTATTAAAGGGTACAGATGAACAGCCAGATGAAGAGGGCTGCAGGGCACGGTGTGCGGAGGGTTGCAGAGCCCTGCTGCCCGCTGAGTGCCGCCCTCCCACACCTTCCCCTGTGCACCCAGCGGGCCCTGCTGGAGGCCAGGCTCTTGGGATTGCGTGGAGGGTTAATCACACAGGCGTGATGGATCTGTAACCCCATTTTCCGCCCTTCTCCCTTCACAAGAGAAAGGGGCTGGGCCTGAAAATCCCGAGCTTCTGATGGTGGCTTAGCGTTTCCAGTGACTCGCCCTCGTCCAGGACCCCACCCAGAGGCACCTGCTTAGAACAAAAGACACTCCTATCCTCCAGCAAATGACAAGGGTTTCAGGAGCTGTGTCAGGAGTTGGGGTCAAAGGCCAAATATTAGAACAACAGATGCTCCCAGCACTCTTATCACTTGAGAAATTACGATGTTTCAAGAACTCTGTGCCAGGAACTGTAATCTCCCAGTGAGTTACTGAAGTCTACCAGCTGGGAATTACAAGGCAGCACGTCGGAATGAGAGTCTGGTTTACATTCGGCTCTGTTATCTCCCAACATTTGCAGCCTCGGTTCTCAGAGGACCAAAAAATGCATGAATCTGTGAAACAACCCTAATTCAGTGTCTGGCACGTAATAGGCATTACAAAAGTTACATACTTATTTTCTCTTTCACTTTTTTGAATTTTCTCCATCCATTTGTGCAAATCATTTCACACATATTGGCCAGTTATTTGGGAGTGATCAATTTAATCTTGGACTCATGAGAATTCAAAATGCACAGAAGATAGTGAACTGCACCGGAACGACTTTTATTGACAGGTACTCAGCACGTTGTTGACTTCCCCACCTGCCTGTGTGCAAATATTTGCTATAAATATACAATCCACAGTGCCTGAGATTCATAATTTTAAAGCAAAGCTCACTGACTTTCTTCAAAGGTTATCCATGTTTATTCCAATGTTTCTAAGTGCTATCGATAGGCTCCTTCTCTGTTAAGTAGCTGAGCGTTTAGATTGGTCCTTGACTCTGCTGAACAAGGGGTGATGGGAAGAGGAGATTCACCTTGGCAGAACATTCGCTGCCTCCTTGTTTACCTGGGTGGATGCTGCATGCCGAAGATGCAAGGGAGAGAACACATCGAGCTCACCTGGAGGAAACACAGCCCAGTGAGCAAATCAGGCAGAAAACCCCAGGTTAGCAATCAAACATAGTAAGTCTAAGAATTTAAGTACAGAGTCTTGTTGAACACTGGGGAGGGGAATACAGTGCTCTGCTGGGGTTATCACGGAAAGCGTGGAAACAAAGCGGAGGAAGTGCCATGTTAAAGAACCAGGAAGAGTTCAGTGGAAGAGTCACGGCGAGCGCGCTAAGGATGAAGGACTTAGGAAACTGCAGAACTTAGTCACTGGGCTTCAGATTTATTAAGAGATGTTTGGGTTGGAAGCGATGGGAAATAATATCTGAAAATTGCACAATCAGGGTGAAATCTTGGGTTCTCTGCTAATAAGTTATTACGCAGATTTTGCTGAATATTTAAAGATATGTTTAGCCTGGCAGCATCAGAATTGGCTTCCCTCTTCCTTTTCAAAGAATTGACTTGTCTATCTGAGCATTTCACAAATTTTCCTGACTCAAAACCCCCTTTAATAATATTTTTCAAAGTAAAGGAGCTGTTACAGTGGAGGATTACTGGACTGAATGTCAATATTATGACATAGTATGAGTGTGTTTCATGTTTGGTAATTGCAATCATTGTTGCTTTTGTTGCGGTCATCCACGTACAATGCTTGGTGTCAGTCTATTTATCTCTTGTAAAAATAAAATACAGTGTGTGTGAGAGAAAAAAAAAAAAAATTTTTATGTTTAGTACTAAGTATTACTTGAATAATAATAACATGAACCATATGAAGTTGCTGATATTCAGCTATTCTGACTTACAAAAGCAATAATTTCATTTGATTCAAACAATATATTATGGCTACATACCTAAACTTTTTCATTATTTTATCCATTTTATACAATTGATTATAAAATGTGTTCTTAGTACTCTTAAAAATTATATGATACATGAAGATTATATCATAAAATTTGTTTTTGTACAACTCATACTGTATAGACAATTTTGAATGATTTCTCATTGTATAAATAGTATAGTTATCTAAAAAATTATATTAATTTAATGAAAAGCATAATCTGGGGACATATTTTAATTGGCAAAATATCACGTTTGACCTAGGGAAAGAATGAATATTAAAATGTTGGTGGGAGTTTCATGACAAATCACACCAGCAATAGTGGACAAAAGCCATTTCTACCCAGTGGGCTAGAGCAGCCTTGCACAAACGCATGTCCCACGAGTGTTTCTTTTTTTTCCTTTTCCCTTGGAAACGAGTGTAGAAGGAAAATCATCATTGTGTCTGTACTGCTAAGAGAGCTCCTACGTGGAGCCCGGAGGCCACTGGGGAAATGTGACTTCAGGGCGTCTCAGCCCGGATGGAATCTGACCTTTGACCACTTATCGCTTATCGCCCTAGTGAAGGCGTCCAGAACATCTGCCAGAAACTCGAGACACTTTCCAGACCCTCACCCTAAAATAACTCGCCACAACCCATGTGCTTTTTGGACCCCTACCCGAAAACGACGCACGATTCCTCAGGGACAAGTATTTCCTGACCCACATCAAGAGTCCATCACCGTTCTCGCCAGGTAACTTTAACAACCTCGTGGCTTTTTGTCTTTACAAGCCCCTGACTCTTTCTCTTCCTTAGGACACTCTTGGTTTTACCCGAATCTGTGTCTTCCAAACGACAGTTCTTCAGACCACAAATAAATTCTTTTCTTAACTGCAGCCTCTGCATTGTTTGGGGGTCGACCTTTCACGGCATCCGATGAATAGGCTACACCCCCAGCTCTGGTGCAACCTCGGATGCGAGTGAAGCCCCTGCGGGAGTGCACGGCGCTCCAGCATCTCCTCCGCAGCCCTGGACTTGCTGGTGAGTGCTCTACTCAAGGCTCTCACCTTGGGAGAGGTTCTGATTTATTTGTCTGTCCTCTGTTGTTGACTTCTGTTTTCAAGATGTCGTTTTCTATTTGGTCCGGGGAGTAATTACTGTCGAATATGGAAAGTTCACTCTCTAAGGGTCAGTCTGCAGAGCAATCCCTCTGGATCTCCTGCTGGGTTTTCATATGAGAACTGTGGACCCCAGCCCTGCAAGTATTTGTTTTGCTGACTGTGATTACCTGGGACGATTAACAATTAAATTGACCTACTTGGGGCTCCCTTGAAATCCCTGAATTGGTTTACCTAATTTATCTATTCATTTATCTAATTTATTTGTTAGTCTATGTGTCCAGTCAGTTAGAAAAAAGGATGTAAGACAAAATAGGGAAGTACATTTCAACTGGTATTTTGAGGGCTCCAAACACACTAATGAATCCACTAATGCTTCCCTCAGAGAAACTAACTCACGATTACTTCAAAGGATTTCCAAATTGGAAAAACATCCTCTGAGGCTTCTGAAGGTCTCCCTCCTCCCCCCACCCCACCCCTGCCTCTTCCTGTTCCTCTGAATGTCCGCTGCAGTGTTCTCCCTGCTGCCCATCTCTCTCTGAACTTATTTCTTATAACACTAAGATTGATCCCCCACAGAAGGCAGCAATGCATGCAATGGCCTGGTGACATTGTCTATGATTATTATAATCATTGCGAAAAAACTGTTTTTTCAAAATTCTGACCTTAAAGGGAACAAAAGTCTTCCTAGGAGCAGCTTGCATTTCCCTCCCTGTGGCTTTGAAATGTAAATGTTCTACCAGTTCTTCAAGAACCCTTTTTTAGATCATCACCAATCCTAAGACTGAAGATTTATTTAAAAGACTGAGGAAAGGGGTCTTTTTAAACACAAACTACTAACAGGACTCTCTTGTCCAAACAGCCTTCTTAAAATTGCTTGTCAAGGACAAACACAAATCTTAAAAGTCTTCCCCACAAATTATAAAAGCCATCTAAGCAAGTTGATTTACTTTATTCCAACTGTAATTTATAAACTAGTGACTTTTGTGTTATAATTGATTTATGGCTAAAGTTTGCTTGTTTTTGGTGGTGCCACTTGGCCTGTGGGATCTTAGTTCCCTGACCAGGGATTGAACCCGGACCCCGGTAGTGAAAGCACTGAGTCCTAACCACTGGACCACCAGGGAATTCCCTGGCTAAAGTTTTGAAAAGAAAGCTATGAGATCTCTGTCTGCATCTAACACTTTGTATGTCTAGATATGTACACTTTAGATATGGTAATTTTTTCTACCTCTAGATGGTATAACCAAAATTAATTTGTAAAGAGTTCTATTTAATTGACTTAAAGAAAATTAAGTACTTATATAAATTCTCAGAAATATAATAGAAACTAGCCCAAATGAATTTCAGGTTCATGTGGTCTGGGAAATATTTGGTATTAAATTAACATTTGGTGTAAAACTTGTTTAAGTTTGCTGGTTTAATTAATACAGACATGTTGTTAGAGCTATCAGCATTAAGTATAATACTTTTATTGTACCTAGGTTTGCTAAAAGTCAAGTAATTTCACGTTATCTTTACAAAATTTGTCAGCAAGAAAAATAATTTGGAGTGATATTTTCAAAAGTAAGTAAATATAAATGGGAAAAGAGTTTTTAGATGAACTCTTTTAGAATAATTATGTTTTATGATATGTCTACATAACAATAGTTTCCCCAAAACATTTTGGTAATTTAAAACTTCAGAGTTTTGCTAAGTTTAGTTAAATGCTAGAATGTCTAGATCATTTCCAAATAAGATAAAATACTGAAACCTTTATTGCTAAACAAGTCTAAGTTTACCTACTTTTGACCTCTTTTTCAGATAGACTAAAACTTTTGGGTCTATAAGTAAATGTGTATATCTTGTGCCTTATTAAAAGATTGTGCTATAAAGTAGCATATCCTTTTTAAAATTATAAAATGTGTTTATAAGTATGCCAAGCCATGCAACATTAATACAATTCACAACTGTTTAGTTCTTTATTTTTACTAAAAAAAATTTAGGGTTTCAAAGTATTAAGAATTCTACTTAATATATGTAATTAAAACTCCTAAAATTATAAGGAAAGCATCTTTGAATGAAAGGAAACTTTTTTAAAAAGGTATAAAGAATGGAAAAGCATTTGTTAAGGGAAAAAAAGTGATTTTGTCCTAAAGCTGGTTATTTGTAAATGGGAAAGAAAACAAGGGGCAAATAAAATGGAATTAGAAGGTTGTAAAAGGTTTTTAAAAAGGAATCTATATATTTTTTCTACATTTATTTATTTATTTTTGGCTACGTTGGGTCTTCGTTGCTGCGTGCAGGCTTTCTCTAGTTGCGGTGAGCGGGGGCTACTCTTCATTGCGGTGCACAGGCTTCTTATTTCGGTGGCTTCTCTTGTTGTGGAGCATGGGCTCTAGGTGCACGGGCTTCAGTAGTTGTGGCATGTGGGCTCAGTAGTTCTGGCTGTCGGGCTCTAGAGTGCAGGCTCAGTAGTTGTGGCGCACAGGCTTAGTTGCTCCGTGGCATGTGGGATCTTCCTGGACCAGGGCTCGAACCCGTGTCCCCTGCATTGGCAGGTGGATTCTTAACCACCGTGCTACCAGGGAAACCCAAAAAAGGAACCTTTAGAAAGGAATTTTATGAGTGGCCAATCTGGATAAAATCGGAATAACTTTAATTTAGTAAATGAGTTTTAATAACAAAAGTAAGCTGGTGCAAAGTTAAAATTTGGTTTTTCTCTCTGTTAAAAGACAAAGTTTTCTTAGATTATTGGTCTGGTCTTAATGATAAATTGTAAACAAAGGTTTTCTTTACTTTTAATGCAATCTGTCTGGAAAAACAAAGATTTTTACAACTATATAACCATCTATATTTGCCTGTGAAATCTTCAATTGTTATCTTGGTTAAATGGATAACTAAGCATTGTTTCACAGTGACCCCTGATCCAATTTGACCAAGTGTTTTAAAATTTTTTGATATTTTTGACAAACTTCCCCAAATCAAATGCTGTTCTTTTTACTTAGAACTAACTTTGAGATATGTTTCAGAGGGCCCCTGAAATAGCTCAAAGATTTGTTCTCTCTCCTTATAAAAAAGGGTCGTTAATTAAGTTTATTTGATATGTTAAAGTACATGGGCAAGAAAGACTAAGACTTCTTTATAGGCATATAAGTGTTTCAGAAACTGTGAAGTTTCTAGAAATCTGATATTTCTGGTGAACGTTATCAGTCAATTCTATTTATTGTCTTAAAATGTTGTATACCACAAAGGAAATAACCTAATTTCCTTTGTCAATTGCACTGTAATCAGCTCTTTAACCATGTCATTTTAAGTTTTTTTGTCATTTCTAGACAGTTATTGTTTTACATTGATGCTTTTACAAACATGTTTCATATTCAGAGAGATACAAGTAGAGGACTCTGACACACTCTAGAGTACAGTTTTCTAATGAACTTTCAGATCATACCATTGAACTGGGAAAGAATTTATGAAACTCTAATGAAGAAACTGATGGCTTCATATAACTGCTAACAAAAGATAAAGACCAAGAATGTATTCCATGGGACTGAATGAACTGATGGGGATGATTACAATATTTTTGACTTTTTTCTTTTTTAAACCTTGCTGGTTCATTTATGTTTTGCTCTTCCAGGTTTAAAGAAGCCTCCTCTCTCAAGCTGTCTATGACTTGCAGTAATTTGATAAAGTATACCTTTGTAAACAAAGATGAAACATTTATCTTATTCTCCCTACCCGATCACTCTAGAATTCGGAAACTCTTAGTATTTTTATTTTTATTTCAACATAGTTATTTGCATAAGTTCAATAAGAATCTGTTCTCCTTATTACAGGACACTATTGGAAGTGTTATATTGCCAAGGCTTTGACTGGAGTGTCATAGTTGAGAGAAACAGACTCAGATGTGACCAGACAGCTTTAAGGAACTAAGATTGACTTTATAGAGCCAATAAGATTCTTGGAAATATGCACTTGGTACCTTGGTTACATGGTTCCCAGCAGCGTAACCAGCTTAGTAAGGAAGGTAACTTCCTGGAAGGTGCAGAAAACTCAAGACATTTTGCGGACCTCAAGAAGAGAAGAATTCACCCAAATCTGTAGGTACTGCGGGCAAAGTCTGATAGCCATCCTTTGCTTGTCTTTCCTTGCCTTGAGAGGTCTTTAAAAGTTCAATCTGGGATTCCCTGGTGGTGCAGTGGTTAGGACTTGGTGTTTTCACTGCTGTGGCCTGGGTTCCATCCCTGGTCAGGGAACTAAGATCCTGCAAGCCATGAGGCATGGTCAAAAAAAAAAAAAAAATTCAATCTGAGATTCCTTATGAAAAGTTCCAGCAAATCCTGTTTTAAAAAGCCTGTATAGTCAATCGTTATTGTTGTTACATGTATATAAATAATCAGATCAAGTTTTTTGAAACCAGACATTTTGCAAACAAGTTAGTCTTAATTAGACTATCTTTGGTAGAAATGAGGGTGTTTTGAGAGATAAAAATTATGTTTCAGTAATATACCTTTGTGGATATTAGGTTCCAGTACTCAGTTGTCTGTGAGGTTTTGCTATTTATCTGTAAACTGGACTAGATCCTGAATTCTTCTGGTTTCCTCCAATATCTGGCTATAATTCTCCAAACTAACATTTTCAGTTCTTCTCCCATTTTTTAAAAACTTGGAATCATTGAGAACTAAAACTGCTCTTTTTCCAAAGTCATGGGAACTAAAACTGGACAACTTGATATAAACCTCAGAGAAATCACCATAACATCATGTCTGTATAGACAATCTTTGTACCTTTTGTATCTGAGCCACTCAGAAAGTTTACCTAAACACCCAATGACAGCATCAGAGACATTGCAAAACATGCTTTGTACCTGACATCTAGAAATCAGCTGGCTCCACTCTGGACTCGGTGCCTTCTTGCGATTCGGATTACAACTAGTGATTCTAATTATGCTTCTGATTTGTTCTCTCTTTGCTGTTTTCAACAGTTTATGCTTTGTATCTTTTGCTGTTGTGCTATGATACCTTCCACAGGAATAATGGTAGCTTGAGGTCTTGAGATGATTAACCACTCCTATAAGACCCCTCCCGATGAAGATACATGCCTATTTTGAAGGTTCACTTCCTGGATGGCTTCGTGCTGCTCTTATGGGGCCATAAACTCTCAAAGGGCATACCTCTCACCCAGCCACCTCTTTACCCCTCAGTGGGACATGCTTTCTGAGAACGAGCCTTCCCGGAAGCAAGGGAGTTGATACTGATGCCAAATAACCAAATGGTTGACCATCAGTGCTTTCTAATGGAAGATCTCACTCAAAAGAAGGAAAATAAAAATGGAGTTGGTATTGTTAAGAGAGCTCTCCAAAATGGAGGCAGGAGGCCAGTAAGGAAGTGTGACCTGTGCACATTAGCCTGGATGGAATCTGACCTTTTGACCACTTATTGTCCAAAGAAGGCATCCAGAACATCTGCCAGAAACTCAAGATACTTATCAGACTGTTACCCTAAAATAACCCATGACAGCCTGTCTTCTTATCAGATCCCTACCCTAAAACAACTCATGCTCCTTAAAGACAAACATTTCCTGGCTCAAGCTGGAGTCCGTCACAGTTCTCACCAGGCAACTTTAACAACCTTCTGGCTTTTTGTCTTTATAAGGCCCTGAGTCTTTCTCTTCCCCAGAACACTTTTTTGGTTTTACCCGAATCTATGTCTCCCAAATTGTGATTCTTAAGGCCCCAAAAATCTCTTTTCTTAATTACTGCCTTCTGCATTGTTTTTTCGATGACTCTAGTCATCCTAAATCCACACAGAGGAAAGAAATAGTCCCTTAATTGAGCCATAATTCGCAACATGAGTACCCCTTCCCTTGAAATTCGTGTCCTAAGAGTTTCTTTTCTGTTTCTTATGGGTCTGCCATAATAGTTACAACTGAGCAAATATTACTTGTTGATGGCTGTTCCAGAGTTTTACCAAAAGACTTTGCAAAGCTCCTACTTGTATAACTAAGTTTAAATTCCAGGTAAAGTTTTTTTTTTTTTTTTTAATTTTTAAATTTTTAATTTTTTGGCCACACTGCACGGCATGTAGGATCTTAGCTCCCCGACCGGGGATTAAACCCACACCCCCTGCACTGGAAGTGCAGAGTCTTAACCACTAGACCACCAGGGAAGCCCCCAGGTAAGGGGTTTTAATTCTCTTGAGACACCCATCTATGGGAATAAAACAAAACATCAGCAACCACAAAGCAACAAAGAAAGGCTACTTCATACAACAAATGGCAATTCACCAAAGCAAATAAATGAATGAAAATGGATTGCTGAATGGCTGCTATGTTTACAGAACTTTCTTTGCTTGGAAAGGAAAAAGATTTTGAAGAACAAAGGTAACTATTTCCTTCCTAAATGATGAATAAGAGATCTGCATATTGCTTTGGTTTTCTCCAAAGCAGAGCCTGAGGCAAGGGCTTGAGCATAGGGGATTTCTTTGGGAACTGGTGTCAGGAGGAGGTGAGGTGATGAGACGGGCAGGGAGGGAGGAAAAGCCAAAATCAGGGTTCCTTATGGAGGTCAAGGCTGCAGACAAGTGGGGATCCCGTTCGGATGGTTCCAGAAGGGTGTGGGGTGTTTTCAGAATCATCTTCTGAAAAACAGGATGCTGGGGCATTTATCCATGAGAACTCCCCTCCCGGCTTTGTGCTTCCATGTCTGCCACCATCTTTAACTGTTGAGTAAGAAAAATGGGAACAGTTGGGTTGGGGCGTAGGGTGGGGATTGCGGCAGTTCTTAGATTTGAGGGTTATGTGAAAGAAGGAAATGGACCACTCCTCAGCAGATTACAGGTGGCCTTTTGCTTGAAACCAATGCTGTGTGGCTGAAGGAATAAAGTAAATTCCCCTCACTTTCTAAATTACGCCCAACACCAGCTCTTGCTAATTCTTCCCTTTGATCCATCTCATGGGCTCACTCTCTACCCCCTAATCTTAGACCAAGAAAAGGACCAGAGACATGGGTTTTTATTTTGACAGTCAAGTTATTTTTGATATTCCTTTGATATTCTTTTAGGACATATCTGAGAAAAAAGAGGTTATTTTGTCTCCCACATTTTCAGTATTTTTACTTCTACAGATTGGATGGTTTGGAGGGTTTCCTTCGGCCCAGGACTGGGCGTGATTCCTGCCTTCTAAGCATGGACATCAGGCAGCTTTGCCTCTAGCATTTTCTCTCCGTAACCCATGGGTACACAGAGTTATGTGCTTGAGGACCTGTGAAGAGTTTAGAAGAGATTACCACAAAGCATTGCCTGTAGCCATATGGTCTCCTCTTTTCACCTGCTCTAATGTCTGAGGTTCTCTCCGTGAGATTTCTTTGAGTTAAAGTATATTTCTAGAAGGTCTGTATAAAATATCCAGTACATAGCTATATTGGGAGCAGTAAGTACTATATTGGTTATAGAAGTTTTAAATCTGATCACGAAGAAAACATTTTCAGTATGGGGTAAGCATCAGGTTGACAAACTGGTTTTCAAGTGGCAACATTCAAGTGTTGGCAAGATGCTGACCAGAATATAACCAGTCCTAAATCTCATAATACTTTCTATTGCAAAAATGAATGAGGACTTCCCTGGTGGCACAGTGGTTAAGAATCTGCCTGCCAATGCAGGGGACACGGGTTCGAGTCCTGGTCCAGGAAGATCCCACATGCCGCAGAGCAACTAAGCCCGTGTGCCACAACTACTGAGCCCGCGTGCCACAACTACTGAAGCCCGTGAGCCTAGAGCCCGTGCTCTGAAACAAAGAGAAGCCACCTCAATGAGAAGCCTGTGCACCACAAGGAAGAGTAGCCCCCGCTCGCCGCAACCAGAGAAAGCCCACACGCACAGCAACGAAGACCCAACGCAGCCCCAAAAAAAAGAAAGAAAAAAATAAGAATACATGTGTTTGAGGGACCGTCATTGTAACTAATGTCCTGGCTGAAGTAAACAAGCTTTTCTTAGGTTAACTTAGGATATCTCTGATGCACTGAATTCAAATCTTTGAATAATCAGTTCTCGTGTTGCTCAGCTAAGCCACTGAATTGACACTGCTTAGAAGACCTAAGTGGAATGTTATTTAAAAAAAAAAAAAGACAGAACATTTTTTTGCTTCTAAAATATCTAATTTTTCTAATTTATAGTGAAAACAACATCATTTCCTTATTTCTTTCACTAGTATGGGGACCAGTAAGTGAAGATCACTTCTCAGCCGAAAGGCTTAAAGAGAGTAGAATAAATTATTTAGCTGTATTCTTTGTAGACACACACTTAGTTGAATAACCACGTGGAGAAAGAGGAGCTATTAAATATTTTCTGCTTCCAGACACTCTGGGCCAGCACACCAGGAACTATTGCTACCTCTTCTGCTGACAAACCTCTGTCCAGGGAATAAGCAAGGGCCTGAGGTATCTGTAAAAACCCCAGTGGAGTACAGGGATCTAGGATGTGGTTTAGGTGATTTCCCAGCTCTTATAACATTTTCATGCTGCTTATACTTCTGTAAAACTGCATTGATGTTACAATTTATTATAGTCATAAAATCCGAATTTTCAGGTGGATCAAGATCTTCGAAATTACCATCAATTTTAAACACCTTCATTTCTTTGGATGAAGAAGTTGATGTGTACAGACATTAAGTTAATTTTCCCATATCGCAAATTAGTCAGCCAAGACTAGAAATGAAGCTTCTGACTTCTGATGACATAAATCGATCACTTCAGACAGTGAGAGAAATAGGAAAACTGTCTCTCTGTGCGGTTCTTTGTGCCTCTCAGCGGTGGGTGGGGAGGGGCATGGAGCTTCTGCCCTGGCTCCAGGGGCCTCAAGGCAACGGTTTAGAAGTTAGTCCAATAAATAATGTTTTCTAGAAAGAATACTTTCTCACAGACATTGTTTGGAACCCTGGGCACATTATTATCGTTTAAAAATTTTCTGCACTGCATTATAACAGGTGATTTAGCAACATTAGAGTTTGGATGCTGCAGTGCTAACTTTGTGCTCTCAAAGCAATGTCACTGTCACCATTTTATTAAACATGTACATCCACCTAACCAAGCTCATTACATATTGTATCCTGGAAAAAAAAAGAAAAAAGAAATAAAAATAAAAACTGTCTGCAGACAAAGTGGGATGACTGCCACTGCCTGGTAATCAGGGTGCGACAGGTGACCAGTAAATTAATAATGTGCATTTAAGTTCAAATTCAATACAGCAGCCTAACTGCTGCTAATCATTAGATGAGATTCAGGCCAGCAGAACTATGAAGAGGGGATGGAAACGGGGTTTAAGCATGAATCCTGCGTCTGTTACATAACGAATTTCTTTCCCCAGAGCCATTCAAGGTCCATTTGCGGCTGAGGAGTTGTAAGAACATCCAGATCTGAGACTGAGAGGATAAATATTTGTTCTTCTCATACAGTGTACAAGGTCATCCTCTTACACACTGTAACACCATGCAAATGTGCTCTTGGAACAGAATAGTTAAATCTCTGGGTTGTTCCCTTTGCCTCTTACCGAGCTATTTGCTGCTTGCTACTGTGGATATGAAAGCAGAAGTTGACAAGTCCAATATTGTTAGGCAGAACACTCACACTTCTAGCAAACAAACTGTCCCAAACACAAATCCACTCTAACGTTTACCAAAGTTCAGCTTCTGTTCCAGCTGAAACAAGAGCCTTGGTAAGAGATACAGAGGGGCTGATTGGCTGGGCAGGGTGGGCAGGGTCCATAAAAGGCAGCTGTGGAACATCTGGGGGGCAAAGACATCACCCGGCCAGAGGCAAAGCTCAGGGCTCCTCTGACAGCACGTCTTCACCATGAGTGGGTGCCCATTTTTAGGAAGCAGCTTTGGGTGAGTATTTACCTCTATCCTAAGTATGGGTAAGCTCTTAGGAATGTCAAGTATGAACGCTAATTTCGGAATTTCAAAAGCAAGGGTGAACGCTGTCACCCTTCTTCCCTTGTTTAATAATCTGCTTTGAAAACTTAGCAGTAAGAGAATTCTCGTCACCCCTATTATTACTTACTGTTCTTTCTCAAGCTCTGTTTTTTTCTTCTCACTTTTTCATCTGCAGATATGCTTTTAAAAATCTCTCTGTACAAGGCAGTGAAGAAGACAAATCACAAATGGGTGTGAATAGAGCCAGTAAAGGGGGACTTATCTATGGGAACTACCTGCAAGTAAGTGGCAGAGTCCTTACAAGGAGTAGCTTTCATTGCTAGGTGCTAGGTGACATTTTCATGTTTGGGTTTTTGTTTGTTTGTTTGTTTTCTCAGTCGCCAAATAATTTTCTGGACCTAAAGATATCTCTTTTCATACACATGTATGCTTTTTCAAGTTTTGTTAGAACAATTCAGGAGACTCGTATGTGAAGATTCACCTGCCTGACAGAAGTACAATAAAAGCAGAGAATGCAGAATCCAGCCGAGGAGCACATGGGATAAGATAAAGCGCAGATAACTGGCAATCATTGCACAACTTGTATACCTGAGACCTGGTTACCAAATCCCAGCCTAGATAATTGCAAATGTCGCCAGAAAATTTCCTCTTTTAAATTCTTTATCGTAAACTAGAAATGTTGAAGGCGTATGTTTAGATGAAAGAAAGATGTTACAAAGAGGTATTTGGAGATGATTTTTATCTCTTTTTTTTTTTTTTGGCCATGCCACACAACATGTGGGATCTTAGTTCCCCGACCAGGGATTGAACCCATGCCCCCGAGGTGGAAGCGTGGACTCTTAACCGCTGGACTGCCAAGGAAGTCCCTGGAGATTATTTTTAAGACGTGAAGTGATTAGAGCCCTTGATGCCCTTGTTGGTGGGTTTCTAAGGATGAGCTGACAGGCAATGTTAAGATCTTCTTAGAATCGACTCTTTAGGAGAATAGAAGAGTAGCAGACACACAGTAGGCTAAGCAAGCTATGAAGCTTTTATGGCACTTTCTCCAAGAGACGGAAGGGACATGATTTCTCAGTGAGGGTAACAGCATTTGTTGTGATAGATTCCTACCAAATATACTTTCTTCTGAAAAGAATAAAACTCATAAATTCAACTCACTCTTTATGAAGAGACAGTAATTGTTTAAAAGAAAGTAGATTGGCTCCTGAGCATTTGGGATTTGGGGGACTTTTTTCAGTATTGCATTCTATTTATTAAAGTTGGTAAAAATCTAGTTTTGCAATTTCAAAATCAGTCTTTCTTTTTGTAATCTTTTTTCCAGCTTTATCAAGTTATAATTGACATATAACATTGCATAAGTTTAAGGTGCACGCACGTTGATTTGATACACTTATATATGGCCAAGTGATTACCACCAGAGCATTAACTAACACCTGCATCATGTCACATCACAGCCATTTCTTTTTTTTGCGGTGAGAACACTTAATATCTAGTATGTAATGCATTGCCATTAACCATAATCACTAAGCTATACGTTAGATCCACATAACTTATTCATCTTGTAACTGGAAGTTTCTACAAAATCAGTTTTTCTATTTTTTTGCTTAAAGTTGGAAAAAGTTTTGAATGCGCAGGAACTTCAAAGTGAAATAAAAGGAAATAAAATCCATGATGAGCATCTTTTCATCATAACTCATCAAGGTAAGTTGCACACAAGGTTGGATGGTAACTATTCATAGTAATTTTCCATCAGTGACGAGGAAAGATACCACACTTTGACCTGTAACTCGGCGGAGGACTAAGGGATCACCTTTGTTAGGATGCTTGAGAATACTTTGCTGTCAGATAAATTATCATAGGACCTCCTTCTGCAATTTATAGCAGTCTTCTTTCTGCTACCTCGGTGCTTGCTGGATCAGTTAGGACTCTGTCCTAAACCCAAAGGGGCTTTCTATCTCTTGGAATTCACAAAGAATTTGCAAGCTAAGATGTCACTATTTTTCAACTTGGAACGTTAGAAGACATTTTCAAGAAACAAATCCCTCACATTTACTGTAACTTTACATACCCTACAGAGAGCTGGTACTAAACAGGAATGTGAATTTTGTCTAAAATGTGTGTTCCTACTCTCCATACTTCTGACTTCTGGGTAGTGGTTTTTAACATAGAGTCCTTGACTTTGGAAGTTTAGGAAGTCCCTGAACTCTTTGAAATTTTGTGCAAAATTTCACAAACGTGTCTTTCAGAGGTCTGTGACCCCCAAACCTTTAGATTTCCTCTAAGATTGTTGGTGTCATAATACTGCCCTCTGGCTGACCAGGACCCAGTGACTCATGTAGCTCAGTGCTGCATTTCTAGATGTTTCCTTGTCCTATCAATTCTTTGTGCCTTTTCCTCAAATGATTGTTTTCTTCACGGACTGGCTAATATGATCGTCTCCTTTGAGTTAAAAAAAATTAAAAATGGAAAATAATGGGGCTAATGTGTTACTTCTCCTGTTTTTTATGTTGACATTTTTATCAGTGGCTCGAAGTCAAAATCAGCAGGGGAGGAATCAACGCAGGGCAGCACACGTTGGGAATCAGAAATTTGTTTCGAATCCCATCTCTACCATTAAAGATGGCGTAACCTCGGTCAGGTTTCTTGACCAGTATTTCTCGCCATTTCCCCACCTATACAATGGAAAGAATGATTGTTTCTTCTCATGCATAGAGTTGTTGTGAGGACGACATGAGTAACGTGCACTACACGCTGAGCTCAAGGTAGAGCACGCAGTCAGCACACAACCAATGGTAGCACCTATCGTCTGTTGGGGAGACTTTCCTTCCATCAGAACACGTGGTCAGTGGGTCATGGGACCAGCTACACAAAGTTAAACCTGAAAACGTGACTCACAGACTGATCCAAAAATATCTGGTTTGCTCTTTTTGTCCAAATATGGAAAATAGATTTCTGAAAGTCTCCTTAAATGTAATTTAAAGGTATAATTTGATCCCCTTCATTAGAACAGAAGCACAGCCTGTGCCCAAACAGAAGGCACTAGTGATCACTAAGATGATTGGTTTCCATGCTCCTCTAATGACTACACTGGCTGCTTAATTCATCTATTTATATAATAATCACCCAGCATTTATCTCCTGCCAAACACTGTGCTAGGAACTGAGGGAAACAGATGAGTGTGACAGAGTTTCAGCCTGTTCACAGCTTGTCCTCCTCATAGAGTTCAGTCCCTAGAAACAAATACGTTGTCATACGCATTAGGTTAATGAGTATAAGGGTCTCACTCTATAGAAGTTTAGTATCACTTCCACTTCTCCACACACCTCCAGCTTCCACATGGGAAGTTAGATTTAGATTACGTGCTATATCGTCAAAGACATTAACAATATTTTGTTGAGAGAAGTCAATTGGAAAATAACATAAAGCATATGGATAACACGCCTGGCATCTTCAAGCACTCAATAAAAGGAGGCTGTTATGATTTTATCACTAATATTTGTTTGTAGCATAAAATGGGGCTATATTGGCCTTTATTGATTTTTAAGTTACATTTTGATTTCTCTTTCAGTGTGTTAACCGTGTCTTTCATATAATTATGGTCAAAAGGCTCCCATCACTTTGCAACTGACAATGATTTTCCCCTCGCAGCTTATGAACTCTGGTTTAAGCAGATCCTCTGGGAATTGGATTCTGTTCGCGAGATCTTTCAGCATGGCCACGTGAGTTGCTATGTCACAATATTGTTTTCATACTTTTCTTGGAGAATGTAGAAAGTATTATTAATGGGAAAAGTTTAACACCAAATGGTGGAATTATAACTTAACGGGGGAAAAAAGTTTGTAGCGGAGAAGAGTTTAGTCACAT
Organism: Eschrichtius robustus; assembly: GCF_028021215.1. NCBI lineage: Eukaryota > Metazoa > Chordata > Mammalia > Artiodactyla > Eschrichtiidae > Eschrichtius > Eschrichtius robustus. The sequence goes on from NC_090827.1 coordinate 476,643, forward strand.
CTTCCCAGCGTCCTTATCACCTTGCTTCAAGGTTCCTTTCAAATTTTAGCTCCAAGCCCCTTGCTTAGAACTCCATGTTTTCCCCATAAAAAAAAGTTATGATGAACGACGGTGGGTTGCCAGGGCAGCTAATGCAGATTCTTTCATCAGGAGGTAGCAGAATTGTATTTCTAATGAACGTTTGCATGGGAAGACAGGAGCAATGGTGAGGAAAGGGAGACGGGAGAAGGAGGAGGGGAAAGAGGGAGGAGATGATGAGGAGGACCGGGGGGTGGGTGAGGACAGAGAGGGGCGCCCCGCGACGCTCCCGCAGCCTCCCTCCCAGCCTGCGTCCTGCCCACACCTTCCTCCGCCCTTGGAGGACACAGGACCCGGCCTTGGGTCCCCCAGATCGGAGCCCCTGTGCCAAGGGGGCTGGGAGGAGAGAACATCCATCCTCGGACAGTGCCCTGCTCGTGCCTGTGAATGCAGACCCCGTCCATCTCAGCGGCAACTCCCGCCTCAGGGCGGAGCCCAGGGACCCAGGGGTCTGCTTAACCTGCACGCACGAGTCCCCACGTTCCCTGGACTTTATTCCTTAAAGCAAAACTAACAGAGACATTTGCTAAGGAATCGGTGGGAGTTGTGGTCTAGAATTTACTTAAAACTTGCTTCCGTATAGTTTTCTATTTTTAAAGAAAAAAATGATTTTCAGGTTGCAGGCGTTCCTTGTACACAATTCAGAGTTGCTATTAGTTCAACGTCGACCTAAGGCACATTTTAGTGAGAAGGTTCCTCTTTAGAGTAGAGGTGGCCTTAACAGGAACACATGGTTGTTTATACCCTGTTTAGCGTCTTCCAGAATTGAGGACTGATTACTGCTTCATTTCCTAACCCCCAGGTCAGGGATGAGAGGAACATGCTAAAGGTGGTAACCCGAATGCACCGCGTGGTGGTCATCCTCAAGCTCTTGGTCCAGCAGTTTTCCGTCCTGGAGACCATGACAGCCTTGGACTTCAACGACTTCAGGTGTGCACGCGGCTTTGGCAACACGCAGGGCTTACCCTCCCATTGTGACGGGCTGGACAGAACGTGTGTGTTGTGTTGTGTGACGTTAGGAGCCTGCCCTGCTGACACTTTGTCACTGGGAGCACTTGGGAATCATCACCACACGCATTTAAGCAGCTATTGAAAATATTTCATCCCTTCCTTTTACAGATGAACATAGCGCGGTCCATGAATTTCAATTCATCGTGTGTGCCCAATTTTTATCCCAAAAGGATTTTAGACAACTTACCAAAATGGCTAAAAAGGCTGATATAATACACATAACTAAATTTAAATGATTAAAAACTAAAAATAAAAGAGAAAAAGGAGTGATATATAAAGAAACATGTCAGCATAAGTTATGGATTAAACTATAAATTTTATTTTTTTATATTTTTAAATTTTTATTTTATATTGGCATATAGTTGAGTAACAACTATACTCAGGTGTATTAGTTTCAGGTGTACAGCTAAATGATTCAGTTATACATATACATGTATCTATTCTTTTTCAAGTTCTTGTCCCATTTAGGTTATTACAGAATATTGAACAGTTGAACTATAAATTTTAGAGGTACATTTCCAGGAAGACATCTATCTATCTATGAAATCTTTTTTTCATAACCAAAATTTGAGAAGAAATCTTCCTAAGAGCATCAGGTGCATTTACTGATGGAACAGACAGTGTCTTCTACATATTTGACGATCAAATGAAAACTGGTAGAATTCCTTTGTAGTATATTTAACACCTTGAAGTCTTAGTACCAGTTAGATGAAGGAAATTTGTAAGGATGTGAGAGCTATGTGGGGTGGGAGTACTCACACTTCGTGATGCCCTATTTTGTGCTAGGCAACATCCCATTCATTTTACTTGTAGGGTCTCACAACTGCTCATAATAATACTAGGTAGTGAGATTAATGAATTGAACTTTAAAGAGAAATGGAATAATATATATTTTTTTGGCCGCATGGCTTGCGGGATTTCCCCCACCGGAGACTGACCCCGGGCCACGGCAGTAAAAGCGCCGAGCCCTAACCACTGGACTGCCGGGAATTCCCTTGAATAATACCTATAAAGAACCTTTTAGCACTATTGAATGAAAAATATTGCTCAGTGTTCACCTGTCTTTATCTTAGGAAAAGCTTAGTATACACACATGCATGTACGTGTCTGCATGTGTATGTATAAGTTTACATGTAAACACACACATAGATAAACACACACATACATACACATATGACCTTTCACAAACTATACAAACGTCAACTGACAGTGACAATGATGGCCAGGAGCTCGTCGTCCTGATTTCGGTGAAGTCCAAGTCCTGGTCCAACGCTAGGCAGTTGCGTGTCTGTGTTTGGTGATGTCTGGGAGAGTCACACTGACCACCTTTCCCAACAGAAGAGACCCTTGCGGCGATTGACCTTGACAACCATCTCCTCCCTCCTCTTCGCCCTCCCCCACCTGTTCTCACAGAGAGTACTTATCCCCGGCATCAGGCTTCCAGAGTCTGCAGTTCCGACTGTTAGAAAACAAGATAGGGGTTCTTCAGAGCTTGAGGGTCCCTTACAACAGAAGACACTACCGTGATAACTTCAGGGGAGAAGACAACAAGCTACTGCTGAAGTCCGAGCAGGAAAGGACCCTCCTGCAGCTGGTGGAGGTGTGTGTGCAAAGGCCACTGGGAACGCCTAACTCAGCACAGCTGGTTACTTGAGCTTCTGCGACACCCGGATTTTAAAATTCATATCAAAGTTGGGTCGCATTCATTGTAAATAAGAGAAGAATGAATTTATAGAAATACTTCAGCTGGTAAATTTCACTAATTAAAATATTAAAAGCTCTCTTGAGAACTTCAGAGATATTTATATAATCAATGATATGTTAATATTTAATAACCTCCTTATCTTATTATAACAATCCTTTTAAATATTCCTGCTAAGCAACTTTGATTAGCTGATTTTTAAATTGGGTATGGTTATTTATTGAATGAGCTTTATGTCTTTAAAATATTCCATAATTGAAAAGTTCCACAAGTTGTGTTTCTTAATTAAACTAAGTCACTAAGATTCTATCCTTCCGAATTTTTCCCCTTCATATCTTAATTCTGTGAGAGTCTGTAAATGGTCTTGAGGAATTATTAATTTGTTTTTGCATAAGTAAATTATTAAATAAGGATTGTATAGTCTTGATTTCCTTGACAAAGTCTTTCCCTTTGCAAATTAAATTTTTATTTTAGTGAATTATACTCTGCTCACTAATCCCCTGGGCATTGTAAGTGTAGATTTAGGTTAATAAATTATAGATAATGCTATTTAATGGCTTATAAAGATAGAGAGAGAAAGAATCAGAAAGCTAATTTCAAAACCAAAAATAGGCTAAGTGAGAACCCACAGAGATGCATGGATTCGGTTTTATTTCTAGATTAAAAATCCTGTGGCATCTTAAAATAACTGAGCAGTCAGTTGATTTCAAAGTTGCTAAGTATACAATGTCCCTGCATTTAGAAGAAATCATATCTTATACATGTCATGATTCCTTCAGCTCCTAAGACATAAACTATTTTGAGAATAAACCAGAAGCCCTCATTAAAAGAATGCATATATATGTTCATAGATTTATAGAAAAAAATCGGGATTTCTGTAATAATATATTACTCAATAAAGAGTAAATATCTTTAATGTGATTTCCTTTAAGATTAGGAGAATAAAATATTGCTATTTTATAAATGAAGAAATTGAAGGGAAAGAGAAATATTTACACACACAAAAAAACTTAAGATGTATGTTTCTCAAAACCATGAAAATTTTCTGTTTCAAGTTCATAAATGTTTGTTTCAAAGCATTTTACATATTTTAAATTTTACAATGTATTTACTTGAAAAATATTTATTTCAGGCATGGCTGGAAAGGACCCCAGGTTTAGAGCCACATGGATTTAACTTCTGGAGAAAGTTTGAAAACAACATTGTCAAAGGCCTGGAAGAAGAATTCACAAGAATTCAGGTATCTGTGAAGCCATAAGTAAACATAGGTTTGCTACAGGAGGAAGTACTGGGAATTTCATTTTAACCATTTTCTCTTAATCTTTCATTTTCCTTATGTTCTTTTACAAATGCATCTGCTTGGAATAAATTACATGATTGATTTAATTTTACTGATGTGCAATAAAAATTAAATGAAGAAGTTGATTGTAGGCAAGACTTTGAATAGATGAGACTAATAGACTTTTCTCGTTTTTACTGAAAATATCATGTTATGACCAGTTCTAGACAGAAGTGGGCTCACACAGGACCAGTGATCCAATACACTAAGCCATATAACTTTCCTTCACTCTGATGTGTCTGCTGAGTTCTTCCTATTGGCTCTCAGACAAAGTCAAGTTTCTCTCAGTTAAAAAAAAATATTGTAGATTCCTCAATTTCCCTCACATTATGGGCCCCATATCCTTTCTTCATGACCAAATTTCTTGAAAGAGTTGTTTCAATTCTACACCTTGAGAGGCTGTGTCACGAGGTGTTTAAAGCAGGGACCTGATGTCACAGTCATGGGTCAAGCCCCCCCATCCCTGCTTGGTGACTGTGTGCCATTGAACCCCTCCTGCTACCTAACCTCTCTTTGCTTCACTCCCTTCATTGGCAAAATAGAAAATACAAGTATCTACCTTATAAGATTACTGTGAACATTACATGAGATTCATATTTGCAGAGTATTTAGAACAGCAGTCAGCATGGTTATTTCTTTTTCTCCATCTAATTCTCGCCCCAGTTCAGTCTGCCTTCCTGCCCGTCATTCACAAATGGCCACCAGTACCTAAATCCAATGGCCATTTTTATCTCCATTTTACTTCACTTCCTACTGGCTTTACTACTAATGACTGCTTACACTTTCTTGAACATTTTCCCCCATGGTTTTGGTATCAACATTCTGTCTTCAGCTAGTTTTCTGACCCTTGTTTCTCTGTCTCCTTTTCACAAGGCATGGGCTCAGATCCCTTGCATTCCCTCTCTGTCATCTTCCACCAGTGAACTCGTTTATACCCACTGCTTCAGCATCTGTTAAGACACCAGTTAATTCTCAACTGTTTATCTCTAGCTTAGTTAGCTACTTGAATTTCTTTTTTTCTTTCTTTTTTAAAAAATATTTATTTGGCTGCTTCAGGTCTTAGTTGGGGCAGGATCTTTTGTTGCGGGGCGTGGGCTCTTCCTTGAGGTGCACGGGCTTCTCTCTAGTTGTGGCTCATGGGCTCCAAAGTGCATGGGCTCAGTAGTTGTGGTGCACAGGCTTAGTTGCCCCGCGGCATGTGGGATCTTATTTCCCTGACCAGGGATCAAACCCACATCCCCTGCATTGGAAGGCGGATTCTATTTTGTTTTATTTTTTATTTTTTTTACTTTTTATTTTGTTAACATATTTATTAGAGTATAATTGCTTTACATTGTTGTGTTAGTTTCTGCTGTATAACAAAGTGAATCAGCTATACGTATACATATGTCCCCATATCCCCTCCCTCTTGTGTCTCCCTCCCACCCTCCCTATCCCACCCCTCTAGGTGGTCACAAAGCACCGATCTGGTCTCCCTGTGCTATGCAGCTGCTTCCCACTAGCTATCTATTTTACATTTGGTAGTGTATATATGTCCATGCCACTCTCTCATTTCGTCCCAGCTTACCCTTCCCCCTCCCCATGTCCTCAAGTCCATTCTCTACATCTACCTCTTTATCCCTGTCCTGCCCCTAGGTTCCTCAGAACCATTATGTTCGTAGATTCCATGTATATGGGTTAGCATACTGTATTTGTTTTTCTCTTTCTGACTTACTTCACTCTGTATGACAGGCTCTAGGTCCATCCACCTCACTACAAATAACTCAATTTCGTTTCTTTTTATGGCTGAGTAATATTCCGTTGTACATATGTGCCACATCTTCTTTATCCATTCATCTATTGATGGACACTTAGGTTGCTTCCATATCCTGGCTATTGTAAATAGAGCTGCAATGAACATTGTGGTACATGACTCTTTTTGACTTATGGTTTTCTCAGGGTATATGCCCAGTAGAGGGATTGCTGGGACATATGGTAATTCTATTTTTAGTTTTTTAATGAACCGCCATACTGTTCTCCATAGTGGCTGTATCAATTTACATTCCCACCAACAGTGCAAGAGGGTTCCCTTTTCTCCACACCCTCTCCAGCATTTATTGTTTGTAGATTGTCGATGATGGCCATTTGACTGGTGTGAGGTTGATACCCCACTGTGGTTTTGATTTGCATTTCTCTAATGATTAGTGATGTTGAGCCTCCTTTCATGTGTTTGTTGGCAATCTGTATATCTTCTTTGGAGAAATGTATATTTAGGTCTTCTGCTCATCTTTGGATTGGGTTTTTTGTTTTTTTGATATTGAGCTTCATGAGCTACTTGTATATTTTGGAGATTAATCCTTTGCCAGTTGCTTCATTTGCAAATATATTTTCCCATTCTGAGGGTTGTCTTTTGGTCTTGTTTATGGTTTCCTTTGCTGTGCAAAAGCTTTTAAGTTTCATTAGGTCTCATTTGTATATTTGTGTTTTTATTTCCATTTCTCTAGGAGCTGGGTCAAAAAGAATCTTGCTGTGATTTATGTCATAGAGTGTTCTGCCTATGTTTTCCTCTAAGAGTTTGATAGTGTCTGGCCTTACACTTAGGTCTTTAATCCATTTTCAGTTTATTTTTGTGCATGGTGTCAGGGAGTGTTCTAATTTCATACTTTTACATGTATCTGTCCAATTTTCCCAGCACCACTTATTGAAGAGGCTGTCTTTTCTCCACTGTATATAGCTTGCCTCCTTTATCAAAGATAAAGTGACCATATGTGCGTGGGTTTATTTCTGGGCTTTCTATCCCAATCCATTAATCTATATTTTTGTTTTTGTGCCAGTACCATACTGTCTTGATGACTGTAGCTTTGTAATATAGTCTGAAGTCCAGGAACCTGATTCCTCCAGCTCCATTTTTCTTTCTCAAGATTGCTTTGGCTATTTGGGGTCTTGTGTGTTTCCGTTGCAATTGTGAAATTTTTTGTTCTAGTTCTGTGAAAAAAGCCATTGGTAGTTTGATAGGGATTGCATTGAATCTGTAGATTGCTTTTGGTAGTTTAGTCATTTTCACAATGTTGAGTCTTCCATTCCAAGAACATGGTATATCTCTCCATCTGTTTGTATCATCTTTAATTTCTTTCATCAGTGTCTTATAGTTTTCTGCATACAGTTCTTTTGTCTCCTTAGGTAGGTTTATTACTAGGTATTTTATTCTTTTTGTTGCAATGGTAAATGGGAGTGTTTCCTTAATTTCTCTTTCAGATTTTTCATCATTAGTGTATAGGAATACCAGAGATTTCTGTGCATTAATTTTGTATCCTGCTACTTTGCCAAATACATTGATTAGCTCTAGTAGTTTTCTGGTAGCATCTTTAGGATTCTTTATGTATAGTATCATGTCACTGCAGACAGTGACAGTTTTACTTCTTCTTTTCCAGTTTGGATTCCTTTTATTTCTTTTTCTTCTCTGATTGCTGTGGCTAAAACTTCCAAAACTATGTTGAATAATAGCAGTGAGAGTGGGCAACCTTGTCTTGGTCCTGATCTTAGTGGAAATGGTTTCAGTTTTTCACCATTGAGAACAGTGTTGGCTGTGGGTTTGTCATATATGGCCTTTATTATGTTGAGGTAAGTCCCCTGTATGCCTACTTTCTGGAGGGACTTTATCATAAATTGGTGCTGAATTGTTTTTAAAGCTTTTTCTGCATCTATTGAGATGATCATATGGTTTTTCTCCTTCAATTTGTTAATATGTATCACATGGATTGATTTGCATATATTGAAGAATCCTTGCATTCCTGGGATAAACTCTACTCGATCATGGTGTATGATCCTTTTATGTGCTGTTGGATTCTGTTTGCTAGTATTTTGTTGAGGATTTTTGTATCTGTGTTCATCAGTGATTTTGGCCTGTAGTTTTCTTTTTTGGGGACATCTTTTTCTTGTTTTGCTGTCAGGGTGATGGTGGCCTTGTAGAATGAGTGTGGGAGTGTTCCGCCCTTTGCTATATTTTGGAAGAGTTTGAGAAGGATAGGTGTTAGCTCTTCTCTAAATGTTTGATAGAATTCGCCTGTGAAGCCATCTGGTCCTGGGCTTTTGTTTGTTGGAAGATTTATAATCACAGTTTCAATTTCAGTGCTTGTGATTGGTCTGTTTATATTTCCTATTTCTTCCTGGTTCAGTTTCAGAAGGTTGTGCTTTTCTAAGAATTTGTCCATTTCTTCCAGAAATTGTCCATTTTATTGGCATATAGTTGCTTGTAGTATTTTCTGATGATGCTTTGTATTTCTTCAGTGTCAGTTTTTACTTCTCCTTTTTCATTTCTAATTCTATTGATTTGAGTCTTCTCCCTTTTTTTCTTGATGAGTCTGGCTAATGGCTTATCAATTTTGTTTATCTTCTCAAAGAACCAGCTTTTAGTTCTATTGATCTTAGCTATTGTTTCCTTCATTTCTTTTTCATTTATTTCTGATCTGATGTTTATGATTTCTTTCCTTCTGCTAACTTTGGGGTTTTTTTGTTTTTCTTTCTCTAATTGCTTTAGGATAATGTTAGGTTGTTTATTTGAGATGTTTCTTGTTTCTTGAGGTAGGATTGTATTGCTGTAAACTTCCCTCTTAGAACTGCTTTTGCTGCATCCCATAGGTTTTGGGTCATCGTATTTTCATTGTCATTTGTTTCTAGGCATTTTTTTATTTCCTCTTTGATTTCTTCAGTGATCTCTTGGTTATTTAGTAGTGTATTGTTTAGCCTCCATGTGTTTGTATTTTTTACAGTTTTTTTCCTGTAATTGATATCTAGTCTCATAGTGTTGTGGTTGGAAAAGATACTTGATACGATTTCAATTTTCTTAAATTTACCAAGGCTTGATTTGTGACCCCAGATATGATCTATTCTGGAGAATGTTCCATGAGCACTTGAGAAGAAAGTGTATTCTGTTGTTTTTGGATGGAATGTCCTATAAATATCAATTAAGTCCAGGTTGTTTAATGTGTCATTTAAAACTTTTGTTTCCTTATTTATTTTCATTTTAGATGATCTGTCCATTGGTGAAAGTGGGGTGTTTAAGTCCCCTACTATGATTGTGTCACTGTCGATCTCTCCTTTTACGGCTGTTAGCATTTGCCTTATGTATTGAGGTGCTCCTATGTTGGGTGCATAAATATTTACAATTGTTCTATCTTCTTCTTGGATTGATCCCTTGATCATTATATAGTGTCCTTCTTTGTCTCTTGTAATAGTCTTTATTTTAAAGTCTATTTTGTCTGATATGAGAATGGCTACTCCAGCTTTCTTTTGATTTCCATTTGCATGGAATATCTTTTTTCCATACCTTCACTTCCAGTCTGTATGTGTCCCTAGGTCTGAAGTGGGTTTCTTGTAGACAGCATATATATGGGTCTTGTTTTTGTATCCATTCAGCCAGTCTATGTCTTTTGGTTGGAGCATTTAATCATTTACATTTAAGGTAATTATCAATATGTATGTTCCTATTACCATTTTCTTAATTGTTTTGGGTTTGTTATTGTAGGTGTTTTCCTTCTCTTGTGTTTCCTGCCTAGAGAAATTCCTTTAGCATTTGTTGTAAAGCTGGTTTGGTGGTGCTGAATTCTCTTAGCTTTTGTTTGTCTGTAAAGGTTTTAATTTCTCCATCAAATCTGAATGAGGGATCCTTGCTAAGTAGAGTAATCTTGGTTGTAGGTTTTTCCCTTTCATCACTTTAAAGATGTCCTGCCACACCCTTCTGGCTTGCAGAGTTTCTGTTGAAAGATCAGCTGTTAACCTTATGGGGATTCCCTTGTATGTTATTTGTTGCTTTTCCCTTGCTGCTTTTAATATTTTTTCTTTGTATTTAATTTTTGATAGTTTGATTAATATGTGTCTTGGCGTGTTTCTCCTTCGATTTATCCTGCATGGGACTCTCTGTGCTTCCTGGACTTGACTATTTCCTTTCCCATATTAGGGAAGTTTTTTGCTATAATCTCTTCAGATATTTTCTCAGTCCCTTTCTTTTTCTCTTCTTCTCCTGGGACCCCTATAATTTGAATGTTGGTGCGTTTAATGTTGTCCCAGAGGTCTCTGAGACTGTCCTCAGTTCTTTTCATTCTTTTTTCTTTATTCTGCTCTGCGGTAGTTATTTCCACCATTTTATCTTCCAGGTCACTTACCCATTCTTCTGCCTCAGTTATTCTGCTATTGATCCCTTCTAGAGAATTTTTCATTTCATTTATTGTATTGTTCATCGTTATTTGTTTGCTCTTTAGTTCTCCTAGGTCCTTGTTAAATGTTTCTTGTATTTTCTCCATTCTGTTTCCAAGATTTTGGATCATCTTTACTATCATTACTCTGAATTCTTTTTCAGGTAGACTGCTTATTTCCTCTTCATTGTTTGGTCTGGTGGGTTTTTACCTTGCTCCTTCATCTGCTGTGTGTTTCTCTGTCTTCTCATTTTGCTTAACTTACTGTGTTTGGGGTCTCCTCTTCGCAGGCTGCAGGTTCGTAGTTCCCGTTGTTTTTGGTGTCTGCCCCCAGTGGCTAAGGTTGGTTCAGTGGGTTGTGTTGGTTTCCCAGTGGAGGGGACTGGTGCCTGTGTTCTGGTGGATGAGGCTGGATCTTTTCTTTTTGGTGGGCAGGGCTGCGTCCAGTGGTGTGTTTTGAGGTGTCTGTGAACTTATTATGATTTTAGGCAAGGCTGGGCATGTTATAATTTAACCTTGTAGAAACATTGTTTTTCCATCTTTGTTTCTCCATGCCTCCTTTTTTATTCTCTGTGGCTTCCTTAGGCTTCCAAAAATTAATCAAGCATCCACTGCATAGAGGTCTGATTTTCTCCTGTTGTAATTCACTTTCTTGCAGATTGGCTTGTTAGGTCACTCTTCTGATGCTCAGCAAGGCTGCTGACCGGTCCAGTCAGCAGCTCATTTCCCCTGTTGTGTTAGTTTTTGGAATGGCCGGTCTCGGGGAAGGGATGTGTTAATTTCTTCTTTCTTGTAGCCATCCACAGGTGGAACAGGGTGGAAGGCGGATTCTTAACCACTGGATCACCAGGGAAGTCCTGCCCCTTGAATTTCAGATTCGATCCTTCTACCCCAGATAACTCTTTCCCTATCTTCAGGTCTTGGTTCAAGGACAACTTCTGTGGGATGGTCTTACCCAACCTCTCTGCTACTATAAGTTATTATGGACAACACTGTCCCTTTACACCACTGCCTATGGTTGTAATTTAACTTAAGTTTTCAGTGTTTCAGTCCCACCAGATAGGGATCAAGGGACTGAATTTTGCTCATGATTTTTATCTCTATCACATTAGCCTGACATTTACTGAATAAACCAATAATCAACTGGCTATAGTGTGCACACACATTCTTTCCGCAAGTTGTGGTTGTTCTGATAAATTGAAGACAATTGGGGAAAAGGATTTTTGCTCCAGCCCAAGTAATTGAGTTGTAAGTAGCACATGTGTTGTAAGCAGGAAAATAAGAATTTCCTTAAAGAAATCAATAGATATCAAATGAAAAAAAATATAACAGTGGAAAATATCTAAGGAATTGTATTTCCAGAATACTGCACTGAAGATAGAATTTCAGTAGAATTAGTAGTATCTCTGATTAGGAATTCTTAATTTCTCCTAAGTGGAATTACCTTACTGCCTGTATTAAATAATTGCTGTCTAAAATTAGACCATTATTGACCACTTGTAGTTACCTCCAACTTTGTCCATCTGAGTCCATTTCTCTTGATAATTATGAAGAGATTATTTGGGTTTAACAAATCATTTAAACTTAAACAAAAGTATAGAACCAGTGGTATGAGGAAGGTCCTGTCTCATAAGCAGGAATTTCCAAGCTGCAGTATTAGATGATATAGTACATATCCTAAGTACACCCTTTCTGCACCCAGCTAGTTAGTTCTCACAAGCAATGTTTTCTAAAATAAAGATCTCTTCTCTCTTGGGAATATTAATGCAGTATTTTCCCCAAAGGCCAAGGAAGAGTCAGAGGAAAAGGAGGAACGAAAGGCTGAATTTCAGAAGCAGAAAGAGGTGTTACTATCCTTATTTGATGAGAAACGCCATGAGCATCTCCTTAGTAAAGGTAGGCATTTCTATTCCGAGGATCCTTCCCCTGAAACGTAAGACCGTGAGATCAAAAAGTCAAACCTTACTTGGGGGGGAAGAAACGCACACTGATATTTCCACTCATAGGAACAAGGAATTTTTCATTTGTCGTGGAAGTTAAGTATTTTCTATACCAGGTTTTTCTTTTTTTTTAAGTGACTTAAAATATATTTAATAAACCTTATTTTATAATTCTAAAATTTATTTGAAGTATTTCCAATAAGGTATTCATAAATGATACAGGAACTGAGTATTCAGGAAAAGAAAAAAGGTCAAGTCCTTTTGCATGTGGCTGTTTATTGCTTGATTTCTAACCCTGCCTATTTAAAGGTTTTGAGAATTTAAAGTATGTGTACATATATATGTAGATATATATTTAAATTTGTCTTTTAAAATCTAATATTAAAATAATGTTTTAAGTGATAGTTTTCCAAATTCAAGCTAAGGGATAAAATATTTAAACGAACATTCACATTCTTTTCTAAAAACATGTGACACAATTATTTAAGGTGATGATTGCCAAATGAACATGAGTGCCTTAAATTACCTATTAAATTAAAACTTGCTATGTGTCTTGCAGGAGAGAGACGGCTATCATACAAAGCACTTCAGGGGGCCTTGATGATATACTTTTACAGGTAAAAGCAAATCAAAAGAGGAGAATTAAGGCATACAGCATGATTGTTTTATTTATTTATTTTTGGGATTTTTTTTTTTGGCTGTGCCGCACGGCTCGTGGGATCTTAGTTCCCCTACCAGGGGTGGAAGCCGTGCCCCTGGTAGTGAAAGCACTGAGTCCTAACCGCTGGACCGCCAGGGAATTCCCAAAAGAGGTGAATTAGAAGTAAAAATGGAGGAGTAGATATAGATAATAAATCCAGTATAAAGCTTATACATTGCAATCATAGTTTTAAAAAATCATTTAGATTTGGGGGAGGGGAAGCTTAGAAAATAATCGTGAAGTTTCATGAGGTTTTTCTTTATTTCAAATAGTAAGAGTCCAATTTTATTCCTGTGGTGGGTAAAAAAAAAAAAAAATACACACCAATTAATCAATATCCTTTTCATTAAATTCTGCAAAGTGTTATGTGACATTAAGTGTCCTAAGGACCCAAAGTTTAATCTGTCTCGGAAACTCAGCCATGAAATGGGTTCTGTCACTTAATGATGTCGTTATTCCTGTTTTGTAAAATGAAAAAGAATGAAGTGAAAACACCTTATAAACTGTTGTTCTGCTTGTTCAGCAATTTTCAGTCCAACAGTCTTCACCATCCGGTGTCTGGGGCATCCATGTCCTGTCCTCATAGCCACGTGGGTGAACGGCCCGTCTTTGTGTTTCATAGATTAAATGTGTCAGAGCAATAGATGGCACACTAGTAAAAAGCTAAAAAAAAAAAAAAAACCTGTGTTTACTGCTTGTCTTACTTACTTGGATTTATTTTTTAATCCTCTCCCATCTATTTTTCAGAATGGCAGCATAAAAAACCCTTCTGTTTTCCTCAGCTGTTAGTAAGCATATGCTGTTCAGGCTTATGTATCCTCGGCAGAAAATGCACTGAGAGGGTTGGGGGCTTAGATGAAAAAGGAAACACATATATCAGAGGGAACTGTTACAAGCGCTCTTTGTTTTCACGTTTTAACATCTTTGCCTGGAAGAAGTTTCTGACTGTTATCGGCTAGAAAATCCAAGATGGTGTCCGTGTCTGCCTTTTATGAGAAGGGGCGTGAGGCTGGTTACTTCCCGTCTATCGAGGAATGTTCTAGACTCTTACACGCGTGCTGCGACACGAGTGGTGTTAACCCCTTTTAGGAGATGAGGAAACTAAGCCTAGGAGAGAAATCAGAGCTGTCACAGCTCCTAAGAGGCAAAGGGGATGCTTGTTTCGGGCCCAATAGATGGTAGAATGTGTGCTCTTCCTGACACACTGGACTTGCCTGAACACTTTTTATTATTATTATTATTACTATTAGTATTACTATTATCATTATTATTATTATTATTTTTCTTCGCCAGGGAAGAGCCCAGGTTCCAGGTCCCTTTCCAGCTGCTGACCTCCCTCATGGACGTGGACTCGCTCATGACCAAGTGGAGATGTAAGTCCCCCCGGCCCCCCCAGAGCCGCTCCCGCCCCGGCACCCTCCCCTCCTCCAGGGCTGTGTACCGGGGGCTGGGCTCCGCTCTCAGGGCCGACCCGCCCGGGGCGCACGGCAGGCACGGTGCCCAGCGCTCACGGTTCCTGGGTGGGCCCAGGATGACGCTGTGTTTGATAATCAGAAGAAACAAGTAAGCTTTGGGTCGAAGCAAATGTCGCCTGTAATAGCAATGTGCTCATCTTGGCGTCAGTGCGACTTGAAAATATAATTTCAGTAGCTGGGGTTCATGGAGGAAGGGCCCCACGAGGACACGAGTAGCGAGGGCTCACGTAAGTCGCAGGGCCTCCGTCCACGGCGTCCGAGGGCTGAACGCAAGGATGGACGGACGCCCCGCGCAGCCTGGACCAGGCGGGGCGCCGGGCAACCGCCCCGCACCCTCATCCGCTCACACCTGAACCTCCCACGGGCTGAGGGGTGAGGGGAGGCGAGGATCGTTACCGACCCCTGCCCTGGGCGCACGGGGAGCTAACGCGTGTGTCTGTCTAGACAACCACGTGTGCGTGGTGCACCGGCTGCTGGGCAGCAAGGCGGGCACCGGCGGGTCCTCGGGGTACCAGTACCTGCGCTCCACGGTGAGGTAAGCCGGGCGTCCCTCCTCATCTCGGGCACCCACCAGCGCCTTTTTCTCCACGGAGATGCGCCTTATCTAGGAAAAGTCACTTACGCTCGCTCCTGTCTGGACTGCCCGCAGCCCACGTATCCTTAGATTAAGGGACTCCTGTGGGAGCCTTCGGAGGTCACTGCAAACATCCTTAGTCCTGGAAATTCAGCATTGCATCCTGGGATGCGAGGGCGCGGGGTACCAATGTCTGCATGACCTGGGAGGGCAGGAACCAGGTAACCCAAGAAGCGTTTTCAACTTATTCTGGCTCAGGTCTGGGCTAGACTAAAATGGGTATCATTGATTCCGCCAAAGTCCTCCTGGCCAGATGAATGACACAGCTGAAAATAGGTCCTTGTTTGCTGATATGACTCTAGTTTATAGGATAAAAACTACTCCCGTGTGCTCCAGAGTGCCTTTTTCATACTGTTTACAAGGAAAGAAAGCAACATTTACTGAGCACTTCAACCATGCTAGAGAGATTTCTAGGGCATTCATGTTCTTACTTTATTTAGTATTCACAGTATTATAGACAGATGGATATATAGATAGACACATCTGAAAACTGGGAAACTTACAGAGCCCCGTGGGAAAGGAGAATCGAGAATAAATTAGATGTTCACATTTAGTCTCCAAAATTCTTTTTTTAAAATTTTATTGAAGTATAGTTTATTTACAATGTTGTGTTAATTTCTGCTGTACAGCAAAGTGACTCCAAAATTCTTTATAATTCACTATTTTCATCCCTACTCTTACTACCTGATTGACTAAGTTATAAAACACACAGTTTCTATTTTCATCATTTCTGGAGATTTTCACTTTCCCTGAGAATAAACGCTAGACTGAATGATTCACAAAAGTTATTGCTTTGAATTTTCACAGTCATTACACGTTTTCTCTTTTGCTGAGAATAAATTTTGTAAGCAGCATGAAACTGTAAACGATTGTGCAACACGAGCACAGCCATCGGGGTGGTGGGAACAGTGAACACAAACAACATTTCTGGTGTGTCATTTTCTCATTAAATCTTCACAAAGGCCTGGTTAGAGGAAGGGAGTGTAGTTTTTATTTTACGGAGTTAGAAACCAACACACGGAGCCTTAGACAACTTGCCCAAGGTCACATGAGTTGCAAATGACAGAGCAAAATTTGAACCCAAATTTGACTTCAAAGACAACTGTTCTTCTGCTATAAAACTGCAAGTTAAAATAGTTGACTAACAAACACATGGCAATTTTAAATGTGAAAATCACTCTTATAGACATTTATTATAAATCTAAGATGGCATTTCAATTTATTCATGCACTCACGTCACTTACCTGGCAGCAACTTAACGGGTGGGAAATATTTTCTGATGAACAACTAGGAATTCTGTGTGCTTTCAATTTATAATTTTGCATCCTGTCCTTTAAAAGTCAGAAACAAGAACACACCCTTATCTTTATGAAGGTAGCATGACAATAATAAAGCTCTAGGTTTTAATCTGGACCAGCCTGGTCCGGATCACTGAAACACGTAATATGGTTTTATGGGCATGAACCTTGGATATGGAATAAAAATGAAGCAATCTTAATACTAATACTCTTCGATACACACAACATGGAACATATAATATAATACTGAATACTAATTATTTATGGCAAAATATCATTATTTGAGAAATTTAAAAATCTTTCATGTCAGTAAGTCTAAAACATCTGTATGTATGTGTTTCTCCAGTGACAGGTACAAGGTGTTTGTAGACTTATTTAATCTCTCAACATATCTGGTTCCCCGACACTGGATACCGAAGATGAACCCAATTATCCATAAGTTCCTTTACACAGCTGAATATTGTGACAGCTCTTACTTCAGCAGTGATGAATCAGATTAAAATCATCTGCAAAAATTTATGAAGAACATTGATTTCTCAGTCTGTGGTCTTTTTTTATTGTCTATGAATTTTCATGACTATGCAGAGTCCTAATGTGATATATGTTTATACATATATATAGCATATATAGCACTGTAGCTCAATCAGAGCTCAATCCTAAAAATAATTTTATTACCTCATGTTTGTGATGATATCAGACTCAACAGTAAGATAAGAAATTCAGTTACATTGTAGCATTGTACCTAGGGTGTTTTCTTATTAGAGACAATGTCACTGTGTTTACCTTAATGTAACCATTTAATGTAATGATTTTCTCAGTTTCATACCTTATAAGCTTGTAAACTTCAGCTATTTCAAATATTTTATGCAATAAAATGTGTCATTCTGTACAAAGATGTGTTCAATCAAAACGTTTTGTAAATAGTAAATAAAATTTAGTCTTTTGACATACACTGTTTTGGAAACATTGTATTTGTTAGGACTCTTGGTGACCAAAGACAGAAATCTATCGGAAACTTACCTGCAGGGGGTTTATCGGGAAGTTTCTCCAGTAGCTCCCAGAAGTGAGAGAGGCTTGGGGAGCTTGGAGGCACAGGGATGGGTCCAGCTCCTGGAGAACGCCATTCCCCAAACCTTGGAGGACCTCTGTCTCTCCTCTTCTTCTCTGTGGGCGCTGGCCTCGCTCTGCCCCGTGGGCACTGGCTCCATCCTCAGGCGGTGTCCCTCTTCCTGCACCTCTGGACTCTCCCCAGCCCCAAGGCACGTGTCTGGCAGCCAGAGCCCAGCCTAGCGCACCGCAGAATTGAGGTAGCGGGCAGTGTTCTTTCCAGAGGAAAGGAGAGGTGAACAGATGAAGCAATGACCTGGTTCATTTGGCATAAAATGGGTTAGACCAAGAGTTTAGATCACACAGGAGTTCCATTCTTCTTTTTCTAGCTCAGTCTGTCAACACCAGTGAAATGCCTGTTATGAGGGGAGTACAAAATATTATCAAAGAAATCTGGAATGCGCAGCCAACTTGACCTAGGGTGCTTATCTACGGCAAGCAGTAGGTTCTTGATGGAAGTGAACTATTCTTTGGTCTCAATTACAATTTTCTTGTAAGGATCATATTGTCTAGTTTGTCTCTACATTATTTACATATACCTGCTTTTGTCTCCATGGCGTGTGTGTGTGTGTGTGTGCAGGTACAGGTACATGGTACCAGATGGTGGTTAAGCTGAAAAATCCAGAGACAAGTAACGTGGCCAATGACCCTCCCTTTGAAATAAGTCAGCAAGTTTGAGATCAAATGCATCTATTAATTATCTACTTTGGTCCAAACAACCAGTTTAATCCCCATTTTCCTCTCTATGTATCGGGGATAAAATACTTATAATCTTTGCTTTTTCTCATGAAGTAATGAAGAAATATGTTAATGGATGTTCCGTCCATCAAGATGCCTTGGAATCCTGGAATAAGTGCTATTTGTCAAGGCTTATTCGTTTAATAGACTAAATGATCTGATTTAGTTATTCTTATCTCTGTTTCTTGGTATGACTAGGTTATATAGTTGTAGTTTTTTTCAAATGATGTATCACTAATTCTTACGTAAATGTCAAAACCACTCATGATGCCAGTTAGTACTCTTGCCCCATTTAAACTTGCTTCTAGTGCCTACAACCCGCTTTCAATAATTCTTAAATGAATCATGAAATCGCTGTAAGGCTAATTTAGTATTTACTCTGAGATCCCAGTGAAATCACATCCAGGAACATCTTGGTAATTTTCATTATGACTCCTAATTATGTGCAGATTTCATTGCTCTCCGCCCGGCCTCACTGGCGAACGTCCAGCAGCTGGCCAGGGCGGGAGCCCAGCACACGCCCACGTGGAACAGCAGTGGGTGAGGCTGAGAAGGCAGGAAGTGGCCTCTTTGGGAAAAGCTCCTTTAGAAAAGTTGATATGTTATCTTTTAGGCACTGGGAGCCCCTGAATGGGCTAAAACAGAGGGATAACATGAAAAGGGTGTCTTTTAGAAATGTAAACCCCGGTGACACAGAGTAGATGGATTATCAATCTGTCCATCACAAACACCTGGGGGGCTGACGAAACAGTTTCCAAGTCCTCAGGTGGTTCCTGGTCTGGGGGCCGTACTCGAGAAGCCCCAGACTGAGGGACACGGGGTCTGGTGGGTCGACTCCTGAGCAGTGGGGGTCAGAGATGCTAAAGAACATGCGTCGAGTGAAGGATGGAGAAAGGAAATGGAGAGCAGGTGGGTGATTAGGTGATGGGTCCTCAGGCGTAGCTGACCTCATGGAACATCTAAGATTTCCCTCAATTTTATTGACTGGGTTATTACATAATGCCGATGCTGTTATCCAAAATAGACACTCTAGGAGATGCGGGAGTTTGTTGTTGTTTTTTAGGTGTTTCGTTGCTGTTGTTTTGTTTTTTTTGAGGAGGGGAAGGAGATGGTTTGCAGACATGGAAGTTAAGATGTCTACGGAGAAAACCAAAAATTAAATATATGGATTTGGAGCTGAGAAAGCTCTTGTGTGAATGTAAACCACATGAACACTGTGTTCACAAAATGTAAGCCATACACATGGACAGAGTCTTCTTAACCCAAAGTCAGATACAGGTTGTTTTATTATAAATGTTATCAAAATCCAGAAGAGCCGAGAGGTATTCATCATTTTGTAATGCAAAAGAATATTTATCTTTGTAAAAGAGTATCAGAAAAGCATTCATATTTTACAGGAATTAGTACATTAACACAAACTAGAACAATCAAGACACAGTTCCTTTTTGGCATAGTTAGATATTTAGAATATTAATCAAATAGAATATCAGTTTGTCATTTCTAAACCTGAGTCAACAAATACTCTTTTGAAATTGCTTCTGGTTGGTGTAAGGAAAAGAAATAGCGTCTTGTTTTTGATTTTCTTCTAATAAGGAGAGTGATAAAGGCCAACCGTGAGAGGAAAAATGGGATGTCTCAGTTCTTTTCAGTGGTTATTGCCACCTCTACAATATTGCTTTTAAGATAGTCTACACTAGACAGCGACCGTGAATTTGAGAGAGGAGATACTTACATACGTAGTACTTGATACAATTTTGTTATTTAACTCACACAATACGACTGTACTTATATTCAATCAGAAGAGCAGCTTTCATGCTCTGAGGTTCTTACACGGCCAAGCATAATGACTGCAAAAGAGGAGACGGACCTCGAGGACCAGGGACCAGGTGGAAAGCCAAAGGGATGCACAAAAAAGTAGTTAGGATGGGAGTCCAGGAAAAATAAGCAGAACACTGGGACAACAGAGGCTGGGAAACACATTTTGGCTGATACCCCAGATTAATGAGGTTGAACTTTGAAAGAGGTGGTGCGTCCAACTGATGGGCGGACAGACAGGTGAGGTCCTGATGCTGATAAAAGCTTAGAGACAATTGGAACCAAATAAATGGCCCTAAAATTGAAATGGAAAGTAAACAATGAGACTACTTTCGCCAGGGAAGCCGCGCCACCAGGAGGATTTAGAAGTTTCACGGCCAAGAGTAAGAGAAAGAGTGAGAAAATGTGAGAAGACACACTGTGCCTCAATCCGGCAAGAACAAGAGGAGGAGATAAAATGTACTGGAACCCTACGGACCGTGAAACCCCCAAATAATTTGTCTTCCAGGCAAGGCTACTTGAGATTTTCCTATCACTTGGTTGCCATATTGGTCATTTAGTTTCGATCAGGCTAACTGTCTGCCTTAAAAGGTAACTTTGTCTTTCTGCTTCTTTCTGCACGATCTGCGCAGGTCACGGGCGAGCAGCATGTGCTGGGGAAGAGCAACTGGCCTTTCAAAATTCTTATGAAACTCCATCCTGGAGGGCTGGGAATACAACTGGGGGGGCACACCTAGGTCTAGGTTGGCTATTCTTGTATGCAGGGCAGCTTGGGCTGGTGATTTTATCCCATAAAGGAAAAGGACTTCTTATCACCATTTTAATCCTATTGGAAAGACATCATTAAAAATAAACAGATGGCAAACAGAAACAATAATCAAACAAACCAGATAATAGCCTTTTCAGAGTGAAGAGACCTAAAATACCTCCTAACCTGACCTTCCTCCCAGTAGGAAACTGTTCCACAGACTTCCTCCCAGGCCACGGTGCTGGTTTTCTTCCTTCTGACTTTGTCCATCTCTCTCTAAGAAGAGAACATTCTACAACTTATCAATAGTTTCAACAGGACCAGGCCCTAGAACCTGTCTTTTGCAGGTAGTTCCCAAAGCCTAAAGGTGAAAATGCCAAGATGAAGTATCTCATCATGAGCCTTCAGTTTTGTATCTGTCTCTTGATCTGGTGAACATATCACACGAATACAGCAGAAACGGATTCTGCAATACCTAAGAAAAAGGAAACGATCAGTACTACTCTATTTCCTCCTTATACGCCTTTTAGATAGCAAATTAAAACAATTTGCATCTGGGTTGGGAAAGAGTTAATATCTACTAAGAAACTCACTCACTGGTGATAAGTTACCTGTCCATATAGACACGGCAACCTCAAACGCAGATATTAGGAGAGACACCTAATATTTTTATTTCAAGAAACTATTAAAAATCCCAAAACGACTTACGAACTGAACAGGTGAATGTATGTGAAATCTGTATCGCACTCATACATATTGCTTAGAGGCAATACGATAATTTATGGGATTATTTTAAAGACAATTTGAAAATCTAAACTCTAAGATCTGAACTTCAACAACAGTTCAATAAATCACCAGCGTGCTCTGCGTTCTTAGCACAAAAGGACACAGATCACGATGTCATGGCAGAAGTGATTAAACATCCTATTTGAAGACTGGATTTCTCT
The DNA here is from genome assembly GCF_028021215.1 of Eschrichtius robustus. Classification (NCBI taxonomy): domain Eukaryota; kingdom Metazoa; phylum Chordata; class Mammalia; order Artiodactyla; family Eschrichtiidae; genus Eschrichtius; species Eschrichtius robustus. The sequence goes on from NC_090827.1 coordinate 498,345, forward strand.
GCGATTAGCCGCGGCTTTGAAACCTCTTGGGGCCGCGGAATGCTACCCGCCTTCCGCAGCTGGTCACAAGAGTAACGTGATCATCTCAGGGATTTAACTTTCAGGAAATACTCCCTTTCAGAAAGGATCTGGATTCCTGTATAATGACCAACCAGGCCGGGCCTTGGAGACTTAAACTGGGAAACGGGTACAGGGGAAAGATGATCCCGACTCACCCTTTGCAGCTGGGGGCTGGGAAGAGGTGGGGATGCAGGGTCCTAACCAAGGTGATGCTGAACTAGCATCCGGATCTCGTCCTCGCAGCACCCCTGCCAGGGCTGTGAAAGCAGCCGCCCCTCAGCCCAGATGCAGGCCCCTCGCTCCGCAGCTGGGGACAAACTGTGGGGGCAGCAGGGCTTCCAGGAGTGGCAGCGGCCCTTTATCTGCAGAGCCCCGGTGAAGATGAAAGCAGAGGCCTGGCCGGGGTGCTCGTGCTCTGGCTGAAGAGCTTCTGTGAGGCTGACTCTTGTTAATAAATAATTTATGAAAAATTCTTTACTGGGGTGACTGAACAGGCCATTTATTAAACAACACAGGTGCTGCTCTGTGGAACGACTGAGCTGCCGTCGCTAGACGGAATCAAAACATAAGCCCTCAGATTTTTCCGTAACTCTCTTTTATCATAAATATCACAACCTGGGGTGTTCTACAATGTTTAAAAAGTTGTATACACAGCATCGTTTGGGTCCAACTTGATTCAGAAAATATGCTGATTTTCTAGATCAAAAGTTTTAGAACAGAATTTGAATATGGATTTTAGAATATGTTTAACATACTCAAATAGCTATTTTAATTTGGTTTGTTGTTAATTAATAAAAAATGTTGTTATTCAACAAAAGAGCATGTTTGGCATTCTCTTAAGCCTCTCAATTCCGGTGAGTAGAATTTTTTGCTGGAATTCTGTAGGTGACGAGGGGCATATTAAATCAGAAACAGCCCTGATATTCAGATTTTCACCCATTTTGATACAAAGAAAAAGTGATTCTTGATGATCCTAGAGAAGGTATTATAATACATAAAACAATGGAAAGTAATACAATTATAAAACGTAAATTTGGAATTGGAGACATTTTTGGGAAAGCTCAGCCTCCTAAGTGGAGTTTTTTCTGGTTTGGGAAGTAGTTAACTTGGGTAAATTATCGCCATGTCTTACAAGGTTTTGCTCATTACACTGGTTTTTACTACAGTCCCTCTTCCTTGTAAAAGCATGAATGTGTACAATAGTGTCTTTTTAAAAAAAACACTGTTGTATTTTTATCAGTTAGTTAAAGGGTGACAATTCTTACTGTAAAAGTGATCTGAGTACCCTGGACACACACTCTGGACCAGACGGGCTGTAATTTTAATCTATTCACAGTCTCTCCCTTGACGTTTAGCCTGGAGTTTTGAATATCAACTCACGACTCACCACAAATGTTTCCTCCCATTTTTACATGGACACAGCCGTCTATGCCCCAGGAAGTTCCCCAGGAGTTCCTCACGATCCAGTACGGGGTACTTCCTAAAAAACATAAAACAAACCCTGGAGAACATATTTCTGGTGAAAGAATGTTTACTTAAAGTTCAGTTCTTGAAGAGTACAGTGGCTCTAAGAAAAAGGTAAAAAATGTAATGAATTGCCAACAAACCAGCCAAGTCAACTTGAGCAGTACTAGTGTCACACGCCAATCAATGGAAAATGTGTTTGAATTCATTTCACTTAATGCAGTTACTGCAGAAAATGAAAACACACATACTTTTCCAGGGAATTAGAAAAAGGAAAAAAAAGAAAAAAAAAAGGCTTGTTAGATAAGTATGATGAAATAATAAGCACTTCTCTTTCCCAGCAGTTACCCTAAACATTCCAGATGGAGAATGCCCATTATTTAGATCAGGAATTTAGTGTCACTTCAACAAGGCATCTACCAGATTGACAGTGGGACCCGCAGGGCGTGTATACCTGGAAGTTTAGTGAAAAGTTGTAAAGCTCATGAGGACTTAGACGTAATAGGACCAAATTTCAGCGTTTTAAAGGATGGCAATCACTTGTCAAGCTGGAGTTCAAGCTGCAAAGCAATTGGTCACATCTCACCAGCACTCACCTGTTTTATCAAAGCCGGTTACCAGAACGGCGTGATTTGCTTCTCCACTAGAGCAATGATGCTGTATGATGCCTCCCAGATAATCTTGCCAGCTCACGGCGTCTACTACCACTATCAGAGGGCCCAAGGTAAGCAGTGCTTTCGCCATTTCGTCTTCGTGGTCACTACCAAAAGAGGAAACGTTTGGTTAAGAAGTTTAGTTTTTCAGGTAAAAATATTTTATAAAAGTGATCTATTTAATCTGTACATGGGTAGGAGTAGTTTTGGTTGCAATTATCAAGCCCTAATCGATGGAGGCTAAAAGAAGTCTGGAATACCGGCAGTCCAGGAGGGCTGTGGGACACCAGGATACCAGGAACTCTCCCGAGGTCAGTTCATGGTCCAAGAAGGCTGCTGGAGCCCCAGCCATTTAACACGTATTTCAGACAGCAGGAAGTAGAAAGGGGAAGTGCTTCATTCCTGTTGAGATCCCAGAAGTGATCACACATTCTGCACATATCCACATGGGTCTCATAGGCTAGAACTCAGTCCTATGGCCAAGTCTAGCTTCAGGGAAGATGGGAAATGAAGTTTTGTAGCTGGCTGTCAAAGTACCCCGCTAAAATATAGGGATGCTCTTAATAAGGAACGTGGAAAGCCTGGGTGTGTGGCAATAACTCGTCGTCTCTGCCACACCAGGTAAGAATCAAGAGACCAGCCAACTTAGGTCAGTGATCGTCAAATAAAGAAACTACAGGGAAGGGTTATGCAAAAGTGGTGAATGTAGTTATAGGGCAGGATAGATGCTAAGATGCCAGGAGAACTAGGACCGGACTGGGAAGACAGCAGGAGATGCAGTTACTGCCTTCCTACAAGGCCTTGTATTGATAAAGTCTCATGTTACACAGCATTCAGCCTTCATGGGTCTTAAAAGTACGTGATTAAACCATTAATTTGCATTTTTAAAGGTCAGCTTTGTGGGTGCAGGACACTGAAACCAGGTTACTGATATTTCAGGCCATTAAGACAGCTTTTGGTAGTTTATTGCTGCAGCAAAGCATGGCGGATTAGTGCCCTGAAAGAGTAAATAAGCCCTCATCATGTCAGCTGGAGGCTAGTTTCTATCAAGGGGATATTCTGTCCACAGACGAGGGAAAAACATGAGTGCGTAACAGTGGGATTTACTGCAACAGAAAGGACACATTCATTCTAAACATTCACTCATGTTACCTGTCAAGGTGAAGATTTGTTTTTGGAGATCTGTAAGCAGGCATTTCTAATTTTTGCTACTGTAATAATAGTTGGTGTTCATTGAGATGACCTAAGACAAGCACAATTACGAAATCTGGGAAAGCACCGTGGTAGGGTATGGGCTTTGAGTTTCCACAGAGCTGAGTTCAAATTCCAGCTGTATGCCACGTCACTGCACCCACCTTCAGAATCAACCTAAGGATACAATTATAGGTACAGACTTTGTGGCCTGCCTAACCCATAAATCATACTGGAGGTTTACAATAAACATTGTCTCTCTCCCTCACTTGTCTAATAAATTAGTTTTGTTCAGCACAGGTTTTAGTGTATAATGTATATTTTATTTTATTCAATTTTGGGGGATGTTTTGTAATCTGACCATGACAAATATGATAATCTCTGTATTAACCAGAACACAACTGTCTCCACCTTTTATTTTTTCCATTTTATTTATTTATTTTTTTGGCCGCACCGGGCGGCCCACGGGATCTTCCTGGACCAGGGATCGAACCCGTGCCCCCCGCAGTGGAAGCAGAGTCCTAACCGCTGGACCGCCAGGGAAGTCCCTCCACCTTTTAAAGGTTACAAAAGCTATACAGTAAATACAGGACATCAGCGACACCTTACAGGGACGGTGTGAGGAAAGGAGGAGGATGGGGAGGAGAGAAGCTGGTCAGAACGCGGAGGGCAATGGTACCGTGGGGTGATGGAAATGGTTTAGTTATAATCTCTGCTCGAGGCAGGACTAGGGAGGTTTCACAGCTGTTGGAAAGTAGGAAATAGGAGTGCACGCCACGGTCTAGACCGGCAGGGAAAGGCTCTCTTTCGCCCCAGAACTGCGGTCACTTGTCTTTCAGAGCAGTGTGGGCTGGAAACAAGTTAAAATATGCTCCGAACAGTATCTTTATTTCCATTTTTAGCCCAATATGGAACTACTATCATATTATCAAATCTTGTTCCATGAGCTTACTACTAATTTTACAGATCAGTGAGATGCAAATCTTGCAGTCTTTAAAGAATTCTCCTAATCTTTACTGTCATCCAGATTTGGTGATTAAGGCGAGTCTTGCCCATTACAGACCCTGGGTAAGTGCGTAGGCTTACACCTCAACCTCCCTAGAATTCAGTGTGGTACACTGCCTCCTAGTGTTTCAGTCTCTTGTTATATATAGTAGGTTCTTTCCCTTTTTGTTTGTTTGTTTGTTTGTTTCACCCATAAATATTTTATTTAAGAAAATTTTTATTTTATATTGGAGTGCAGTTGATACAACGTTGTGTTAGCTTCAGGTGTACAGCAAAGTGATTCAGTTATACATATACAAGTATCCACTCTGTTTCAGATTCTTTTCCCTTTTCGGTTATTACAGAGTACTGAGTAGAGTTCCCTGTGCTCTACAGTAGGTCCTTGCTGGTTACCCATTTTATATACAGTCGTGTGTGCATGTTAAGCCCGAACTCCTAATTTATACCCCTGCCACCTGTCCCCTGGTAACCGTAAATTTGTTTTCTACGTCTGGGAGTCTTTCTGCTTTGTAAATACGTTCCTTTGTACCATTTATTAGAACCCACATATAAGTGACATCATATGATATTTGTCCCTTTTGTTTATTTAAATAGTCACGCTCATATCCTAGTTTGACTCCCGAAATGTTTCTCCTGAGGTCTGATGAGCAAAAATGCAGAATGCAGCCTGAGTACGAATGATCATTTTGCTTTTATGACTCAGTCCGGTTTTTTCTTTTAGATCTTTTTAGAGTCACCACAAGAGTTTTTGAAGTTTTTGGCTGGTAGCTGTGCCCTGGGCTGATGTTGTCTGAGACTACTCAGAAACTAAGAGAGCATGACCGTAACAATAGAGGTCGGGGAAAAAGCACGAGCTTCAGAGTTGGCCTGACATGAGCCCTAAGTGGGCCCCGCGGCTCAGGTCCTCCTGTGGAAGCGGTAACATTCCAGTGAAGGGGCCTGCCCAGCGCCGGGTCACAGCAGACGCCTGGGGACCTTCCCACACCCTCCGGCCCTCACCCTGCGGTGTGGCCAGGCAGCCAGGGTCCCACTAGGAGACCCTGCAGCTCCTGCCTGAGGCCCTTCTCCCCTCAAGAGCCTGGAAAGCAAGCCCATGCCCCACTGCTACCTCCGCTGCGCCCTCATCTACTGAATCCTGGGAGGTGATGTGCACCAACTGGGGCGGGACGTCATCCCTGACACGCACATCCTGCCCTGCATCCCAGAGGCCCCCAGTAGGACTGAGGGCCGAGTTACCCTCGGGACTAATTTGCGTCCCGAGGACGCACGGCTCTTCCGCTCTGTCTCACGCCCTAGTCCCCTCCCGGCGCTTCCTGGGGTAACTTCCTACAAATCTGATGTTCTCTGCTCTGTCGTAGACTTTCCCGGCTCTATTCACGGCAACTCCATCCTTTCAGTCTTTCAGGGCAACAATCCCGGAGTCCCCTGCGATGCTCTCCCGTATGACCTCAGAAACGTCCCTCAATATACCCTGTGGGGCTTTAGTCTCCACCAGGCCTAAGGCCATTCCTACAACACTGCTGAGGTTATCACTGACGACCTGTCACCTCATCACTTGCCAGTCTTGTTCTTCTCTCCGTGACAGTCACTCTGGCTTCCTTATTGCTCTTTAACTACGCCAGACCCATTTCTGCCTCAGGGCCTTTGCATGTACAGTTGCTTCTGCTGGGAGCGCTGTTTCCCCAGGTATCTGCAGGGTTACGTCTTCATTCACATGTCACCTCCTCAGGGACCCTCTCCCTGGGCTCCCGTCCTGAGACTGTACACCCCTCCCCATGTTTCCTCTTCACCTCACTGCTGCTTTGTTCTCTTTAAAGCTATTTCAGCTAACAGACCAGGCATACTTTTATTTCTTTCATTTATTTCTTGTCTCTGTCACTAAACTATAGGCCTGAGGACAGGATTTTTGTCTGTTTTGTTCACTGCCAAATCCCCAGAACCTAAAACAGGGTTCAGTAAATATTTGAATAAATGAATAAATCAAAGGAAGTTCTTCTTGCAGAGCCTAACGCGGTGAGCTTGCCGCTGTGTTCTCAGAGTTAACTGTTCGCTGTAACGTGAGGGACTTTACAAGGCCCTCTGCCTTCTAATCCAACGGCTGGAGGAATCCTGCTCAGGCCCCGAGCAGTCACCTTTGCATTCTCTGCCTCTCCCTCTCTCTCTGACGTAGACTAATGCCTATTATTCTTTTGTTTCTTCCTAACTTTTTCAATCTGCTACTCATGACGAGGGATGCCCTGAGTCCTTTCTAATGACACTTTGGAGATGCAGTTCCTTCGTGTGCAGACGCTTCCCTTAGACTCTCCAGGGGCTGACAGCTTAGAGACGCACTTGCTTGTTTAGAAAGTGCGTGAACTTCTCCCTCAAGGGAGCTGGGGACCGTTTATCGTGGATTCGGTGCGTCCTTCCCTCGGGGCCTGAGGCCGCCTGGTGAGAGCCCCTCCCGCAGACGCAGACGGGAGCCGGGGACGGTCGGCCGTCCTCGGACGCAAGGAGGCTGGCGTAGTCAGGTTCCATTTCGCTCAAGGATCCAGATCCGCCCGTGATTTCTTTCAGATCCCATGAGGAGACTCCATCTGGACCCAGCGATCCTTTTATATTTACGAAGTAGCAGGGCAGTGTGTCACCTTAGCTGAACTGATTTTAGTCTTTCTGCTTTCTCTGTTTCGAAACGCTGTGACAAGCTCCCTTCACAGTTTTAAAAGATGAAGCCAGGCGCTGCATGACTCTCCTTCTCACCCCTGAGCACCTATTTTGCACTAAATCAAATGGTCATAATGGTCCTCTAGCCGGCTCTGGGTTTTCCATGTGTTTTGAAAGCATTTTTAAATGATTCTTTTCTCCTGAATCTGTCCAAAGTCTCTGTACCCTTCCAGGCCCACCACAAGTCCTCCTCCCCGGCCTCCCCGTCGCGCCTACAGGATGTGCTGCGTCACCTACTCTTCATATGCTCTGCCTGCTTGCCTCTGATATGGACACTTCAGTTCGTGTTTTTCGGACAGCTGATCGCTTGAGAAATGCAAGGAACCTAGAGTGCGTTCAGAAATGCTTCTTGGTAAGTAGACTGCTTGACATTGGCTGGAGTCTACGCCAAGCACTCTTTCACTGATTCATGAGTAAGACTGAAATACGCTAAGGGTAAGTGAGACACTTAAACTTGGTAAGAGGTGGTGAGTGTCAATTATACCTTAAACTGGATTTAAATGTGTTAATTTAAGTGTGTTGTTTCTATTTGTAACGACGTGGGAGAAAGTAGATCATATTTAAGAAACAACGTACATAGACCTCCACATGGATTACCAGTTTTCAGTAAGAAGTCCATTTTAAAACAATTAAGAGTAGGCAGTGATGCTGTCAATCAATTTATTAATTCCAAATAATCAGTAGACAATAAATTAAGAGATACAGAGGAAACCGCAACAGAAGGAGACACTTACCGGAAGTCATAGGCAGAATAACCTTTGATTGAAAATCCAAAATGGGAGTCAGAAAAGTAACGGCACAGACCATTCTGGGCTTTAAACGGGTATTCTGAATCTCTCACCAGCTTCACTTGCATCTAAAAGAAAATGCGCACCCAAAATTATTTCTGTCACACGGTTGTGTTAGAAATCAAATAGAACTCATTACCATGTGTCAAAATAAGATTAGCCTTGGCCACACCTTCATTGTGTGGGTATTCTTTGAGTTATGAAAATCTTACATTAACGCTTTAGGTGTTTTATAAGGGCATCCCGGGTAATTAAACTCAATGTCCTTCTTTGTCTTTGGCTCCTGCATTTCCTGCATTCCGTTTCCTGGGACCTCCGGTGATCTGATGATAAGGCCTGGCCCTCCTCCTCCCGAGGGTACAGGCGTGTAAACCACTCAACTTCCACGGCTCTGGCTCTGGGTTGCCAAGCCTTTGAGGCTCAGGCAGGGCAGTGGTCCTGGGGTGTGCTCACAAGCGTACTTCCATCCACTTCTCTCGCTGCCATTCAGCTGGCAAATGCCACACACCGTACAGCTGTCGGGACGGAACCCTCCCCTTCGGAGAGCAGGGCTTATGCGAGTGCGGGCACACGCTCTACCTACTGCCGCCCATGACATGTACAGAGCGCACCAGCGTCCGGTGTGCGGTGACTCAAAACACAGCAGATGAGCAAGAGGGGGGCCCTGGAGCTTGGGGAGCGCCGTCGTGACGACCTTTCACAACACCTCATGGCTGGCTTCACGCCACTGCTGCTGGACCTAGGACAGCGTCAGAGGGTGTGTATGTGCTGGGGAAGCGTCTGGAGGGGGAGAGGCAGGGCGCAGCCCCGTGCCGGCTACTGACGTGCAACGTGGCCCCAGCCCTGCGCCTACAGAGAGCACCCGATCGGCTGACCGCTAATCCCCTGTAAACCCGAACACTCAGAAGTTCTACGGAAATGAATATGCTCTCAGCTTTGTGAGTCATGTGACACACATCTGCAAAACAAAGCATCTGTTAAGTAATGTGAGGAAATAAACATAAATATTTTTCTGAACACCGACTGCAGGTAAGATTTTTCACACTTTGGTTTCTCTATTGATGGCTGACCTGCCCAGGAGCCATTTTTTTTTTTTTTTTTTTTTTGGCTTAAAAATCTGAAATTGATTTTCACACGGTTCTGGACACTGGAAGTCCAAGGTCAAGGCGCTGGCAGGGTCAGCGTCTGGGGAGAGCTCTCTCCTTGCGGTGCAGACGGCCACCTTCTCACCGTGTCCTCACAGGGCAGACAGAGCTCTCGTTCTCTTCCTCCTCTTCCGATGAGGTCACAGTCCGATCGGGTTAGGGTCCAACCTTATGACCTCATTTAACCTCCAGAGCCTCCTAAAGACTCTATTTCCGGATACGGTCACATTGGGAAATCTTCTGATTAATTCAAGCTCTGGTTAGCTACATTTCCAACCCTGAAAACATTACTTAGTAAATGAGAGTAGATTGTCTGAATTCTGAACGCACATTGAACAAGCAGCTTAAAAGGCTGTGGACCTAGTCACCTTGCTGAGCCAGTTCAAAGCGTTGAGCGGGGACCCTCCGTTGCAGCCGTAGTTGCTGTATGAACAGTCGAGGACCTGCTGGACACTCAGCGCCTCCAAAGGCTGCCCTTCTATGGCGCACGCAGACTCCACTGCTCCCACCACGGTGAAGGCCCAGCATCCGCCACACTGCCAGGAACAGGAACAGGATGGTACTGACTATCGAATAACGCGCAAATCAAGCCTGCCGACATCGCTAATATCTCAGATGATCAAATCAAGTGAGCACAGTCTGGAGGCCCACAGAATATAGACGCCGATCCCGTCGACCTTCTAATTGAAATAAAGAGACGAAACCCCAAATTCTCTTGTAAGCATCAAAATCTAGTTATTCATGAAAGGTAAATTGGTAGTATCTCTATTGCAGGTTAGACGATGCAAAATAAAAGTGAAATTTAGAGACTGGGAAAACACTTGAACTGATGGTCTTTTTAAAAAACGAGTCTGCCCAGGCAGAGAGAGCAGACTTGTGGTTGCCAAGGGGGAGGGGATGGGGGAGGGAAGGAGTGGGAGTTTGGGGTCAGCAGATGCAAAGTAGTGTGTATAAGGATGGATAGGCAACAAGGTCCTCCTGTACAGCACAGGGAACTACATTCAACATCCTGTGATAAACCATCATGGAAAAGCATATGAAAAAGAATGTATATATATATATATGTATAAGTAAGTTACTTTGCTGTACAGCAGAAATTAACACAACATTGTAAATCAACTACACTTCAGTAAAATACATTAAAAAAAAAATAAAAACGAGCCAGTTCACTGAACGGGTGGCTTGCCTCTAAGGTGTGTACCAACGCCCACCCCGGTCTTCCACCCCTCTGCTCGGCCATCCACCTCCCCCCGGGGAAGGCAGGGATGAGGTGAGCGGGGCTGAGGATGCACGTGCCTACGTTGGTCCCTTTCACAGACGGACTCAGGAACTGGGTGAATGACTTCGCAGCCCATCACAGTTATGAACACACAGGAAACGTCCCAATGATGGAGCCCCAAACTGCTCGTTCCTCACTGAGATACTGGCTGACAAGTCTTCCTGAGTCTGGGTCTCTTAACTTCCTCTCACTGGACAAACTAGAGCAAAAGAATTAAAGGGCTGGTCCTACACGAAAGGGAGGAGGTGGAGGGAAAGGATCAAGAATTTCATACAAGAAGGAAGAACTGCAGGAAAGGCAGAGAGTGGGATTTGAAACTGGGCGGAACTGTCTTAATCCCGGGAACAGGTACTGCAGGCAAAGAGAGGACGCACAGCTGGTGGTCTTCGCGGAGGGAAGCTCTGAGCCATCCAATGGCCTCAAAGTGGTCTTATTTACACCCTAGCTTCAGTGCCTGGGGCAGGGTACGGCATTCACTAAGGGACATTCCAGCAGGGTGCCCACCCCTTGAGAACTGTAAATGCAGGTCACCTTAGGTTACCCACCTACCGCTGCCCCAGGGGGACAGTCCCTGCTCCAAAACATCTTTCCTTTAGTAAGAAGATTCCTAATTAAAAGTTCCCCTTTAATACAACATAAGCACACCCTGGATGGACTGGATTTCAGACTACACCACCCTTCATTACGAATCCCAAAAGAAAGCCAATGATTTGGTGGTAAAATTTAACCCACAACAATGAATACAGAATCTGAGAAAGCAAAAAGGATCATCCTGACTAGATGGTGACCGGGGAACTGCTGGGTCCAAAGTGCTGGTCTCATGAGAGGAGACTGAGTGACCCATTGAGGTTTCTACTGCAGACAAACTGGGGCCGCATCCCCGGGGTTAGGGACCCACTTTCCCAGGTCAGCGGACATCCCCGTGCCCAGCGCGGGTGCGGGGCAAGCGCATCTGCCCTCCAGCGCCTGCCAGAGAGATGGCTCGCCTCGTGAATGAGCACGCCTACCCACATCTGGGGTCCCGCTTTCCCTCTGATTCCACGTGATCTTCACAGGCACACTCACGACTTCTGCAAGGTAAATGGCTGCATTTTTTAAATTTGTTTTTTATTGAGTACAGTTGATTTACAGTGATGTGTTAATTTCTGCTGTGCAGCAAATGACTCAGTTATACATATGTATATTCTTTTTCATTTTCTTTTCCGCGATGGCTTATCACAGGATATTGAAAAGAGTTCCCTGTGCTGTACAGTAGGACCTCGTTGTTTATCCATCCTATATATGTACAAGTCTGCATCTGCTGACCCCAAACTCCCAATCCTTCCCTCCCTCACTGCCCCTCCCCCTTGGCAACCACAGGTCTGTTCTCTATGTCTGAGTCTGTTTCTGTTTCGTAGATAAGCTCATTTGTGTCATATTTTAGATTCCACATATAAGAGATATCGCAGGGTGGTAAATGGCTGCATTTACTGCAGGACTTACACACTTCTTTATCATTTAACACATGTAAAACCACACTGCCACTTTTACTACTTCCCTGTCTTTTTTTAGTGTGTCACGAAGTCTTTAGCGCTGAGTCCTAACCTCATTTCTTCTCTAATCCCTCTCATTTTCCCTGCCTGATTTTGCAGAGTTGGTGATTTCTAGGAACGTCTGTGTCACATTCCAGCAGAACTGACTGCATTTTTAAGGATCACGGGTACAAAGTGTGTGATCCTGTAGGGGTGGGGATGGAGGTAGGGCTTCTGAGGGAGTTCAGGGATGAACCCAAGAGGCCAGGGCGCACGGGGGGCAGTGCCTGATGTCACGTCGTTTCCCTTTTGAACGGCTCAAGCGTCAGTGGTCAAGTTCACCTCCTCCAGCCTTCCACCCGCTCTTCTGCAGAGGCCTGGGGACCGTGACAAGGGGGCTAGGCAGCCAGGGAGGGGCGCCCACAGAGCTCACCTCCAGAGTGAGAGCCCGGCCTGACATCCGTCTCCCCCACCAGGGGTTCTCCTGGCCTTGCCATTTTTTGATGATTGGGGTGTGCTTTCACCTACAGCAGTGATGGCTCCTTTACAAGTCTGATCGAACTTGACCTCAAGAGTGACTCAGACGCTGATTAAAAAGGAAAAGAAAACAAACGTACTGTCTGCTGGTTCCTCACTGGGGTGACGACGTGCTTGTCCCTCCAGTCAAATCTTAACGGCAAAGACAGGTTGGAGATGGATGTGTGCGTGCCTGCCAGAAACCGCGGAAAACTGGAAGGTCTGCTTCGTAAATAAATAGCTGAGGATACACATGAAAAGAAAAGGCAACCAACATTACATTACAGGGATTCCTTTTGGAGGGACGTTTCAACAGAAACAGTGGAGTTTCTGATAAAGTCTGCCTTTTGTGCTTTTCCATACATGAAATGGATTAGCCGAAAGCTACAAAGATGAGAATCCCTCCAATAGGGTCGGGGCTGTCACATAAAATGACGTGTTTGGTAGAAGCAGGTCAAAAAAAAAATGAGTATAATTGACATCGTTTGTTTTATCACAACCCATGGAACCATGGGTGTCTTGAATAGAAACAGCACAGAAAACTGCAGGAGAGATGAGGTATTAGCCCTCAGAGCCACGTGGAAATGTCTATATTTACGGTATTTAGTTCTTAAGCAATAATTAGAAGAGAGTGACCATGGATTTATTTTTCTAACTGTCAGCACCAGGTACATGCTTGACACTTATTAAGCATTTAATAAATATTAAGTGTTACTCAATTTACTATCTTCACAACTGAACAATGCTCAAAAGTTAAGGAAACAAGTTCAAGTCAGGAGACTAATCAACTAATAGCCCCATCGCACCATACCTTTAAACTCTTCAGGGAACAAATAAGAAAACTGATTTATTCCATAGACGGCAGTGGAGTTTTCACCAGGAAATAAAGAATTCAACTGTCGATGTCTATTAAGACTTTCCTAAAAGGAAACAAAACCCACACTCATTTATATCACCCATGTTAACTTTCCAGAGCAATCTGCATATAACTTACTTGGAGATAGCTTTCAGATGCAAAAGTTAAAGCTTGATTTATTTCCTGCAGATCACGATGGAAGGTCATCTAAGATAATCAGATTAGATTTATAAATGTTTTGTATTAAAAATATTATCTGATTTCAGGAGTAATTTTTGAAGCTGGGAAAGAATGTTCCAGGAATTATAAATGGATAACCGTTTATAATTCCTCTTTACTAAGCACGTTGGAAGCACTAAATATATGTTTATTTAACATAGTGGAAAAAATAAAATAAATTGCAAATAAACACTAGACACTAGTGGGAATTGTCGTCAAAGAGTATTCATGTGATAGAACAACTATGAATCTGGGAAGACTGTCTTCTTGATCTTCGTATTTCCCAGCACAACTAATGAAGCATGAAAAAAGGAGTAAGTAACTAATGAATCAATAAATCTGATTCTCCTTGAGCTTTATAGAGGTCTCTGTTTCATTTTGGGTAAAAAGGCTTTGGGAAAGAGATGCAATCCTGGAAATGTCCCAGGAAGATCGTCTGGTTTGTCTTTCCAAAGGGAAAATTGGACCATTGTTTACAGATTCCTCAGCTTTGAGTTTTGTGATAATAATCTTAGGCTTGTCTTTTGTATGAACATGCCTCAATTTCCTACTTCTAACCAACTGTGTGGGATAAATAAAACTTCAGGAGACCACCATTTGGTAAGTTTCCAGCTCTAGCTATTCTGTACTTGCTTGTGCACTTACGTGTTCATTGCGTGTCTGTCCCATAAACCTATAAGCAAAATGAGGGCCAGGCTGGTCTGTCTTATTCGCCACTGTGTTCCCCTCACTGAGCACACACCTGGCACACAACAGATGCTTAATTAATATTTGTTGTTGAATATATGCATAATTACATTTTATAGACGTCATGCCCTTGATAGTGCTAAGCTGCTTTTTTTTTTACATATGTATATCTATTCTTTTTCAGATTCTTTTCCATTATAGGTTATTAAAAGATATTGAACATAGTCCTCTGTGCTATACAGTAGGTCCTTGCTGGTTATCTATTTTATACACAGTAGTGTGTATATGTTTATCCCAAACTCCTAATTTATCCCTTCCCCCCCTTCCTCCTTTGGTAACCATAAGTATGTTTTCTATGTCTGTGGGTCTATTTCTGTTTTGTAAGTAAGTTCATTTGCATCATTTTTTTTAGATTCCACATACAAGCGATATCACACGGTATTTGTCTTTCTCTCTCTGACTTATTTCACCTAGTATGATAATCTCTAGGCCCATCCATGTTGCTGCAAATGGCATAAGCTGTTTGTTTTCAAGCAAATTATTCCTGGGACTTACCATAATCTTATTTTTTCCTTATTGAGCATACCTGGAAGGATTGTTAATCAATGAAATGATCAACAGTTATTGAGTTTTAGACATTTAAAGATAATCTTGATGAAGCAAGGCTTTGAATATAATTTGGAAAGGAGATGTAAAACTCTATAAACAGAACTGAAATGCAAAGCAAGTGTGAGTAGAGGCCGTGTGACAAATCTAAGCCCGCGACTGCAAACTGCTGAGGGGTTCAGAGCCTGCCTTCGTCCTGCAAGCCTCTACTGGCCACTGTTGCGAGCTGGAGGGATGAGGGAAGGCCTGAGAAGGTAGGACCTTTATGGATGTACGGGAAAGGCCGCGGCAGCCAGGAGGATGGGCCTCACAGACCATCCACAGGGAGCTTACCCCCTGCGTCTGAATTGCCAGGACTGCGGGGAGGGAGGCCCTGGTGCTCACAGGCCGCACCCAGGCCATGGCCAAGCACTCGGCCGCCTACTGGGGAAGGGCCTCCACTGAAGACTGGTTTGGGGTTCGTGTGTCCCCATGGCCTCCTACTCTCCCCTGGCCTGCGGGGCGTCTAGGGCACCCCTGCCCTCACCCCTTCTCTCAGCTCAGAGCTGCTGCAGACACTCTCCCTGACCCTCCCCGACTTCCTCTCTCAGTCCTGAATCCTGGGATAGAGAAAAGAAAGAAAGAGAAGACACACAAATCACCAATATCAGGAATGAAACAAGGGCCACTACAGACGCTTCAGGCACTAGAAGAATCATATTCTGACCACTTGAGGCCAATAAGTTTGACAACCTACGTGAAACGGACAAACTCTCTGGAAGACACACATTACCAAATCTGGATACAAGAGAAACAGAAAACTTGAACAGCTTTTTATCAAGTAAAGGCATTAAATTCCTAACTGAAAATCACTCCACAAGGAAAACTCCAGGCCGAGATGGCTTCATTGGTAAATTCTATACAATTAAAAAAGAAATACCGATACCAATACCAATTGTACGCACATTCTTTGAGAAAACAAAGGCGAAGGGAACTCTCTGCAACTGATTTTATAAGGCCAGTATAACCCTGATCCCAAAACCAGATAAAAACATCTCAAAGAAAGAGAAATACACACCAATAGCCCTCATGACTGTAGATGTAAAATCCTTAAGAAAATATTAGCAAAACAAATTCAACAATTTATAAGAAAGACAATACATCATGACCAAGTGAGGGCCATTAAAAAAGACTATGTTGGTTTAACATCTGAAAATCAATCAACATAATACACCCTATTAACGGAATAAAAGAGGAAGGAAAACTATATGGTATTTTCAATAGACACAGAAAAGGCACTTAACATAATTCATAATCCTTTCATGATAAAAATTCTCAGCAGTGAATGAAAAGAAACTTCTTCAACCTGATGGAAAGAATCGATGAAATGCCTATTTCAATCAGAGGCCAACTTCGAACAGAATCCATTTGTGTCTTATTCCCTACTGAATTAGTCAGAAAACCTAGACTATCTTGTTATACATAGTAGATGTTAAAGTACTGGATAAATGGATGGACAGATGAACAAATGACTGAATCAATTCTGACCCAAGATTTCAAGTTTCTGGTATATTTTCATTTTGGCAGTGTATGCACGAAGCTAGAGCCGTTAGAAATTGCCACCTGAACCACAGTGTCTTACATCACTTTCACCTCTTAATGTTTCTGTTAGATAGAAATTGCGGTTTAAAGCATTCTGGATAAAGTTTATATGGAGGAAATAATCCAGATCTTCAGGGGCTGTTTACGGCAAACATCTGTGGTCCATTCATTAGGATCATTCATTGTAAAATGACCTTCTATTTATACGTAAACAAACATGCCTCAAAGTACACATAATTTTATTTTTTAAAAACAGAGCATGTAGTCATCGAGACAAGAATTTTTAAGGTGGAGCTTCTGAAATTTTAGGCAAAATCATACGTGCATTGGCATACAAATACTATTCCGAGGTGAGAACATACAACTTTTATTGGTTCCATTATTGGGTCTGTGGTCTCCCACCGGGGTCAGACCAGCTGCTCTGTGGTCAGACAGGGAGCCTCGGTAAATGTCAGTCCACACCTGGGCTGCAGCACAAAGAACAGGCTGAACCCAGCGGCAGGGGCTTCCTGACCACCAGAAGCTTCTAAGGAGCGAAAGGGCAGAGGGGCAGCTGCTGTCCCCCCCTTCCCCAGTCACGTATCCTGTGAGGCGTCCCATAATCATCCCAGGAGGAGCCTGGTCTTCACCCAACAACAACGAAGTGTCGGTGTGTGTACAAGTATCACAGGTGCCACCTGACTTCCGCTCAAGGAATATTCCCGGGGAACTTAGGAAAACCCGTAAGGCAGGGATGACAAAACCTTTCACCATGAACCCATGACGGTGAAAAACATTACTAATCAATCAGATCCTTTCTCTAACTGTGTCAGCAGTTCCCTGAATACCTTTCCACTGTGTTTTGGGCAGCCACTAGTCAGTCATCAATGCACTGGCAAACAAGAGGACACCTCTTTGCTCTCCCGAAATAAGATACCAAGATCCAAAGACTACAGCTCCTGGTCCTCAGTATTTGTCCACTTTTCACCCTAAAACCTCTCCATTCTCCCTAGCACAACACAGAGCACTTTATAATTTTATTTTAATTTTTAAACTTTTTTTTCGTTTTAAGTTGATTATGGAGCCAGGGAATTTTCTAGAATCTGTACATAATTTACCCCGATGCGTAAACAGAGAATCTCAACTTAACCAATTCCTAATTTGACATAATTTTAAAGAGATAAAGCTTTGCAGAGTTATGCTGAGCGTCAGTTACAACACATTTTCATCCATCTTGCCAGGCCAGAGGGGTGCTTCCCAATGCTTGTGGGTACCCAGCAAGCAAGGCCCTTTCTATCTGCTCACGTTCAGCTCTGCCCCGGGTCCGAACAGCTGTCTAGGTTCAAACACAGTTTCCAGCAAGTGTGGACAGAAGCCCTCGTTGCTCTCCCTTCCGGGCCCCCATCTCAAGAACTAAACTCCCAGTGGGAGCAATTGCTTTGAACATCTTTCAGGCTTTCTCAGCTCAAAGTTCTTAAACTTACTGAGAATCTCCCTCACTCTGCCCTTGTCTGCTTACAGCTGTCTATCTCCTGGCATGCACCCTTGCAGAACCCGAGAGGAACGTATTTTCTAGACATCATCTCCTGGGTATGGCCTCTAGTACGAGTAACTATACAATATGAGTGAATACATATATATTTATAAATTATATAAATAGCATAGGTTTAAAATACATATTCATTACTCTGGCCTCCTTGTGACTTCAATCCTCAATTCTTTTATTTTTGAGAAGTACAGCAGTGCTTTTATTTCTTCAGTCAATGAATACATTAGCGGTATGGGTGGGATTGATTGTTTTCCCCCTAAGGTGTTAGTTCACCACCATATGCCACCAAGCTCAGGGCAGGAATGGAATACAGGACAAAAACTTTGTTCTTAAGCGATTATATCAGTGCCTCTGGTTTTGAAAGCTAGAGAAATAAATTGGCGATAAAAATACACATCTTGGTTTGGGCAAAAAACAAGAATGGACAGAATCAGGCAAGGATGGCACTTCCTAAACACTGGAGGTCCAGGGCAACGAGCAGGAGAAGTAGAAGAGAGCGGCGCTACAGAACCCCACGAGGAAGCTCAGGAAAATACCAGGAAAAATAATAAATGCGATTCCACTACGCAGCAGGATTACTGATTTCATACTTGCTTTTGATTAAGAAAGAAGGAATTTTCTTTGATAACAACTTAAAAAATGATAATGACCTCTCATGATTTAAAACATATTACACAGTATCGGATACATATTGAATAGAACACAGTGAGGCCAACTCTAAATCATTACCTCTTGCAGCTTGCTTGGTTTCAGGAAAAACCTTATTTATACTGAGCTAACTGGTGTGTTCCTGAGTTTTAATGCTGGCGTGCATCTGAGATTACCAAACCTTTTCAAAATAATCTGAAAAGGAAATGAAATGCTTCCCCCTTCTCTAAATCGGCCTCCACCAAGTCAGGGGAATTTGCAGGGGGTGCGCTAGTCCAAGGGGCCCGGGTTCAGGAGAATCATAAACGGGCAGGATTCCCTGAGCTCGCTGAAGGCTGGCTCCGTGCGGATAAAATCCCGATTTCGGAAGGAGGTGGCCAGCGCCCCCTCGGAAGATGGGCAGGTTTCTCCGCCTACTTCCGCTTCCCATCCCTGAAATGCACAGTTTGGGGAGGCGGCGAGGACGCCCGGGGGCTCCAAAGGCGGGTGCGCCTTCCAATCAGGACCACCTTGGACGTAGCCAGTGGTCACCCGCAGCTGCACGTCTTTCCTGGAGGACCCCTCTGTGGGTCAGCACGGCCTGGTGGAGAGCGACACCCGGACACCAGGGACAGAGGGAGAGGCTCGCGGGCGGCAGGCCCGCTCTGGAACGCAGGCGCGTCACCGGACTGCGCGCAGGCGACCCCGGGGGTGGCGCTCCGGTGGCCCCTCTGTCTCGGGACAGGAAGCCCGGGGGACCCCGGGGGTGAGCTCAGGTCTCCCTCCCCCTCCCGGCACAGGAAGCACGGGGACCCCGGGGGTGCGCTCAGGTCCTCCCCCCCCCCATCCCGGGACAGGAAGCCCAGGGGACACGGGGGTGAGCTCAGGCCCCCCTCCCCCATCCCGGGACAGGAAGCCAAGGGGACCCCGGGGGTGAGCTCAGGTCCCCCTCCCCCTCCCGGGACAGGAAGCCCAGGGGACCCGGGGGTGCGCTCAGGTCCCCCTCCCCCTCCCAGGACAGGAAGCCCAGGGGACCCGGGGGTGCGCTCAGGTCCCCCTCCCCCTCCCGGGACAGGAAGCCCAGGAGACCCCGGGGGTGCGCTCAGGTCCCCCTCCCCGGGGGTGAGCTCAGGCCCCCCTCCCCCATCCCGGGACAGGAAGCCCAGGGGACCCGGGGGTGCGCTCAGGTCCCCCTCCCCCGCCCCGGGGTGTGCTCAGGTCCCCCTCCCCCTCCCGGGACAGGCCGGCGGGAAGGGCCCCCGGGGAGCGCGGTACCCGGAAGGCGGCGGGCGGGTTGCGGCCGCTCGGCGGGGCCGGGGCGGCGCCGGGGCAGCAGCCGCAGCAGCAGCAGAGCAGCCAGAGGCGCCGCAGCTCCATCGCGCGCTCCCTCTTCCGGTCGCGGGCTCCCGCCGCCGGCGGGTCCGGGGCTTGGGGGCCGCGGGCGGGGCGCGGGGCTGAGAGGGTGACGCCCCTTCTTCCCCGCCGCCCGGAAATGGGCGTCCGGCGGCCGCGAACCGCGGCTTCGCGCTGTGCTGGGCGGGGCACCCGCGCGGGAGCCCGTGCTCCGGGGTCGCCTCCCGCCTCCGGAAGAGAGCCTGAGGGTCGGCCTCGCGCGGGGGTGACAGTACCGCTGTCGCGTGACCGCACTTGCTGCGTCAGGCGCCTTCTGCCGCCTCCTTTTGTCTCGGATGGAAAGATGCAGGCAGCCGCGGAGTTTAACTTCACCTTCATCCTGTTTCTTCTGTGATGGGCTCTGACATTGGGAACCTGATTCCGAAATAATGTCTGCGAATCTGCACGGAGCCATTCATTCAGCAGATGTTTATTAAATACATATCAAAACGTACAGTTGTGAAAATAATGCACGTTTCGGTTTATTACATTATGGCCGTTTCAAACTTTGGAAGCCAGTTTCTTCATTTGAACAGAAAGAGAAACGCAGCGTTTAATTCTTAGGTTTGTGGTTCAAATTTTGTGTGTGTGTGTGTGTGTGTGTTATTTTAGACTGTTTTAATTCCTTTGTACAAGCCAGGTGCATTTTGTAGTTTCGGCTCATTTTGTAGTTCAGAAGAGTGGGGCTCCCCAGATGGTCCCCAAACTCCCCGCCCTGCAAGCGGCAAACCCAGCCTGCGGCCACTTCCTGAAACCTGTGTCCGGGAACCAACAGGGCTGAGGCCAGCTCTTAGGAGACACGTGGGTTTCTGGTTTTCCGTGAGGAGTGAGAACTGCAAGTAGGCCCAGGGGAGAACGTTTTATCAGCATCCCTGCTCAGACCATCTTGGGGCCACGGCCTCATTCCCTGGGGCGTCTCCCCGGAGGGAGCTCGCTAGGTCAAAGCACGTGCCCATGTCTGTCTCTTGGGCAGTGGAGCTGCGAGAGTGTTCCGGAAGGATAGCTTTAGTTTTAATGGTACCTCGTTGAGGTTTGATTTTTGCCCTCGTTAGCATATTTCCACTTCCCTCTTTGCTCTGCCAGCATCTGTTCCTTACACCATCCCTGATGCCCCAGGACCTTTGCACAAGCGGGTCCCGCCTCACATCACTGCCACCTCCTCCTCGGGGAAGCCCTCCTGATGCTCTCAGCCTGGGACGGGCTCTGGCAACAGAGGCTCCCGGAACAGGCACTCCTGTGAAGCTGCATAGTTTCTCCTTTAAATGTGAGCTTGTCTTCACTCCCAGCTGGCCCTGATGACTGGGCAGGTGGTGATGGCGCAAGAGCTCCCCGAAGGTCTCCCTGGGGGCCTGGGCTCCCCACACACTTTCCCTGTGTCCCCAGCCCACGGATCCCGGGCCAGACCAATGACGGTGAAACCTGCGCCACTCATTCAGCCACAGCTGAGACCACGTCCTCCTGGTGCACCTCCAGGCCAGGGGGGCTTCCTGGAGGAAAGGGCCTGCAGGTCTGGGAGGCTGGGCAAAGGACTTAGTAGAGGCAAGAAAAGATGAAATGTTTAGGAGGTCCTGGGGGTTGGGGAGGATGTGGCAGAGAGGAGGGGCTACAGGGGGTCAGCCTCCCACCCTCTGCCAGCCTGGGTGGGAGGGTGTCCGGTACTGAAGGACAGACGAGGCCCCCCGCACCTCGGGCCAGGCTTCTGCATTCTGCAGCGCTGGCGAAGGGGATGAAGAGGCCCGGGGAGGGCAGGGGGGCCGAAAGCGCAACCTCTCTCCTCCCACCCCCGCCCTCGGCGATGACTACCTGTCCCAGGAAGGGGCCCCGTCGGAAGTACACGCCCATGGGACGCGACGCGGCCGGCCCGCAGTGGTACACGGGCCTGACCAGCTCGGACCCCTGAGAAGCCTGCAACACGCTCCCTCGGGGGCTCTGGACAGCCCGCACCTCGAGGCTTATGCCCGCAGGCGCGGATGCCACAGCCCCCGGGAGCGCAGCATGCCCTCGGGTGAGTGCCCGGCCCCGCCCTCCCCGGCACCAGGCTCGCCTCGAGGGGAGGGTGAGGCCCAGAGGTGCAGAGATGACCCCCGACCCCTGCCTACATCAGCGTCTCCGGGAGACGGCCTGCTACGACGGCATCATCCCCGCGCAGTACAAGGCCCCGCGCGTGGTAGGGAGGGTGCTGTGGGAAGACAGACCCATGGGGCGAGGAGTACGGTGAGCCTGGGCCAGGGGCACGCGACCCAGGGGCTGGGGTTGGGGGGGAACCGCCCGGGGCCAGGAGGTGGGGCCGGCCGGTGACCCGGGTCCTGGCCCCGCAGTGATCCACAGGCACCAGTTCGGAGCGGAGCCGCTGTGGCGCGCGTCTGACTACGTGCCATGCCTGCCAGAGCCCCGCGCCCGCGCTGCACCGCCCACAACTACCGGCAGTGGGCACGGAACCCTGCTGCGCCTCCACCGGCCGGCAGCCCCCGCCCGTCCACGCGGCCAGTCACTGATGAAGGTCGCGCTGCCCGGTGTGGCTCTTCGGGACCCGGCGCCTCTCCCCCAAGGCGTCTGTCCGCCTCTGGGGCCGGGGCCTGGGGCCGTCAGGCAGCCAGGTGAAGGGAGCTCTGAACCAGGACCCTGGTGACCAAGCTCCAGGGCAGAGTCAGACAGACGACCTCTCCTGCCCTCGGCTCCGCCTACCCCGGGCGGGCCCCAGGCCAAGGCACAGCCCTGGCCCCGGGCGGCCTGGGCACAGGGAGCCGCACTCGGGCGCCTGCCCGGCGTGCTGAGCCTCGCCATCGCCACGGCCAGGGTCTGGGCCGAGCCCCTAACGCCGAGGCTGGGCTCCTGGCAGGCTCAGCAACGGCTCTGTCCTCCAGGGCTGGCGGCACCCGGGAGACCCTAGGCCGGCCGGGGCTGAGCTCGGGGCAGGCCCTGCGCCCAAGAGCCTCACATCCGGCCCTGTGGTCAAGTTTAAATAAAGTATATCATCGCACAGAGGCACTTTATTATAAGTACGTGCCTGGCCCGTTGCAAGCGCTCAGTATTAGCTACTGTACGTGCCTGGCCCGTTTCAGGCCCTCAGCATTAGCTATTGTACGTGCCTGGCCCGTTGCAAGCCCTCAGTATTAGCTATTATGTGTTTTATTGTGAAGTAGCTTTTCCCCCCCTCTGGTTATTGTTACACTGCTTTCCACCTGTGCAGCTTAGTTCCTAGTCACCCAGTTCTGCACGCTTCCTTCTCCTTGTGTTTAATTTTCTTCAGGTCATTTCACGTCATATTAACCGAATCCTAGAGAATGGACCACAGAAGGAGCAGAAGTAGTGTTCACATCCGTTCACACCCCGTTCCAGCAGCATCTCAGGCTAAGGATTTTCTGGCTAAGGGGGGGGGGGGACCACTTTAAGGATGAAAGCAGCTCTTTTGCCCCTTTCCTATTTACACATTTCTGTCCCCCTCTAACCTTAAAAGAATAATTATAGGAATGAGACCACTAGGCAGTTTAACCTAACTTCTGACTTATGCGCTCCTGAATGCACACCATGCCTTGCCTAACCTGCTGATTCTTTTCCTAGATAAAAAGAAGGAAGAAGGAAGAATTCAGCAAGTAAAGAATGGCTATCTCTCTACCCCCAAGGCCCCTTAACAATCCTGCAGGCAGATTAGGTGGAGGAGATAACATCTGAAGAAGGAGTCAGCCAGTCTGCACGCTCTCCTGCCTCCATGGTTCACTGAGATTCTTCCCCCCATTTTCCCCTTTAAACACCGTCCTGGCTGAGCAGAATCTTCAGAGTTGGTGTTAGGACACGAGTCCACCTTCTCCCCAGATTGCCGCCCTTTCTGATGGAAGCAACTTTCCTTTCTATTCACACTTGCCTCTCAAATTATTGGCTTTTGAGCGGTGAGCAACTGAACCCGAGTTGGGTAACAAGGAGACCAGGCCACTTCCAATGTCCACTGTCTTTTAGAAGAACACAGATTTGTTTCTCCAATTTAAAGTGCAGAGTGAGTGCAAATTCCTGTGCAGTAGGTCTGGAGTGGGTCCTGATGATGCTTTTCTAACCATCTCCCAGGGCAGTTGCTGCTGGTAGCAGGGGCCACGCTCAGAATGGCAAGCAGCACACCAACCCCGCTGCGGTTTCTCCGCTCCCCTCGCTCGGCAGGGAAAAGAAAGAGGGCTGAGGTGTCTCCCTCAGAGAAAATTCATATTCCTTTCTGGTCATTTCATCTCTGCTCATTTCCTTGCACAGTGTGTAGCAGTGAGTAATATTGTCCTCTCTGGCCTCAGGGCAGCTACGTGATCTGCAGCTCCCCGTGTAAGCTGAGACTGGAGGCCCCCTATTCACACGTTATTAAGAATTTCAGGATGGCAACAAGCGCTGAGTCTCTCTGAGCACAGGGTCCTGCGTGGTTCCCCGTGCCACACGCCCACACAGGCGGCTTACTAGGCCTTTCTACTATAATCTTTTCTAAACAAGGCTTCCAGGAGTCTTCGGAGTTGATGTCAAGGTCAGCCCTCTTAGACTTTTTAGAACCACCATCTGATTTACGTCTTTCGTTTTTGCCTAGGTACGGTGAGTCATACTATTCCTTGATGGAAAATTGATAATAAAGATAATGTACACCTGTGCTGGGTATTAGGAATAAAGACATGAAAGTTTTTTCTATGCATGTATGATGAGACGATTGCTCTCGGAATGTAGGGGGTAAAGGTTTAATTTAAACAGCGAGCTCATAGATCAATGCTCATATCAACAATGGCTGTTCTTCTGCAACCAGCCCTCTCCTGTAAGTCACTCAAGCTAATATATATATATATATATATATATATATATATTTTTTTTTTTTAGCAGAGGTTTGCATTCAGATCATAGCTACTGTTTATTGACAACCTACTGAGTCAGAACATTTAAATACAGGTAGCCACCTTACCCCAGGAAAATTGGTTCAGTAAAAAACCCATTTAAACTAAATTTATTTCCTAAGCTCACATCAACAATTGTGTATTGAGCACCTATTTATGTGCCAGACATTCTGGTTAATGAGGATCTGTCAGTAGGTAAGTGACTGAAGAGACAAAAATCCCCACCCTTGAGGAGCTGGCCTCCAGGGAGGAAGGATACACACAAAAATTAGTAAAAGTGTTACAAGGCAATAAAACAGGATACAGAGGGTCAGGAGTGAGGGGTGGGGCTGCAGTTTTCAGTAAAGTGCTTGGGAGGAACCTCTCTGGGGAAGAGACATCTGAGCAGACTTGGAGGAGGTGAAGTGAGATGCTCAAGTGTCTGGGGGAGAGAAACTAAGATGGAAAGAATAGTTAGTGCCGAGGCCTTGAGGTGGGAGTGCGCCTGGCACGGTCCAGAAGCATCAAAGACGTCCGCGTGGTGGAGAGGAGAGAAAGCGGGGAGAGCAGAAGCGGCCCTCAGACTGTGTACTTCTCTGCCGGTTGAAGGGGAATCAAAATTACTTATTAAGTAGTTTTCAGAAAGGGATTTGAAAAAGTTTTTATCTTGAAAATTGAAGGTTGCACGTTCCTGCTAATTTTTAGAATAAACACCATCAATTTCATCTATGTGGGAGGTGTAATTCTTCTCATTACATTGGCAGAATAGCACCCTGGGCTTCCATTGCTTCAGTGTTGGTTGTCTGTTGTTACATAACAATAACCTCCAAACTTAGTAGCTAAAAGTACTAACCTTTATGACCTCACACAGTGTCTGTGGGGCAGGCATCCAGGAGCGAACTAGCCGGGTGATTCTGGCTCAGGCTCTCTCATGGGGTCGCAGATGTCAATGAAAGCTGTTGCCGCGGTATCAGTAAACAAAGGATGTTGCAGCCCTGGAGCCAGCACGTTTCAGCCGCCTGGATGGTGAGCCCTGAGGAAACTCAGGATGGAAACGGGATGCCCGCCACCCAGCCCTCAGCTATCGCAGGCAGCCTGCAGTGATGCACCGGAAGGAGACTCGCCCCAGAGAGCTGAGGTGCACATCAAAGGAACAATTCCAGTGAGCCCGGAGCTTGCATCTTCCCACACACCAGAAAGCTCTAACTTCCTTAACTTGAGGTGTCTGGTTTTCTTGACTTAACAGTAATCTCTTGATGTTCCGACTAGCTGGTCTTTGTAGCAAAAACTCCTCTGTATCCTGGCTCCCCCCTTGCCTCTTTGAAACAGTCCCTCCGAGCCACCTGAGAGGCTGCGTCCCAGGCATAAGTCCTCAGAATGTCTGCCAAGTAACACATAATTCTCAACGTTTCTTTTGTGCCTTCTTTTCAGCTGACACAGGCAAGCTGTGGAAAGCAGCTGTGGTCATCTGGAGGTCTCACGGGGTTGGGGGATTCGATTTCAAGCTCACATGGCTGTTGGCAGGGGTCCTCAGATGTCCTCAGGCTTCAGGATGAAGGCCTCCGGTCCCTACCACCTGGGCCCCCCCAAGGGCTCCATGGGGCCTGCAAGCTGTCTTCCTCAAGAGTGAGCCATTCCGGGGGGGGGTGGGGGAGGACAGGCCAGGAGGGACCGGGATGAGGCCGCAGTGTCTCCCGTGACCTAACCTTGAAGTTGCACGGCATCCTTCTGCCCTGAGTTACACAGAACAAGCCTGGTGTAGGGTGGGTGGCGGGGACGACACAGGCTGTGAACACCGGGAGCTGGACCCATTGCTGCGTCTGGGAAACCAGATCCCACAGCCTCCTCTCGACATTAGCAGCACACGTGGTCATTTGTGTATGCGTGAGAACATTGCAGCTTTTCCACTGTTTTCACAAATGCTTCTCAGCCTCTGTGGTATTCAGATCATTATTTGTTATTGTTTCTATCTTGTCATAAACCTTCTGGGTTTTCTTCAGTTTATAATCATTTTACTTCATTTTAAAATGACTTTGCTATGCAGCATTATTCACAGTAGCCAAGACACAGAAGCAACCTAAATGTCCATCGACAGATGAATGGATAAAGAAGATGTGGTACATATATACAATGGAATATTACTCAGCCATAAAAAGGAATGAAATAATGCCATTTGCAGCAACATGGATGGACCTAGAGATTATCATACTAAGTGAAGTAAGTCAGACAGAGAAAGACAAATACCATACGATATCACTTATATGTGGAACCTAAAATACGACGCAAATGAATTTATCTACAAAAGAGAAACAGGCTCACAAACATTGAAAACAGACTTGTGGTTGCCAAGGGGGAGGGGGTGAGGGAGGGATGGATTGGGAGTTTGGGCTTAACAGATACAAACTATTGTATATAGGATGGATAAATAACAAGTTCCTACTGTAGAGCACAGGGAACTATATTCAATATCCTGTAATAAACCATCATGGAAAAGAAAAAATATATTATTTATCTTGATAAAAAAGAAATATTAAAAAGAATGTGTATACGTGTATAACTGAGTCATTTTCTGTACAGTAGAAATGAACCCCACATTGTAAATCAGCTAAACTCCAATTAAAAAAATAAAGAAAAATAAAATGACTTTGCTATGGAGTTATTTTGTTTGTTTTTATTTTTACTTTAATGAACACCCATGCTTAAGATTTTCTAAGCATTGTTCTAATAAGTACTTTGCAAATATTACCTTTATTCAATCCTCATAACAAATCCTTGTAGGAGATGGGGTGGTAATTTTTCCATTGTGCACATGGGAAGCTGAGACCCAGAAAAGCAGAGGTACTTGCTCAGTGTTGTGTATCTGATAACTGGCCCGTCTGAGTCGGGGGAGCCTGGCTCTAGTCTCTGCTCTGCGACCTCTTCACTGCTTCTTCCTCATCTTTATGTGCTTTATGAAATTCTGCATCTTCTTAAGAGATGCGTTATTAATTCATTATCAAGGAACACTATAACTGCAAGAGATATTGTAAACTTTAATCAGCTAAAGATAGTCAAATAATCGGAAACGTAAGCCAAGGAAACTGCTCATGTTAAACTAGGGATAATATTTGCATGGATCTAAATTTTATAAGAGATTAGTACTTCAGTGATGTTTTGCATGATATGAGGAGTTTTGTATCCCTATACAACCTCATGACTGCAGGATCTCAGGTAATGACTGTACTGATGAGAAGGAACCTTACCCATGACCTCTGATCCTTACAACACCTCCGCAAGGTAGGAATTCTCACCTTCACTCCACAAATGAGGGAACTGACTTGTATGGTGACTAAGGAAATTATTTAAGATCCTAAGTAGTCAGTGGTTGCGATTAGATGTAAATTGAGCTGTCAGATTTCAGAGTCCAGACTGCCCTCAGTTACTCCAAGGAACCTCTGTGGTTGTTTCTTCTTATTTTTATTTAGTGTTGGCTTTTCCTTATTAATAATAGCTTCTTTAGTCCACTATGAGCTTTTTGTGTTCTGGTATGATTACTGGAAAGCGTGACACTCAGTAATGCACTTGAGTCATTGAAGACCTGTTTTTTTTTCTTTTTAATTTTTCTCTCTATATTATGGGAGGGATCTTATTCCTCCAGGCAATGAATTAGCTAGTGTCTGGGCTGAAATATTTTATTTTCTTTGGTCTTGGATTTCACACTGAAATTTTCATTAATGCCACAAAATTCCCCCTCCCCACAAGCATTCCCTTTTGTTATTGTTGTTGCTAATTGGGTTCATAAAGGCACTGAAGTTGTCTTGACTTTTTGCATTGTTTACATTTCATAGGAACTACATAAATCCTGAGTGAGAAAATAAGTTACATAAATTTCTAGGTATGAGAATTTCAAATTTCCTTTAAGGCCAAAGAGAAGAAATGCTGTCTGAACAGCCACTGCTGATGGGCAGGATTTGTTAAGCTTTAGACGTAGCTCATTGCGTTTTCTCAGCCAGAGGGGAAAGCTGCCGCAGGAGCTGCTAAGAATGCGGTAAAACAAAAGGCAAGGAGGTAACTCCGCCCACCAGCTTCTAACAAGAGGGAAAATGTCATTAATGAAAAGCCCTGATGTATACCTCCTTTCTCCAAGCAATTAATGGAACAAAATGCCCCAAGAAATGCCTGAAACCAGGAGTGGTTTCCATAGAAACCTCAATGCATTTCTATTCTGCTGACATTTGAATGAATGAGAGCAGAGGAAAGCACTAGCTCTGCTGTGTGGCAGGCGCTGTGGTGACAGCTAACGGGTTTACCTTAGAACCATTATTAACTGCTCATAGCAAAATAGTAGCGGTTCTCTCCTCATAGACTTAGATTCTTCCATGGTCTTAAGTCTTTCAGAAATATCTCGGACTTGTAGGTATAGACAATACACTTCACAAGACAATAATATTTTGCAGGAGCCTAAAACTCCCTTTCTCTCTGACGTAATCATTTAAAATAGCGGAACTGTGTCCTTTGCATGATCTAAGAAAATAATTCTAGTATCCTTTATTCTCAGGACGTCATTAGTACTAATGTACATCCTGTTTTAATAGCTCTCCATTTCCTGGAGTTAGATGGAGCCTGAAACGATTACATGCCTTTTAACTTCTATTGTCTATGCAAAAATCACATTATCCCAAAGAGGAGATGTAAGAAAAAAGCAAGACTCACAGGGAGGGACACACACACACACACACACACACACATATAAAACAGTCTTCAGGTGGATTTTGCATAAATGAGGGTGACTCATCCTGACTATAATCTAGCCTTACACTCAACAATCACAAAAAAATTCTATAACCCAGGAAGCATACAAAAAAGAAAGCTACTTGCAGCTGAACTACAGGGGCAGTTAGCTGCAGAGAGATTCAGTTTCATTGTTTTGAAGGATTACGTGGTTTAAATGATTTTTATTGATCACTCTTTTTTACAAATTAATAAACTTTATTTTTAGAGCAATTTTAGGTTTGGAGCAAGATTGAACCACAAGAGCAGTGAATTTCCATATACTTCGTGTCCCTACACGTGTACAACCTCTCCCACCATCAACATCCCCACCAGATGGTACATCTGTCACCATCGACGGCCTACATTAGCTCATCACTCTTCTCCACTGGGGTTCACTCTTGGTATTGAATATTCTATGGGCTTTGACGAACGTATAATGATATATATCCACTATTATAGAATCATACAGAGTAGTTTTACTGCCCTAAACATCCTCTGTGCTCCTATTCATCCCTCCCGACAGCTGACCCCTGGCAATCACCAATCATTTTACGTTCTCCATAGTTTTGCCTTTTCCAGAATGTCATATAGGTGGGACCATACAGTATGTAGCCTTTTCAAATTGGCTTAAATTTCTCTTCGTAATATGCATTTATGTTTCCTCCATACCCTTTCATGGCCTAATAACTCATTTCTTTTTAGTGCTAAATAATATTCCATTGTTTGGGTATACCACAGTTTATCTATTCAGCTACTGAAGGACTTCTTGGTTGCTTCCAAGTTTTGGCAATTGTCTCTAAAGCTTCTATAAACATCCATGTGCAGGTTTTTTGTGAACATAAGTTTTCAATTTCATTTGAACAAATACTAGAAAGGGCCATTGCTGTATCCTATGGTAAGAGTACATTTAGTTTCATAAGAAATTGTCAAACTGTCTTTCAAAGTGTCTGTACCATTTTGCATTCCCACCATTAGTGTATAAGAGTTCCTGTTGCTCTACTTCCTTGACAGAATTTACTGATGCCAGTGTTTTGTATTTCGGCCATTTTTATATGTTACTTGCTATCTATATATCTTCTCTGGTGAGGTGTCTGTTAAGATCTTTGGCCCATTTTCTATCTGGGTTGTTTATATTCTTATTGTTGAGTTTTAAGAGTTCTTCGTATATTCTGAATAGCAATTCTTTATCAGATGTGTCTTTTTCAACTATTTTCTTCCAGTCTGTGTCTTGTCTTCTTATTCTCTTGACATTGTCTTTTGTAGACAAAACTTTACATGTTAATGAAGTCCAGCTTATGATTTATTTCGTTCATAGGTTGTGAATTGGTATTGTGTTTAAAAAGTCAACACAGTACCCAAGGTCATCTAGGTTTTCTCCTATGTTACATTTTAGGATTTTTATAGTTTGTTTTTCACATTCAGGTTTCTATCTATTTTGTGAAAGGTGTAAGGTCTGTGTCTAGATTCATTATTTTATGTGGCTGTCCAGCTGTTCCAGCACCATTGGTTGCAGAGATGGTCTTTGCTCCATTGTATTGCCTTTGCTTATTCGTCAGAGATCAGTTGACTATATTTATATGGATCTATTTCTGAGGTTTCTATTTTGTTCCATTAAGCTATCTGTCTATTCTTTCACTGATACCACAATGTCTTGATTACTGTAACTTTATATTAAGCCTTGAAGTTGGGTAGTGTCGGTCCTCTGACTTTTCTCATTTAATAATCAAGGTGGCTCTTCTGAGTCTTTTGCTACTCCATATAAACTTTAGAATCACTTTGGCAATATACACAAAATAACTTGCTGGAACTTTGATTGGGATTCTGTTGAATTTGCAGATCAAATTGGGAAGAACTGACATCGTGACAATATTAGGTCTTTCCATCCATGAACATGGAATATCTTCCCATTTATTTAGTTCTTTTTTGATATCTTTCATCAGAGTTTTGTAGTTTTCCTCATACAAATTTTGTACATATTTCATTGAATTTGTTCCTAAGTATTTTATTTTGGGGGGTGCTAATGTAAATGATATTATGTTTTCAATTTCATGTTCCACTTGTTCATTGTTGCTATATAGAAAAGAGACTGACTTTACTATATTAACCTTATACCTTGCAACCTTGCTATGATCACTTACTAGTTCCAGGAGATTTGTTGATTCTTTCAGATTTTCTACATTGATGAATCTGTCATCTGTGAACAAAGGCAGTTTATGTCTTCCCTCTCAATCTGCATAGCTTTCCTTTTCTTTTCTTGTCTTATTGCATTAGCTAGGACTTTAGTTATGATGTTGAAAAGCAGTGCTGAGAAGGAGTCTACTTACCTTGTTCCTGATGGTCACCATTTTTAATACCATATTTGTGCACTACAGTCCTTAAGGTCATTCT
Source organism: Eschrichtius robustus (assembly GCF_028021215.1). NCBI lineage: Eukaryota > Metazoa > Chordata > Mammalia > Artiodactyla > Eschrichtiidae > Eschrichtius > Eschrichtius robustus. The sequence continues at coordinate 530,125 of NC_090827.1, forward strand.
TGAGCTAAGAACCCAGGTAATGCCACAGTGCATGTGACATATATAGTGCATAAAACACAGCCATGAGTTTGGATAGACGTGGGTTCTTATACTCGTTTGTTTATTGCCTGTGTGACCTTAAGAAATTATCTTTCTTGGGCCTCAACTAGCATTATATATAAATTGGAAATAATTTTTAGTTCTGGTGTTGTTATGAGGATTAGAGATAATGAATCATGAGTGCTTGAGCCATAGAAATTGATTCATAATAGTAGCTATAATTGTTTGACTATAAAATTTCCCTTTGGGACAAGATTTAGAACAAACATTTGGAGACTTTACTCTCTTTATTGTTAAGTCTTTATGCAAAAATCATTTCATATTTGAAGACAGTAGCCCTTCCTTGTCTTTTCTGCATCTTAAAGACCTTTACTGATCTTGACACTGGACTAAGAGTCATATAGTATAAGAGCTAGCTATCATTATTATCAGGGAAATAAGGTAATTTCCTAATGACTCTAACTTGTTTAGGTTTTATAAATACAGCCATAATTTCTTCTTAGATATTCCTACTGACCCAGCAAATTTGGACAATTTTTGTTTAAGTTTATGTTTCTTCATTTAGAGATATTAACGGAAAAGGGGTTTTTGTAGTTTGAAACAGAAAATAGAAGTAATGTGAATGGCACAGCCAGAAGCATGATTTATGCATGGAATTTGGGGAGAGAAAATGTCATGTGAAATTCAGTCACTGGCTTTCTTTGCCTGTGTGATGCATTAAAAGGATCTGATGGCACATGTTCTGTCATTGAGTTGTTATGGGCAAAAATAAGATTGTTAACCTCAAGTCTCAGGCAGGTGGTTGAGAAATAACTGAATAAGTTAAATAAAGCCTAAGCAAGCACAAATCTTCCTACCATGGACTATAGCATTATGAAACAAAGTGGACCAAAGATGAAGATGATCTGAACCCAAGACTTTTTAGAATCACTAGGATCAAACCCTAGAGTCTAACCTCTTTAATTTGCAGATGAGACATTTCCTAATGAGATGAAGAGCTCCTAAAATTTACACAGCCAGCCCCCGGAGAGCCAGAGATTAACGAGGTATTCTGACTGCTACTGCTTCTCTGCGGAGACACGCCATCTCATTTTTAAACTAAAAATGGTTTTTTTTTTCTTTTTCGCCACTTGAAACAAGTTACTGCTGCCTTATGTAGTCATCCAACAGAGCTAGAAACCTGAAATAAATCCCCTTTCATTCCAAAATTCTTAACAGATCTTTTTGCACTTACCAGGGATAGGGTTTGAACTGTTGAGAAAATCAGTACACATTGGTTGATGTAAGATATTTAATCTCTTTATTGATTCACATCCCAACAGGTTGGTAGTGAATATTAGTTACTAAACAAAGCCCTATTGTACTATTAACAATAGGATAGATAATTCAGAAAGAATGAATGTTCTTTGAGTTCTTATTTTCATATAAGGCATTGCATTTGTATAGTTTTCATATATATTCTTTCACCACATTTTCAAGAATTCTTTGTCCATTTCCTTCTGTCTCCTGAAATAATGGAATGTTAGAAAATGCACTTTTGTAAATATAAAATGATTGAACAAGAACACGGTGGTGAAAGAGTTTGGGCTATGAGTCAGACAGATTAGATTTATACTGGCCTTCCCATTTATTTATTGACATCCTGGCACGTTCCCCAAGTGTGTTTTAGTGTCCACGTCTAAAAAACAATATATCAAAACAACCTATCTTTGAAAAACTAAGTGAGATGAGATATGTAAAATTTTTATTTTGCCTAGCACTTAGCTAATTAATGTTAACTCATGTTAGAATCTGTGTTATTATTCCTACAGGAAAATTTTGCATCACTGTGAGTAGGTAAAACCTTGACACTTTTAGTGGATAGGTGATCCAAATTGATTTTGTTACTATTTATAAATTTTAACTTCAAGTATAGGATTTCACTTGACATAAGTTAAAACAAAAAACGTTATTTCCTGGTTTCTGCAAATGTGTACCGTTTCAGGTCTGACCACATGAGGGCAGCATGGTACTTTTTAAGACAGGAATGTAGCCTGGCTGGAGCAGGGAGAAGAATCTAGTAATAAAGCTATAGAAATCATAGGCACAGAATTAAAATGAGAAGGTTCCATAATGATTCTCTAATCCAAACTTCCAGTTTACAGTGCAAGGAACTGAGGTCCAAAGAGGCCAACTAGCGAGTCCCCCATCACACAACTGGTGTCTATGGATGGCAGAGCAGAGAAGAGCCACAGCAGTAAGGAAGCAAGAGTAATCGCGTTATCAGAGCCCCCAAGTTCTCTAAGGGCTTTTTACTACGCGCTAATATTGTGTGTGGCAGAACTGTAAAGGAATTGAGTATTTCTGACAATGAATTAGCCTCCGAAATGTTCCTTTCTGGAGAAATAGACAAATCAAAAGCTAGCGTCTCATTTCCGGAAGACATAAGTGCGTCCTGGAAGGCAGAAGTCTGAACTGTGCGACTTCTCAAGGTTGTCGTTAACGTTTTGCTCACAACCTTGCGTGTGTGCACTGCCTTGAAAGTGCAGCACTGACTGCAGGAAGCAGGAGGGAGCAAGGGACGAGTGCACGCCCGTCCTGCCTAGGGACCCCCCTTTCTGTAACCCCCTCCCCAGCCACGTATGAACACATACGCGTACACGGCCGGGAACACGCAGAGACATACACCCCAGTGGCAGCGGCACAGTGGGAATCCGTGCTGGGGGAGAGTTGCTCTGACTTTGCACCGATAGTCTTCACCACACACACACCCCTTTTCCAAGCTCCGTGAATAAGCATCAGATGACCCGGCTCAGCAGAATATGTTTGTTGTAAACCCCAGTGTCCCCATTTCCCTCATCTCCCCTACGTCTTTTACATCTTTGCTTTCTTCCCTTCTCCACTGCCATGGTTACCACTCGTTTGCATTACTCAATCAGCCTTGAAAATTGGACACTGCAATGCTTAATTTTATGTGTCAGCTTGACTGGGCCACAGGGGTCCCAGACATTGGGTGAAACATAATCTGGGTGTTTCCATGAGGGAATTTTTGGATGAGATTAAATCAGTAGACTTGGTGAAGCAGATTGCCCTCTGCGATGTGGGTAGGCCCTGGGCAAACAGGTGAAGGCTGAACAAAAAGACTAGAAGAAAATGGCTAATCTGGAGAATTCCTCCTGCCTGACTTCCTTCAAACTGGGGACACTGGCTTTCTTCCAGCCGCAGACTCAAACGAAACCTTCAGGCCCTTCCTGGACCTGAAGGCGGCTGGACTTCAGACCAGAATGTCACCCTCAGCTCTCCTGGGTCTCAGGTCTTCAGACTCCATCCTGTAAAGGGTGCTGCAGGTGACTCACCCTGCAGGTCTTGGGACTTACCAGCCTCTGTAATCATGTGAGTCAATTCCTTATAATCAATCAAGCAAGCAATCAATAGGTATCTCCTATTCTGTTTTTTTTTTTCTGGAGAACCCTGCCTGCTGCAGACACTTTGGTTCTCTTCTATATGTTTTCAACTGAAACCAGAGTTTTGGTTTATGCTGGCACTAACCTTGAGTCCTCAGTGATCATGCTAATTTTTGGCATTTAGTGGGTATTTAACAAGTATGTGTTGACTGAATGAATATGTAAATTCTGTTAGTTATCTTTTGAAAGAATTTTTGTTTCTATCAGAGCCCTAGCATTTTTCCTTCCACCTATGTGTGGGCATACTGCAGTTACTAACTTAGTACAAAGAAAGTACTTACTTTTTTGTTGCTAGGATACTACTTTGTGCAGCCATGAAGTTATGCATATTATAGTTTTAGGCTGAAGGATGAAAGAGACCCCAAGTATGATTAACATAAAGAAGCTTAATATAACAGTGTTAGTTGTCAGTCAGTGTTAGATCATTAGATTTTTAATTTAATTTATTAAAGCCTACAATAGCACCTTGACAGTACAGACGCCTACATTTTATAGGTAAGAAAAGTGAGATCTCTAAGACTGGTTCATTTGGCCAAGTTTGTGTAGTTAATAAATGAGAGAGTGATTACTGGATATAAAGTCCCCTTATACCCAGTATTTGCTATTTCTTCATTGGCAGACTGCTTCTCTGTTGGCCTGTATCCAGCAACCCCTGGAAATCACCCCCTGGAAACCACCATCATCTACTTTGAAATCCCCTTGGTGACCTGCCCACCGTGATGAGCCCACGGGGTACCACACTCCCCCTTGCTCCCTGGGCATCAGAATCCTGCCCTGTCCTTACTGTGCCTCTTGGTCACCACAGGTATATTCACACACGAGGATCTTGTCCTGTTTTCCTCTGAGCCTGGAGCTCTCTCCTCCCAGCTCTCCACGTTGCTGGGGATCCACACTGCTTAGCCCTTTCTTCCTTTAGATTCAGCTCAGATGTCTCCCCCGACCTCCATAATTGAAGCAGTACACGTGCCGGTGGCCATTTTCTTCCCCATTTCTCTGCTGCTTTTCTTCCTAAGACATTAAACTATCCAAAAATATATTTTATTCTTCATTTGTTTTTCTCTTCCTTATCTGTACCCCTGGCAGACAGTATCTGCAAACTACAGACAAATCTCCATGATGCTAGAAGCCTATACTGCTGACCCCTATGTTAGAGTGTTCAGTGCTTGATACGTACTAGACCATCCTTGAATGTTCTCTGAAATGACTGACTCTGAGTCCATGAAATAAACAATCTGAAAATGCAGTTCATGAGGAGAAAACTTCCTTATCAGATGCTCATCTGAACGTATGGTTCAAGGCTAAATAATAAAGTAAAACGTCAAATGTTAAGTGCTAAGTCAGAAATTGCATTATTTAAATGTATTTGTTAAACCTGTAGGGAATTTCTAAACTTTCAAATTGGAGGGGTTCCATGTGTGGGAAACTGTGGTTAGTTCTAAATAAAATATATATGTGTCTTTAATTATCGAAGATAATGTTATGACCTTGTCTCAAATATTTAGTATCACCCGAGTAGGATTATATGAAGGCTTTTAAGTTCACACTGCCATCGTTTGAATGGGGTTACCAAAAATTCAGGTACAGGATATGTGTCGTGTGAAAAGTAACTATACATCTTAATGACAGAGGCAGGGATAAAAGCAGAAACTATCCTATTCTACCATGTTTCATGACTTCTCTGGTATTTAGGAAGCCCAACAGCTTACATTTAATCTTTATTTTAAATAAAAATGAAATGCATAAAATTGAACCACAATTTTCTTTATGTTATTAATAGTCTAAATTCATAGTACATGTTGATTGATTTGTAACTTTTAAATAATTTTGAGAATAAACATTCTCATTAAGACGTTGGATGATTCACAGGTAGAATGCACAGAACCAGGAGTCAAGGTTGTCAGGTTCTAAGTGCCAAGTGCTGATGGGGAGAGGTGGCAGTGGGAAAACCAGACCCAGGTTGAGTGAGTATAAATGAAGGATTTGATGAGTGGATATCTGAAGCAGAGGCCAGAGCTCAACCCGGAAGAAATGCCATTTGGGAAATTGTTGCCGAAACACTAACCCGGATGAAGGTGGACGGGGTGTGCTGTGTCCCTGAGTCAGGAGAACGTCCATCAGGGCCTGACACAGATGCCCGTACAATTGAGGGGCCGCTTTGGGGCTGGCATGACCTTGAGGTGTCCTTATCAGGCAGTTACATTGCTCCATCCTGACTTCTTTCCCAGTTGTGATTTTTCTTAGGGTGGTGTTTGCAAGTGATCACCAGACACTAGGTTTTATTATCCATCTTTTTACTTACATTAGTGGGGTGGATTATATTACGGGTCCATAGTTCTTCATCTCTCCCCTGTTGTGCCATCGATCTCCTGGGGATGGAATGGATTTTCTCAACACGTTGGCTTTGAGCTTCGCCATGAGACACCTGCTTTGGCTAATGAAATGTGGGGCAGAAATCACCATGGGCTTTTCTAAACTGGTGCCTTCTGGGCAGGTTTCAGCCGATGCTCTGGGAACACCTGCCCTTTGTTGCTAGAGGACTGTATCTCAGGAAGCTATTTCTTCTTTCTTTCTTTCATCCTGAAGAGAAGACCCAGACCAATCTGAAGCCTGTGATCCCGTCAAACTCTCAAGGTGAGGCAAGCCCAGCTGAGATCAGCCAAATAGCAGATCACCCACCAACGTGTGAGTGTGGAAAAAATGACTGTTTTCGTAAGGCACAGAAATCTGGGTGAGGTTTGCTGTGCAGCATGGTTACAGCAGAAGCCTGTCTAATTCACTCACTGATAAAATATAGCTCGTAAAATAGTGAGTACTGAAGAGAGGACAAAAGGATTAATTGAAAAATGCTTATCGAAATTGAAAAATTATATGCAGTGTAATTGACAAAATGACCTCACCACTAGTTATTTATATTTTAAATAGCCTGCTAGATCTCTTTAGGATGACGCCCATAATATATGTACAACAGTGTCTAAAACAACCCAGGTCATCCGGACTTTGACCTGCAGTGTCTCTGTTTTCACGGCAGGAAGCAACCCTGGGGCAAGACTCTATTTTAGGAAGGACAGACCCTATCTGTACAGTGTGATTTTCCTAGCTGGATTTTCCCACTGAGCATTTCCAAGGGACATCATGTTACCAGCTGAACTGGACCACGTCTCATGTGCAAAGTAATGTACGGAACTGGGAATCCCTCTTGAGTGGAAAGCTAATGGTGACCCCTCTGTCTTATGACACAAAGGCCCTGTATTATTGTGGACACTACTCTATTCTCTTAAACTGTGTCTGGGGCAAACAACGAAAGAATTGCAGCAATATTCTCATCTCTAAAGGCATGTGTGCTGCAAACAAAAGCTACGTCTGATGCATTTGTTTAGGTTTTTAAATTACGAGCGTATTTATTCGTGTGTAGAGATGCTCTTTTTTAGATTTTTCTATTTAATTTTAAATGCTGTGAAGGTAGACCTGGTTGTTTTCTTTAAAGTTATTCACAGGGCACTCTAGAAAAATTTGTGAAAAGTGAGTACTCAGTAGTTGCTGCTAATTGCCTGTGTTCTCCACTTCACTTTGCTACAGAAGACCTGGCCAAAGACTGTCTGAATGAATCCCACCTTTGTTCCAGCTAATAATCCCGCTTGGGGGAGAAGTGAACATTGCTATTTAAAACAAGTAGCAAATATGCATCACACGTGGAAGGAAAGCTCTAGTTACTACATGAATAAAAAGCTGTGATCCAAATGAAAGGCTGAATTATTTTATAGTTCTGAAAGTTCAGAAAATCCAGAGTTTCTGAGGCATTTTAGCTTCATATATCATTCGCACATGGGTAACTGATGATATTACTTTTTCAAAAGTACCAAAACTGACCAAACCTAGAAAATTTTAGTAATATTAAACTATTCAAATCAACATAGGCATATTTTCAAAGATAGCTTGGAACATAAAAGCTTTTAAAATCTACTCCAGTTTCAACTTTGAAATGTTGGTTCTGAGGCTCTTCAAAGTTACAGGGTAATATCAATGAAAGAGGCTGGGAGGATAATGGCTCTAGTTTCTTTTTACAAAATAATTTTTATGATATGTAATAGAATTTCTTGGAAGGAAAGAATGACCTTCAGCTCAAGGGTGTCATTTCTTAGATGCTAAGTGTAACTATAGTTTTTCAACTATCAAATTGATGTTTAGCTATCAAATTCAACTATCAAATGGACCATGCATTTGAAAAATCTAAAAGGTGTTAATATATCATTTCCAAAGAGGAACAAACTTCTGTAAATTATGAAGGGATGTTTATTTTCTGTGGTAACTGGGATTATGTTTAAACACCACTTTTATTTTCTGTATCACAGAATTCTATACTATGTTCCTCTCCCAAGGCAATGGGAGCACAGTTGCCAGATTTACAGTTATTGAAACCTTTATTTTCATTATATCTCTGTCTTTAATGAGTGTAATACAATCATATTACAATATTGTAGTAAGATTTTCTTTTATATTAAATTGAAGCAACAAATAATGTAATGAAATGCCTACTAGAAATCGCCTAGTAAATAATGATGGCGTCTTTCTCTGTCAGCTACATTGGAGGTCATGACCCTCCTCAGCAATCTCAGTGAACTAAATATTTGGTAGTTGAATCTCTTGGTTCATCGGTGATTAGAACTTTCCAAGGGAAACTTACAGTTACAGAGAATGGGCGGGAAAAGCACACAAGAGGTTTTAAATCTTCCCACAGAGGAAGGAGGAGCCAGGATCCTCACTGAGAGGATGGATGGAGTGGTCCGACACAAGGTTCTCACCGGTACCTCTCGCGCTGCTTGGCGCCCGTAAGTGTTGGGTGCTGAGCAGAGGGCCAGTGGGCAGCATGGCGGCTGCCAAGGTCGTGGGAGATGAACCTGCCTCCGTGGCTGTCAGGCCCGGGGGGCCTGGGAGAGGATGTGGGGCGTCCAGCTCTGTGCAAGGCTGAGTCTGCTGTTAGTCAGCTACTGACTCAGACACAGATGCTGCTTAGATCACCCGGGGATGGACCCGGGCTACGTGCACCCAAGAAATATCAGGCTGGCCACTGAACAAGATCTTTGCCGAGATGCAGAGGACCCCGGAGACCCTGCACAGACCTGAGAGCCCATTCCCTGCACTTCCTCAGGGTCCCGAGCACCTGGGCACTCACACAAACGCTGTTCTGGGGGGAACATGAAGGAGAGCTGCAGAGCCGAGCTAACAGGCTGAATGGCCTCCACCCCCTCTTGCGTGGAGGCTTGCGAGAAAGACGAGACCTGCTACGCGGCGGGAGGTTTGTGACAACACCCAGGGGCAAGAGCAAACTGTGCACGGACCAAATGTGTGTGTTTGCTGCCGTTTGCTCCATGTCGTTGTTTCTCAGACGTTTCTTTGCCGTGTTTTATATTTGTAATGATCCTGTCATCCACCATTCACTAACATTTTCCCCCTCACCCTAAAACTGGAAGCCTGGATCCTTAGCCGAAAACTGACAAGAGCAAATCCTCCACGGTTTAAAGAGAAGGCCCTGCAGATGCAGCGGGACACCTGCAGAGCCAGCGCCATGAGCGTGAGAGAACCTGTCCCTTGGAGACTGTGGGAAGTGATGGCTGAGGAGAGGAGGGCGCAGTGGCAGTGGGGGGTCCCGAGTCCCTCCAGCCCCGGTCCTCGGGCTCGGTGACCGCAGTGGGGCTGGTGGGAAGGGTGCGGGGATAAAGGCTGGTCTGCAGAAATGGAAACCAGCGCAGCCTGGGGTCTGCTGCCGCTGGATGCTGCGTTGGGCAGCCCTCCTGCTCCCTGTCTGATGCCCACCTGGTCAGTGGCAAAGGTGATCGGGGGGAGGAAAGGGGCGCCCACTGGGCTGGCAGGGCCAGGACGCGTGTTTCTCACGGGTCAGGTGGAGACCTCCAGGGGGTGGAGCTGGGCTCTTTCTTTTCCTTTTTTAAATTTAACTTTTATTTTATAGTGAAATATAGTTGATTTACAATGTTGTGTTAGTTTCAGGTGTACAGCAACGTGACTCATTTATACATATACATATAACCACTCTTTTTCAGATTCTTTTCCCATATAGGTTATCACAGAGTATTGAGTAGGGTTCCCTGTGCTCTACAGCAGGTCCTTGTTGGTTATCTATATACTAGTGTATATGTGTTAATCCCCAAATCCTAATTTAACCCTTCCCCACCTTTCCCCTTTGGTGACCACAAATTCATTCTCTAAGTCTGTGAGTCTGTTTCTGTTTTGTAAATAAGTTCATTTGTATCATTTTTTTAGATTGCACATATAAGTGATATCATATGATATTTGTCTTTCTCTTTCTGAGTTACTTCACTTAGTGTGATCATCTCTAGGTCCATCCATGTAAGTGCAAATGATGTTATTTCATTCTTTTTTACGGCTCATATTCCATTGTACATATGTACCACATCTTCTTTATCCATTCCTCTGTTGATGCACACTTAGGTTGCTTCCATGACCTGGCTATTGTAAATAGAGCTGCAACGAGCATCGGGGTGCGTGTGTCTTTTCAAATTATAGTTTTCTCCGGATATATGCCCAGGAGTGGGATTGCTGGGTCGTATGGCAGCTCTGTCTTTCTGGCAAGCTCACTGTGTAGGGGACGGTAGTGGCCGTGGGCTTGCTAGACCATTAGGGGCCGGAGCTGGACGGTCCTGGACTCTGGACACTGAACCTGACCCAAGTGTCTCATTTCAGGGAACGGTGCACTAGGCAGGGGCTTCCGAGGGCCTCGCACGTGTGCTCAAAGAGGGGCCAGCTCTGGGCCGTCTGCCTGACCGAGGGAGCGGCCGCCAGCCCGCACCAGTTGGATGAGCGACCATGACCCAGTGCGGGGGTCCCGGTTCAACAAAGCGGCGTCTGCCCTGTTCCCCCCAGTTCTCTCTCCGGCCACAGTGACCCAGGGCTTCAGGCTGACAAGAGCGTGGGTGAGGCGGGGGGAGCCGACCAAGTCTCTTTCCTCGGGCCATTTCACAAGCAGGGCCAGAGGCGGCAGAAGGGAAAGAGTTGAATTAGGTTTGAGACTGGAATTTTAACTTGGACTGGACCAAATTCCAATAAGGAAAAATATTCAGGAAGTTGTGAAATCGGCCTGCGATGACATTCAGGGACGGGATGGGGCATTCACACGAGGACGGCAGAGAGGGGTGACTGGAGAAACATAAAGCCGTTCCATATTTGTAGCCTCAGTAAACTGCTTTTACAATAAAGAGGCAATTATGAATTCAGATCAAAGTAACAGAGACTATTTTATAAGGAAAACAGGGGAACTAACATGCATTGAGCACATTTGAACAGGCAGGTGGTTTGCCGAGTCCTTACCTATTATCTTATTTATTCTTGCAATGAGACGCATACAATTCTCCTCCTTTAAACAGTGAAGCTGAAACTGAGAGAAATTAAGTAAATTACCTGAGGACACAGCTAACGAATGATGGACCTGGAGTTAAATTTAGGTAGATATGGGGTTAAATCCAGCTGTCCACGGCCACCGATTGAGATGGACCGTTAGACACGCCTCATATTAACACTTCCTTCGTGTCTGCTTTCTTTTGCATGTCTAATCCGGGGTGAAAGTCGTTCTTTGAGGTACGGTCAACGCTAATTGGGTTTGTCAGATGTATGTGATGATTCTTTGTCAGTTCAGTATGAATTCCCGATAAAAAGGGTAGAGTCTCGCCTTTGTTGTGAACTCCCTGTTTGGGCGGTGCGCGTTGCTGCCATGGAGATGATGTCCACAGACAGATGTTATCACGACTTTACAAAACTCCCATCCTTGCCTGGAAGTGAAGAGTCCGTCAGAGTTTCGTGGCACAGCGCCATCTGGATGCGACCCAAACCTTCCCTCTGGACACAGGTTCACGCTGAACGACTAGCTTCTTTTCTGTTTGTTTCTGGTTCAGATTTCTGAGGTCACGTTTCAATTTCCATTTTGAAGAGTTGAACAGTGGGGAAGGAAGAGGCAAGGTGAAGCACTGTGCAGAGAAGATGGTTCTTTTAAAAACATTCGACGCTGGAGGTTTTGGTAGAACAACTCTGAAGGCAAGCGGTGACTGAGCGATTGACTCGGATTTTCCCAGCTAAGAATGCCAAGATCCTAAGATCACAGGTTCATTTTTCTGATACTCATCTGTTCCCTTAGCTTCTCCAAATTAGATAATTTCCCAGTTTCGAGATTTCATGTTTGACTGACTCTTACATTCATGTTTCCTAATCTACTTAAAGTTACTAGTTTTATCACTAGAGCTAGGACTGAATTACATCAAATGCATCTTTTTATCCTGTATTTTAATGTCTTCCACTTTGGAGCCAATCGGGGACATTTCCTCTTAACACCTGCAGATATTCAGTAATTTCAGACCTTAAGACTTCATATGCTTTTAATCTTAATATTAAATCTATTTGGAGCTTACTTTTTCCAGTTGCATATCTGTAGCAATTTAAATGACCTGGGATCCATTCCAACCAGTAAATAGCTGGTCTCATAACAGTAGGCAAAAACATTAGTCCCCCATGAACACACACACAGAAAGACACTCTGAGTTGAAAAGGAAAAGAAATTCATAAAACAAAAGACCTATACAGACTTTATTAATAATTTAATTAATAAGCTTTAAGATACAACCTTGGATGATTTCCAGCATTGCATATGTCTTACATTTTGATATCTAATTTCACAATTGCATCCATGGTTGTGTAACTTCAGACTAACTTCAGGCCAACTGAGTGGGTTTATTGAAGCAGAAGACCAGTTTAATCTTATCCATCCTTGTTAAGTTTTTGAGACTGAACTTGTTAGGACAAGCATCGGCACTTTAATTTTTGTTTCCCACTCTCTTTTTATAAAGCATAAGAGCAGATGCTTTATAAAAGCCAATGAACAACAGCAACAAAAACAAAGTCAAAGAATTGCACAAACCCTGCTTTACTGACCAAAGTGACAAGGTTCTGAAGTTAAGTTGTTGGTCAGAGAACCACCCAAAGTGAGGTAACTCCAAATATTTAACCACCAGATGCTGTACAAATGTCTGAGTTTAGCAAATGAAAGGAGACTTAGGGTTTCCAATGAGTAATATATACAGGGATAGTTTATATAAAACTGGAAATTTAGAAAATTTCAGTCTAAGTTTTTTACTGAGTTTTGCTGTATGTACAGAAAAAAAAAGGTCCAGAAGGTCCCACTTAGATTACCTTGAACTCCCCTGCTATCAACTTTAAAGGAGCTTGCGGTACTGTTCCTGACCTTCTGTAGGAGTTGAGGTTCCGAAGATCACAGGCCATGGCCAGTGCTGGTGAGGACGAACTAAGAGGGAATGGAAAGTATCGGTCATTGGATGCGGGGAGTTCATTTGATGAAAGCTGCTTAAGACTCTGTTCTCAATTCACCTCACCAGCTAAGTGACCACGTGAACCCAGAGATTACATTGTCTTTAGCACCTGTTTACACTGTTGAGTTAAAAGCACAGAAGCGATGGCCTGGATGCACTCGAAAAAATGATGAGTGATATCAAGCTCCTTTAGTAGTCTTAGGAGCCGTCTCTTCCAAGCGTGATGTCCATCCTACTGAGTGGCCATTTGAAAAGCTCCCTGGGTAAAAACTCTGTGAACTGTATTTTTCTTTTTAGCTGAATGAGAACGTCTGAAAGTCCATCTCCCATTTTCTTTCATTGACACTAACTCAGTTTGACAGTCTGCACCCAAGAGAACTATACATCACAATGTGAACGAGAGTTGGCCAGACACTTAAATGCTCCTGCAGCCCTGAACTTGGCATTTTTAACTGTTATTTTGTTTGTAGACTGCTGTTCAAGGTACATTCCATGTAAAGTGACTGCCTTTGTTCCATACAGAGTTCACTTCTGTTCGTTAGACAAACAGCCTAAATTTTTCTTATTTATTACATCGTGGATCACTTTAGGAGCCCCAGAAAGTAACTTTGCTGTCTTTCCCCTTCAATATTCATCCATTTGTGAACTTATGACAAACTGGTTGTCGATCACAGCCATGAAAAACAGATGATATGTGATAAATAAATACAAATTGTGCATATAAAGCTGAATGCAGTTTTATCCAGGAAGTAGAACGCACAGTTAAGCCTTCAAACCATTATGTCTTAAATCAATCTAAATTGAGGGATCCCGTTTTCCCATGATTTTTCCTGGTACTTTCGAAATTGCTCCAAAATCAAATCTATCACTCTTGTGTACCATGATGATGTAAAAACTAGAACTCTGTGTCTATGTTACTTCACTTAATTTGCTGGAGGAAAGTAAACTTAGAACACATACTTTGCATTCTTATTTTGTCTTTCTGTCCCTGTTGCTTCACGACATTCTATGTGTTCCCGATTTCAGCAACTGTCTCTAACCTGATGAAACCGTCTTTGGTCTCTTCATTTTTTAGGGCTTGACATTTGGATGCACGTTGAGTCGGCTGATTCGCCAAAGCAATGGGGGCTTTGGTATAACGTCGGCTTTTATTCTCAGCCATTGTTTCTAGGTAAAGGGAAAGCGATGATGGGCCTGGAGGGAAGAGAGTTGTCACAGGGGTCATTTAACCTACGAGAATGTGACACCTTTGAAAGATAGTCAAGAACTGGATGTGCAGAACTGAGACTGGGGCAGGATTCCATGGACATCCGATGGCTTGGCGTTTCTCTTAGAATCACAAGTCGAGCTCCTTTCTTCAGCAGGCAAAGCGCACATCAGTGATTTTCCTCTTGGGCTGAACTGCAGAATCTAATCCTGAGCTCCACTTAGAGATTCTGGTTAATTCTCCCGAAGGTCATCCTGATGAAGAGCCAGAGTTGGGCCTGACCAAGGGCAGTGGTGAGGCCCCCGTCTCCCTTTCAGACACCGCCCCGCACCCGTTCACTTAGCTCCCGCTCCCTTGTCTTCTGTTTCCCAGGAGCATGTTTCCTGTTCAGGGTAACCTGCTGTCGCCTGTACCTGGACTACTATTTCTGAGATAATATTAACAAGAGCTGAAATTTACTGAGCACTCACCCAGTCCTGGGCTCCCTGAAGTACAAGCATCGTGAGAGGTGCCAACTGATTCAATCCTCCTGACAATCTTACGAGGTGGCCCAATTCTGCAGCTGAGGCACCAGAGGCCCAGGCTGTGACGTGCGCACGTGTGTGCGGCCGCACTGGGACTCGATGTCCTTGAACCTCAGGGTCCTCGTGCTAAACTCCATCAAGCCACCTCCTCTTCCCTTCGTGTCATTTAAGCCTTTATCCAAATGTCACCTTTTCTGAGAAGCTTTGCCTGACCATCCTTCCTAAAAGATCTCCCACCTCATTCTACCACTCTACGCGCTAGCCCCTTCGCTTGCGATTGTGATATTCATTTATACGTTCCCCGCCAAGTCTTTCCTCCACTGCAGTGCAAACTCCACAAACCTGACTCTGTTTGTTTGTTCGCCACTGTATCTCTAACACCAGAAAAATGGCACAAAGAAGGTTTTCAACACATACGTTGTGAAAGCAAAGAATGGATTTCTGGTTTAACAGGTATTCAAGGGAGGATGGATGTGTTCCAGGAATTTTTCCTCTCTGGTGCTTGCCTGGCACAGTGACGTCATGATTGGAAATTCCAACCGGAGAACTGAGGCTAAGGACCCTTCCATTTCATGTGCTCAGCCTCTGCTCGAACCCCCCGGGAACGTGGCTTCCGGGGTGCAGGTGCCATGTCGTTGGCCCTGCACCATCGTCCCTGAGCCCCTGCTGGCAGAGCACGGGGGTCTCCCTTCTCCTCCAGGAGCCTGGCCGCTCCCCATCCCCGCAGGGTGGATCCCGAGGGCAGGGACGCATCACCGTGCTGCTGGATCCCTTGCCAACGAACATCAGTTTGGGCAGGTGCGACAGTGAGACCTGAGCGAAGGTCTGCAGGGGCCCCTGGCAAAGGGCTTCTGGCTCTTAAAATAAACACAAGGCAGTGAGCACCTCCTCTGCCCTTAGACACTGTCCCCTTTGAAGGGAATTTCTGCAGCTGCTGGTCTGTCTTGCAAGGATGAGGTTAGACGGCCTGATGGTTAAGAGGACAGGCTTTGGAGTCCGATGCTGGCTTCCATCCCCAGCTCTGCCACGTGCTGGCCACCTAGTCTCGTGCAAGGTGCCCAACCTCTCTTCCTCATTTCCCTTCTCTGTAAAATGGGTAATGTTGAGTATTTTGAGGATAGATGAGTTAATATGTATCACAAGTCCCCTCATGAGAAAAATATGAATCATAAGAGGTCTACCTCGTAGGACTATTATGAGGATGGCATGAATTAAAATATGTCTACCGCACTTAAACTGAGGCGGGCACACAGATGGTATTGACATGTGTAGTGTGAAGCAAAGCAAAATAGCAGGAAGGCAGAGCCCAAACAGACTCAGGGCAGTAGAAGGGAAGCCCGGATTATACTGAATCTGGAGTTACCTTAGGCTCAAAATGCTTTTATACCAGCTTTTTAAAAATAAGGTCATAACCTGAGCCATTAGAATCAGGGTTTTCTGTATCATCCAGTGAAAACCATCTTAACTGACATGTGTCACCCATCAGTGCACAAATAGTGGAACTGATGGCCAGTCATAACTGAGATACTGAACCACGGGCTTCTTTCTCCACGTTAGTTTGGACCCTGGTCAAGAAGGAAGGAGAAACTCTCACTCTGCTTCCAAAAGGGTGCAGTTCAGCATTTTAATTCAGTCCTCAACATTCAAATGCTGTCCAGCTCAAGGACCAGTATTGCTGATAGCAATGAGAGGGCCCAGTTGAGAATGCAGACACTGTGAGACGTCCTACAATCATGCAGGGTTTTAAACATCTTCCTCTCTGGCTAAAGCAAGAAGGAAAGCTTGACATTTTTGCTTTCTTCCCAATCTAGCTCCCCTGGCTAAAATTCTCAAGTCCAGAACATGCACTGTTTAATTATCTGACGATGAATGAACCTCAGTGGAGCAAAAGCAGTTTGATCGATGGGTCCAGCTGTGACCATTGTGTAGCCTGAGTTTTCTGATTGCTTTCAAATGTTGGCTCTGCAGCTGTCATCTGGAACTTGAGAATGCACTAGCATTAAAATGCCAAACGAGAGAGGTGGCATTCTTCAGGGAACTTCAATATACAATTTGTTGCGTATTCTAGTGATGCTGTCATCAGTGTGAATGTTTTTGTTTTTCTTAAATTCCTGTATTAGTGTAATTGAGCAGTTTAGAAGGGGGTTCTCTCAGGACACATTTTTGCTCAGTAAAGGACTGTTTGCTGAAGTCCTACTTTTCTCCTGCCTACGCGATGGTGCTTATGATGGCTAAGACGGTGGAATGTGATTGCTGGTTCCCGCATTCCCACGATTTGTACAATTTATTAAGGAAACCATACAAAGAAGGTCAGTCCACCGTCTTTCTCACCAAGGCTGCCAGAGTGATCAGGAGAGACAAAGGAAGGCCCAGAAACAGGAACACTTCTCTTTGAGTCAGGGAAGCACGGAGACAGTGAAGCAGCAGACTCCGGGCATGTTTCTGAGTCACCTCTGATTGTTTAGAGCCCGCCAATCGGGGTTATTCCCGCCTTCCATTGAAACCACCAGCCCGGTCCTCGTAGAGGTATAGAGGAGAAGAAGATGAAATTTCTATGGAAACTTCAGTGAGAAGAAGGACCTGGGGTTTTCAAATGGCCAAATAAAGAATGACAAGTTTTTCATATAGCACCATTTAAAAATGATGCTTACTTATATCTTTTCTTTGTTGTGCTCCAAAGACCTGCATCTTCCCCAAGTCTGTAGGAGTGAAAGCAATCTAAATGTAAGTAGGGTCTTTTGATGTTCAACTCTGAATAAATGGATCATTAACGTGCATTCAAGGTCAGCTTTTGCATCGTCAAATGAAAGGAGAGAAAAATTATCATTTAGTTGGAAAATATCTGTTTTGACATTACAGGAAGGTGAAGAAATTTCTTTCAAGCTACTTCTCTCTGGAATCCACACACATTAATAACACGTTCCTTTATATAGAAGTCTATCTTTTCTTTTTTTTTAATTAGCATTTTTCCTTGTCAGCTATTTCTTTTTTTAAAAAATAATTAATTAATTAATTAACTTTTGGCTGCGTTGGGTCTTCATTGCTGTGTGCAGGCTTCCTCTAGTTGTGGTGAGCGGGGGCTACTCTTCGTTGCAGCGCGCGGGCTTCTCATTGCGGTGACTTCTCTTGTTGCGGAGCACGGGCTCTAGGCACATGGGCTTCAGTAGTTGTGGCACGTGGGCTTGGTAGTTGTGGCTCACAGGCTCTAGAGCGCAGGCTCAGTAGTTGCGGCACATGGGCTTAGTTGCTCCACGGCATGTGGGATCCTCCCGGACCAGGGCTCGAACCCATGTCCCCTGCATTGACACACAGATTCTCAACCACTGTGCCACCAGGGAAGCCCCTAGAAGTCTATCTTTCTCTTCTTTTTTCTTTAAGGGTATTTCTGCTCTAAACACACTCAGGTGTGTTTAGCATAGGAACAATTTGTGACCTTGGCCACCATAAGTTCCCAGCAAATGCTTGCTGCTGTTTTGGGTAATCTTGAGGAAGAGAAGAACTAGCTGTGGATGTGTGGAAGGCTTGGTAACATAGTGAGCATTTAGACATTTTTGTTTGGAGACAATTCCACATAAAGTAGAAAATCCTCTACAGTGGTCAGTGTTATATCCACATAAAATATATTGACCTTTGTTTTTCTTTGGCTGAACTGAATTTCCCAAGTGTGGCTTCCTTCTGTTCAAGTGTATCTCTACCTCTTTCACATAGCATTAACCAGTAATGATTTCAGTTCTTTTGGTTCAGAGACAATTTTCTTGTTTTTGCTATTTTTCAAGTCTGAAGGTCAAAGATTTAAACTTGTTCACATTCTGGTTAGTAGGAAAGCTACCCTACTGCAGCATAGCTGGGACTGATCCTAGGAGAATCTTGGTCAAAGGAAAGGAGCAATGAAATGTCACAGATGTAAAGGGTCAGGTGGACACGAAGTTACATTTGGCTGGTTGCTCCGAGTTTGGAATCATAGTGATTATTGCAGGAATTATTGTAAGAGTGAATGAAATGGACTTTCCTATTGTTTCCTTTTTATTTCAAGGTGTATAATTGAGAGGATGGTAGAAATTCACAAATTTACATACAAAATAACAAAGCTTAATAATATGGTTAGATAATTTCTATTTTCTATAAACCTTCTTGCTATGCTTCACCATTACAATGGTAAGTTTTTTTTTTTTTGTAACAAACTAAAGAAAAATCACATGGAATATATATTTTTTAAACAAAAGAGCACAAATCTACTTCACTCTGAAAGCGATTTGCACTTAATGTCTTGCAATGTTTGTTTTTACATTTTCACATAAAATACTGAATTTTTTGTCCCTTGCCATTGGAGGAATTTTTCATCATTTATACGACACAGAAAACACTTCCTAGTCTCTATATATTTAAGTGACCAGTTTGTGCTATATTTATTTGTATCAGTTTATAGCATCTTTTAAAATGTCCTGTTCCCCTTATACAAAAACGATCTACTCTTCCAGTTGGTTGAACACAGAAAAAAACAAAAACAAAAAACAGAGATTGAAAATATAAAAATGTTGAGATATGAAGGGTAGACTAAGATAGAGGCAACATTTATTTAATGGGGATTCCAAGAGAAGAAACAAATGAAAATAGAGAAAAAGCAAAATTAGAAGAAATAATGGAAACTTTTTCAGGCTGATATGTAAATAATTCCTTAGATTATAGAAGTAACGGAAGGGCTGATAATTAACTAGGCACTGAGATTTATTATAGAAAAATTGTAGAACAACAAAAATGAAGATAGATATATTAAATAGAACAGTGATAAATCACAAATTATAAACAAGAAATCACAGGAATTATTTTTGACGGTAAATTTCACATTAGCAAAAACTGAGTAAAGAAAAAAATATGACCTTGAAAATATTGAGAGGAAATAACTATCAACCTAAATTATCCTTCAATAGTGAGGGTAAAATAAAGATATTTAAAATGTGCATTAATTTTTGTCACTCATAGAATTTTGCTGAAATGAAAGGATGGAGTTTATTAGGAAAGAAACTGGACCCAGAAAAAAAACTGTAGCAAAAAAATAAAAAGAAGATGCTGGTAAATATATAGTTTCCATATATGGAAAATATAATAACAATTTAATGATGATAAATAAGAATTTGGGATTATAAATACAAGGAGGAACTATTTACTGGGCAAATTTTACAATAGAAGAGGGATCAAATCTTTCCAATTATTATTATTAATACAGAAATATTAATTAATGTGCATCTTTATTAAGTCAAATGTGCACATAAAAATTTAAGGGTAATCAGTAGAAGAATAGGTTCTTAAACGTAGCTAGAGAGAAGGTGAATGGACTGAAAGATGTATTTAATGATATTATTTAGAATGCAGTACAAAGATTAAGCATATGTAAAAAGGAAAGTTTAAGACACAAAGACATTTCAGAAAATCTAATATACCGCTAATTGAAATTCCAGAAGAGAAGAACAACAAAAAGAGAAAACTCTGGAAGTTATACCGGGAGTATATTAGAGGTGATCAAAGATTACAATCTGCAGATTCAAGAGGTCAGATAAATTAAAGCATATTCATATTGTGTGAGACTGTATTGTTATTCCCAAATATTTCCTGCTCCTTCCTATGGATAAACAATATTTTCCATCCAATTAATATTGAGCTTGGCAATGCAACTTGCTTTGGTTAATGAAATGGAAGTAGCAGTGACATGGGTCTCTTCTAAGCTGAAGTGTTAAGAGCTGGTGTATGTCTTATCAGGCTTTCCTTCCCTTCTTGTCATGGTTCCTGGAAATGCCCTAAATAAAGGCTCCTCTATCAGCCTGGATCCCAGGCAAATGAAGACATGGAAGCAAAGCCATGGTCAGCCCCAATGGATGTACAGTATAGATGAGACAGAAACATTTGTTGCTATAATCTACTGATTATAAGGTTTTGAAGGTTTTTCCTGTGAATGTTGTTTAAACTAGCTGAGGAGTTCTCAATGAGGAGTGACTCTGCCCCCCAGGGGACATTTGTCAGTGTCTGGGTGCAGTTTCATGGACACGACTGTTGTGGGGTAGAGACCAGGGACGCTGCTAATCCTCCTACAAGATAAGGGACAGCTTCCACCCCAGAGTTATCCAGCCCCAAGTGGCAGCAGGGCCAGGCCGAGATCCCCTGACAGCCTATCCTGCCGCCTATAGGTACCCAGACACGCTGCAGCGAAACGGCAGATCAGGGAAGACACAGAGTTCTTGCAAGGAACTACAGAGAACTGACCGGTTACAATCCAAGAGCTAACAATTGCACTGTCAGCCGACTTCTCCATAGAAACCAGAGGACAATGGATACTACTTCAAAATTCTGAAAGAAAATAGCCATAAACATGGAATTGTATAATCAACAAAACTATGTTTTGGACACGAGAGCAAACTAATGGCATTTGTATGTGAACCAAAACTAGAACATTTGCGACAAATAGACGTTAAGTAAAGAGTACATTCCAGCCTCTTGCTACCCTAAAAGTAATCCTTGCTGAGAGGTTTTATATGCAAAAAGTAGTGGTGTCCAAGCAAAGTAGTAAATCTGAGGGCATATTTCAACAAACATGGAGTATATAAAACAATATCTCATGGAGTTAAAGAATGAAGATAAAGCTAAAATACATAATAACCATGATGTGAACATCAGAGTTAAATTTTCCGAGCTCTTTGTATCACTTGAAGCTGAGTATAGTTTAGTATAGAAGTTTACATTTCTAAGGTTTCTGAGTTAAAATATATGAAACCAGAGTTGGCAGTGTCGACTGAAAAGAAACGCACAGCGTGAGAGTTGTGAGTTCAGTGTCATTTGGGGCAGAGGGAGGGCTCAGAGCTGCCTGAGAGCCTGGCACACAGCCTCTCCGGTAGCTCAGGGAACTGCTCTGAAGAGGGAGGGGGAGGTTGGTATGTATGTGCCTCTAGCGACGGGGGGTACATGCAGTCAAGCACACGCTTTGGCAGAAGGTGGTTGCCTTCACGAGGAGCAGATGTCACCCTTAATGATTTTAGTGCTTTTCTAGGTATGAGGAGATGCAAGAACTGGGCTCGTAAAGTCTTCTCCTGAAAATATCTAACTCTCTGAAGGCCTCTTCTGCCAGTTTTCCCAGAGCACAGAGGGCCTCCTTCCTGATCTCCAGCCTGAACTCCTTTCAGGATGTGTTGAAGGTCAGCGACGGCAGTGACCAGCGACCTCATCCTTGTAGAGGCAGGTGGCCAGTGACAATTTTTAGTTGGCAGCAGAAATACAAGAGAAACTGACAAATCTGCCGTTATCTTGGGTTTTCACTATCACATATGAGTTCATGCCACTCCCACACCCAAAGTACTTGCTAAATGAGACGGTAAACAAGTCTTGGAAATACTAAAAAGCAAGTTAGGCTTCTTTTCAGTTCAATATTATAAACCTTTTCAATCGATGGGCAAAATTGGACTAATACCTAGATGGAAAACTGCCAGTTAAATGAAAATACGTGTATGAAAACATAAAAAAGGGGACTTTGCCACTTCGTGTGTCCATATTATTCCCAAGTCAGACTCTGGCTACAGTGTGTATCGACACTGAATGATGGCATCTAAGATTCATGGTTTTATTGTTTTTATTGGTAATGTGCAGTCATAAGATAAAGATAGTACTTTTTATTATGTGACCCAAATAATGTAACATTCATTATTTAAAATCACTGGGAGCATTATCAGATACAGCATGTACATGTGAAACAAATGGAAATGAAAAGATACTTTTTTCAGTCATTCAGTATTCATCACCCTACACTTTAGCCAAAGGTGAGCAACAGACAGATAGAGTTAAAGATTAAACTTATAATTGTGATGCATAGTATCTAATTTTAATATTGAGGTCTGTAGAGAAAAGATAGAGAACAAATTAAAATTATAAAGAGAATATTAAACATGCAGTTCTGGCAGGACACAGATTGGTCTCACAGAACATTTTAGTATGGAGGTTACTGAGAATTTGTTGGACTGGTTTCATCTGTGAAATTGATAGCTTCTCTATATTTCTTTTACTCTTTAATTTTCCTTTGGCAGAGGTACTGCATGTTTGATGAGTGGGCACATTAGATAAGCAGATATTTTTCTCAGACACATTGTCTATTGAATTCTGTGGTCTATAATAGCTGGACATACTGATCATTATTTCCATGTTTTAGTGCAATGTAAGAAAATAAACAACTGAAAAAAACCCCTATTTTTCTTCCATAACTCGAATTTGGCAATCTCATGGCAGAACTTGGGCAGACTTGGTGGTCTGGAAGACTGTGTCCTTAACCTCGAGGTTGGCTGACTCTGGGTAGGAAACAAAGTTTTAGATATTTTAGCTAATTTGCTCAAAATCCTGGAACAAACGTGAGGGGCATTTGGTACCTGGACCCCAGCAGCGTAGTCTGATTCCAGAATCCATTCAGTTTGCCTTACGGTGTTTCATAAAACTATTGAATGAAAAGATATAGTCTTCGTTTGGGTTCCCCAGAAGACACTGAGTTGAGGATACGAGCAAAAGCAGTTGTTTGGGGTTAGGGGCGAGAAAAGGCAGGAGGAGAATGAGTCAAGCCAGGAAAGGAGAAGCAGTCAGTGCTACTGAGCCAGATCCACTGTGGGGCTGGGGCTAACTCCCCATGGAAGCCCGGAGTGGTGGTGCAAAACATGGGCCGCCTGGGGATGAGAGAGCTGCGACTTTTATAGTCCGAGACAGTTCCTGGTGATGGGTGGAGTGCTGAGAAAAGCAGGGGGGCTTCCCTGGCCCTTCTACACTGTGCCATGCCTAGACAGAGTGGTCTTGGAAGGTTTGCGAGAAAGTTATTCAGGTAGCACCTGCAGATATTAGCGGTCAGGTTGAAGGAGCAAAGCTAGGGGATGTGGATACACTGACAGCTATGAAACGCATAATATATGTGGAATCTAAAAAAAGTTGATATAAATGAGCTTATATACAAAACAGAAACAGACTCACAGACATAGAAAACAAACTTATGGTAACAAAAGGGGAAAGCGGAGGGAGGGACAAATTAGGAGTGTGGGATTAACAGATACAACTACTATATATAAAACAGATAAACAACAAGGACCTACTGTAGAGCACAGGGAACTGTATTCAATATCTTGTAATAACCTATAATGGAAAAGAATCTGAAAAAATATAGATATATAACTGAATCACTTTGCTGCACACCTGAAACTAACACAACACTGTAAATCAACTAGCCTCAATTAAAAAAAAAACAACATATAATAGCAAATATCATCGCACTGTCTGGCAAGTAAAGTGTAGGAAACAGAAACTGTACCGGACTCGACAAGCCACCACTGTCACCACCGAAAAGACAAGAGGGATGAGGTAGATAGCTCGTCATCCACTGCACTGGAACATCCAGCCACATCAGAAATTAGACGCCCACAGCAATTAACACAGAAATTAAGCCCAAAGTTGTCTGCTATTCAAGCATTTCCCCCTTCGGGAGGAGGGCTTATTACCCCTGCAGATGGGAGAAAGCCTGAAGACGCCCCTCAGGTGTCAGCTCTCTGCAGGCTGTTCGTACCTGCCTGGTCATGGGTCTAACCTCCTTCCAGGGACATCCTGAAGGCAATGGGGCATCAACGCATGGGTTCTCTGAAGACCCTTCCTAGGCCTGAAACTCCACTTGGGATCAGCTGTGACCTTTTGGGGCTGCACTGCAAGAACACACTCTAAGAAACGACCTCTTCTCTGATCTTCATCTCAGGCTCTGACAAAAGGCATTGAAACGATCAGAATACTGTAACATTTCCTCTACTATTAAGTTGTGATGGTACCATTGCCTAAATATGGACCAAAAAATAAACATTATTCCTGTAGCTATCTTAACATTTTCCAGTTCTGAAGTAATATTATGTAATATGGCATTCCTCTATAAGCCCTTTCTATTCTTTTAAAAGGAATCTTAGGTAAGTTAATAAGCCAAAGTCCTGTAATGAACAGCTAAACTTATGTCCAGTGTTTAGTTACTTGTCGATAAATTGTTTTGAAAATTAAAAATGTTTAAAATTATGTCACTTGTAAGCTTAAATCTATTTTCAAGGGATTGAAAAAATATGATTTATTTTACAATCTGAAAATATAATTTTGGCCCAAATAAACATGAATTAAAAATTAACAAAAGACTGAAACAATGTTTCACTATTTAGGAAGTTTTGTTTCAAAAGCCACAACATCATCTATACTCATGTGCATTTCATCACTTTTGAAATATAGTTTTAGGGAGGACATCTAGTTCCTCTTGCTTTAGTCAATCAGTTTCATCCTCAGGCGCAAATGGTTGATTATTATAAAATTTTAATCATTCCAAACAAATAACCATTAAGTAAGTCTTTGTTATAGAAACATTTAAACAGGATTCCAGAACTCTTGTTGGGCAAGGAGGGTGCCTCAAGATCAGAGGGTCTCACTGGGCCGTGCCGCTCCCCTGGGGCTTTGGGGTAAATGCTATGTTGCTGCCTCAGTGACTGGGAAAGCCGAGGGTCGCTTGTGTAGCCCGGATCAGGGATGCTACACAGGCTGAAAGTGTGGAATCATCTCACATAACACACCAAGCCGTCTCAAGTGTGAATAACACGGAAAGATGCAGACAGCTCTCTGTTTATAAATACAACTATGAAATACACAAGGAACGCTGTTCTGTAATCCTAAATACTAATATCTACTCTGCCATTTTTTTCAGGATCTGTAAAGGCACTTTGCAAACATTATTTATTAAGACATATGTGTGTTCTTTGAAAAGTATATCCAGGTTCATAGATGGAGTCAGATAAAGATATTTTAAACAAAAATGTATTGGTGATTTGTCTAGTTTTATGAAGTCTTTAAAATTTAATTTCTGTACTCTTTAAATTTTATAAGAATTAAGTTAAATTTATTTAATTCTATTACCGCAGTAAATAATAGAAATATTTATTTTGAGTGTTTCAAGAATAATGTTACTGACATGATTGAAAATAGACTTTTATAAAAATATATTAGCCCATCTTAGCATATTAATTTTCATTCATGGGTATAATGCTTACTATTTACTATAGGAATTTTAAAAATTCTTATTTTCAAAATTCAAAAGTTTTTGAACCACTAGAGTTGATTTTTTTTCCTCATGATTAATTCAATCCCTGGAACTAAGATATTTATGGACTCACTGTAGGACACTATTTTACTATTCCATTAGACCACAGAGAAGCCCAAAAAATGTAAGTATGACCAAACCACTGAGGAAAAGCAGGTTCTCTGGTATTGAATTAGATATTCAGATCTATAGATTAAATGTCACTTCATCTGTATCACCTAAAAGCTGGGAAAGTAGGGAAATTAATGCTATGATGCCCTGATCTGTATAATAAAGGAAGTCAATCACATCACATCCTTCTATTTCATTCTTAGAATTAGGGTTCCAACCAGGTAAACATGTACTTTATCTTTATTAGAGAAAAGACAGCTCTATCTCTCAGTTCACTTCGTTCAACTCTTCAGAATTGGGAAACACTGTAAGTGCTGTGAGTGTAGCTGTGCTCTTGATTAGCCTTCCACAGCTAATGGTGAGAATCAGTCACTGAATCAGCTCACAAAACAAGATTTTCCAGTTCACCAACCTGACCTTAAGTTTATACGTCCAATGGGAGGCTTTGCCATAAAGCATAAAATTAAAGTGACTAAATGAACTATATTTTGTTTGATCCAAGCCCACCAAGAAATTGTCACTTCCTTTGGTGCATTGTTGGGTTAGAGAACCGGTGACTTGCCAGGTCTGTGTACTGTGAAAAGTCTTAGCGGACCAAATGGCTTCACTGATGAATTCCACCAAACATTTAAAGAAGAATTAATGCTAGTCCTTCTCACACTTTTCCACAAAACTGAAGAGGAGGGAGAACTTCCTAACTCATTCTATGATGCCAGCATTACCAAAAGCCAGAAAAAGATACTATGAGAAAACTACAGGCCAATATCCCTTATGAATATTGATGTAAAAATCTTCAACAAAAATCCAGAAAAACCACATTTACCAGCATCTGAAAAAGATTATACACCATGACCAAGAAAAAACTTGGAATGTAAGGAGGGTTACATTCCAAGTAACTGGAATGTAAGGATGGTTCAATATATTAAAGTCAGTATAATAAGCGACATTAATAAACTGGAGAAAAACCACATGATCATCTCAGTTGATGCAGAAAGAGCATTTGACAAAATTCATGATAACACTCAACAAACTAGGAACGGAAGGAAACTACCTCAACATAATAAAGCTCGGATATGAAAAACCGCAAACCAACATTATATTCCAGGTGAAAGAATGAAAGCTTTTCCTTTAAGATCAGGACCAAGGTAAGGATTCTCACTTTTACAACTTCGGCTCAACATGGTACCTGAAGTCCCAGCCAGAGCAATGGAGAAGGTGCAGGAATAAAAGGCATCCAGTTTGGAAAGGAAGAAACTGATCTCTGTCGACAGGTGACAGTTATAAAGCTACTGCTCTGGTCCAGGTGAGGGAGGGTGGTGGCTTGGACACTTTGAAAGTTTGGTCAGAGAAAGCCTCTCTTTAGGATCGACTTCTGAGCTGAAACCAGAAGGATGAGAACAGACACGTGGACAGCCAGAAACAGAGCCTTCCAGACACTTCTGGCCCACTCTGGTCAGCATGAGAGTGCTGAGCCATGGAGACAAAGGTTCAGGGAAAGACCAGAGAAGGACCCCATCTGTCCCTGCAAACCCTGTGGGGGGTTGAGATGCACCCGAAGCCATTTCACATCATGGCCTGTGGTCTACACGGCAAGACGGCAATTGTGATAGGAACAGAATGGAGGACCGGCCAATAGAGCACAAGTATCTCACTGTTGCCTCAGAGGAGAAGAATAATCTAATGTGATTTCAGTATTGACAGAAATCTTTTTTGAAAAACATAGCATTTATGCCTTGAAGGATGAGTATGATCTCAATAGATGGGAACAGAGGGGAGGGCTTTCCACACATTTTGAGACTGAGAAAAACTAGTTCCAGTGAAAACTGTGCTAGTTTATTAAATTATATCCAATAAGTACTCTCCCACCCTAAAAAAAGACTCCCCCCCAAAGTGAAATTGAGGCATGTTACATTAGCCCTCACCCAATTCTGTACTCAGGGGTGACATAGGATCACCTTAGCGAAACTCTGGTGACAACAGCCATACTTAGGTTTTATTTCGAGAACTTGTTTGTACAAACAGCAGAGGGGAAGTTGGTTAAGTTGGCAAAGAAGCAGATGTATCACTTTTCTTTTGGGGGCCCTATTACATAGTGGTAAGCACAATTCATTGGTGAAGAGATTAGCCCTGTTTTATTTAATCACAGTATGACAGTGATTATGGTTAGTAAAGGCAGCGTGTCCAGCTACTACGTGTGAAGTTCTTTACATGGATCACCTCACACTCCACAATGACCCTTGGAAATAGGTGATATTATTATGTCCAATTTACAGATAAGTCCTCTGAGGCTCAGTGAGGTTCAGGCTACAGGCAAAGATATTCATCTGTGAAATTCTAAGCTGGAATCACCCAAAGTCCAGCTGACCCTCGAGGCCAAGTCTCTTGTTATTATGTCCCCCTGACAAAGTCACTGTATTACTGACTTTTAAGAGAACCCTGCCTTGGAATTCTGTGTACTGTCAGTATTTTTAACCAGATATTTAAAGACCTATTTGACCTCGTTTCTTGGGATACATTTTATTCTCCAGACATTTAAAATAGGGTCGAAGTTGATCCCAAATAAATATAGAAAGCATAAACACCAGCAGAATTGTGTTTTCCAGGGCTTTTGCTAAGTGTTTTTCATTTCAGTACAGATTATCCTGTTATGCAAATAAGGTTCAGCTCTGTGTGTAGCTGTTTCAAGGCTAGTTGCACGCCATCTTAACAGAAGCCTTTGTAGAATGTTGTTTGTTTCATTACTTTTAGATTAGTTGATCAACAACCTGCAACACAACATTCAATTTTGTTCCGTGTGAAAATGTGCCGGCCAATAGGTTTCATACGTTGTTGTTCAATTTATCCACCTATTAGAAGAAGTCATTAAGTGGAAGAAGACAGCTTTTGGAAATAATGAGTTTTTCATTTACTGGTACAGGCATTTTCTTTAAAAAAGTATCATTAATCACGTAGTTAAACCACTAATTAAAAATGTTTTACTTTGATTTACTTTGTTTTCCTGAGCTACATTAAACACCAGTCTATCATGCGGATGGCAAGCAAAGATCAAAGACCTCTGTGCTCCCATTTGTCATTAAAAATTAATAATAGCTCTGCTTTGTCTTTTTTGTCACGTGTGCTTGTGTATGTGTATATGTGTATGTGAGAAAGAGTCTACTCAAGAGCATATGTGAGATAGTTTCTACTAAAAAAGAAATCACTTTTCAAAATATATGTCAACTCTAGAAGCCAACTAAATGAGTATACAAAATGTATAAAATGTAAATATTTACCTATTGCTGTAATTTTGTTTTTATTTCTATAGCTGTCTTTTTGTTGGTTTAAATGAAAATAGTTGATTTCTAAACTTTCCATTAGACATGGGTTGTGTTTTGAGGGATCTTATATGTTCTAGTTCTTCTTTTTTAGTACGTTTTTAGAGCATCACTAGAAGATGAGAAGCAGGACGTTTTGGTGGAAAAGCAATAGAACGGGAAGCAAAGAGACTTCTGTTTTGCTTCCAACCTGCCACTAACTTGCTATGCAATGCAGATCACGGAAACTTGGGGCCTGAGCTTTCCGCAATTGCAAAATGACAATGTTAAAGCTCATGATTTGATGTTTTCTTCTAGATCTAGTGTACCATGATGTTAAACTATCATTTCATTTTAAGGTGAAGAAACACATTTTCTAAGAATATAGATTCACAAAATATATCTTCTTTCCTCACGTACCTTGTCATTTTACAATGTTTTATATTTTGTTATTTAATTTGAAGGTTCTGAACCACTGGATAAAGGTCTGATCTTGAATGAAGAAAATAATACAAACGATAAATGCCCCAGTATCACCTATTTTTCTTTTTTTCCAAAAGGTAGAAGGGAATCGTGCTGTTAAATGTTTTCCATAAGCTATACCTGAAGATTAAGACATTACTATTTACTCAGTGTGGTACTGCATGCCAGTGTTAATAAAACTGGGACATTTGCTAGCATGTATATGCACTTCAGAGTAGAATCTCGTTCTTATTCTCTTTTTTGCGTGTCAAAATTGAAAGCAGTAGAAAAATATAACTGAAGGTATGAATAGATCACTCACCTTGCTCTAATTTACTTGAAAATGTTACCTATTATCAGTTTAGAAGGTTGAGAGCTTAACTGTCATTGGTGTGTGTGCTGATAAAAGAAACCACAGCAACAAATGAAACGGGAAGTGGAGAGAACATTCTACACAGCAGCTCACCAGAATTATTTACCAGTTGTTTTTACTGTGCTTTTTTTCCTTCCTGAAAATTGTAAATGTAGTGTAACAAGCGTGAATTTTGGAGTCAGGGCTGGCTCTAGCTGAGCAACTTGGGTAAATTATTAAATCTTAGTGGGTCTAATTGTCATCAGTTGTGAAACAGGGACAGTCGTGCCTACTTCATAGATGTTTGACAGTTGAGTGAAATGCTATCATCCCACTGGGCATATACCCAGAGAAAACCATAATTCCAAAAGACACATGCACATCAATGTTCACTGCAGCACTATTTACAATAGCCAGGTCATGGAAGCAACCTAAATGCCCATCGACAGATGAATGGATAAAGAAGATGCGGTACATATATGCAATGGAATATTACTCAGCCATAAAAAGGAATGAAACTGGGTCATTTGTAGAGACATGGATGGACCTAGAGACTGTCATACAGAGTGAAGTAAGTCAGAAAGAGAAAAACAAATATCGTATATCAGCACATATATGTGGAATCTAGAAAAATGGTACAGATGAACCGGTTTGCAAGGCAGAAATAGAGATACAGATGTAGAGAACAAGCGTGTGGACACCAAGGGGTGGGAGGTGGTGGCTGGATGAGTTGGAAGATTGGGATTGACATGTGTACACTGATATGTATAAAATGGATAACTAATAAGAACTGCTGTATGAAAAATAAATAAATAAAATGCAAAAAGAAAATGTTATCACCCATTCAACAGCATCCATTGAGTTCCTGTTGTTTCCCAGTCATGGCAGTAAAATGAGGAGAACGGATCTTATATTCCATGCAAGTTATAAATAAATATATATATGGTTTTTTGAAATGATAATTACCAGACACACACACTGAGTGTATTAAAATCTATCAGATCCTTTACTCTCATGTAATACAGCTATTCCTCCAAGGCCTGATGACATCATACAACACATTCACTAAATGATTGTTTAGAGTCTTCTTAAACATACAGTATTAAGAACGTAGCTCCCAAGGAAACCCACTAATTTGGGGGGAAGCCCTGAATATATAGCTTCTACTGAACCAGCCTCATCACCCCCGGGTCTTCTCTGTACAAGAGACATTCAGGCACTGGAAGACCGGAAATCTTCCCAGATGTCACCTGTTTCCTAGCCTAGTACCTTTGACCATGACCCATATGGCATGCTTTGGAGCCCCTCAATTTTCTTTCACTGCTCTTCAGCTTCTCTATTTTCTTCTTAAAATCAAAACTCCATACGGCTTACGGCAGTGAAGAATACAATACACTCATGAATCTGCAGCTAATATTCTCTTTGTTCCAGAGGTTTTCCCCTATTATTTTAGACTAAGATCTTCTTGAGACTTTTCAAATTTGCACTTTGATAATTAGCCCTTCCTTCCTTTCTTCCTTCCTTCCCTCCCTCCTCCCTCCCTCTTTTTCTTTCTTTCTTTTCTTCCTTTCTTTCTTTCTTTCTTTCTTTCTTTCTTTCTTTCTTTCTTTCTTTCTTTCTTTCTTTCTTTCTTTCTTCTTTTCTTGTTCCTACTCCTTTTCTGGGACTGCATATTTGATGTCCTGCAACCCAATGCAGGAGAAACATTTCTTTTCATGAGACCGATTTGGGAATTATGGAATTAATCAGTCCACTGTCTCTGGATTGTGTTGTATTGATACTTGGATGTAATTTAGCGTCCTTGAGTGTGGTTGTTTAAACAGTTACATATTCCCTTACTTGCAGCTTAACCTATTTATCAATCTGGTTCAACAAGAAAATCAGAAAATCCAGGTATCCATCTTATTTGAGTGTGAATGGCTTGGTGCATGGTGTAGTTTTCATTTTTGAATTATGCGTTCTAAATGAGAACACATTAAAGAAAATAGATTAGGACTTCCCTGGTGGCACAGTGGTTAAGAATCCACCTGCCAATACAGGGGACATGGGTTCGAGCCCTGGTCCAGGAAGATCCCACATGCCGTGGAGCAACTAAGCCAGTGCGCCACAACTACTGAGACTGTGTGCCACAACTACTGAAGCCCGTGGGCCTAGAGCCTGTGCTCCGCAACAAGAGAAACCACCGCAATGAGAAGCCTGTGCACCGCAACGAAGAGTAGCCTCTGCTCACTACAACTAGAGAAAGCCTGCGCACAGCAACAAAGACCCAATGCAGCCAAAAATAAATAAATAAATTAATTAATTAAAAAGAGAAAATAGATTAATCATGTGAGAATTGGATTTGATTTCTTCAAAGGTTATTGAATAACCTTTAATAAAAATATAATGATATTGTTATATTTTACAATTTTATATATTATTTTATATAAGAATAGATAATATTTTATTTTATATATATTATGTATAAGAATACATATGTATATATACATATATTCCTTCTGATAAATGTGGAACACCTTTTTCATAAAAGCTAGATAACTTACTTTCGCAGTATCTTTTCCTACTATCATGGTGTCCACTGTAGAATACAGAGTTGTCTGTAATGTCACGAAGCAGCCATCTTTGCGGACTGCTCCTCAGTTGGTGGTGTCCTTCCTGGGCATTGGAACCCTAACTGTGGTTGACCCTCTGCATCCTGTGCCCCAGATGCCCACCTTCAAGGACTATGTGGATTGTGTGCTTTTAAAAATCTGGTGCCTTGTGAACATTAGAGCAGATGCGTTGAGTCCTGAAACAGTCTTAATTTCAGAAACAAGATACAGTCTATTCAATTATTTGAAACTTGTACCATGAATGTACATGTAATTCATATGCAGACGCTGGCGATGTGCATGGGGACCGTGATTCGAGCTTTCCACGTCTCTTCGTTCGGACGTGATAGACGTCGTGAGCGGGGCTGCTGGAAGCTGGGCTTCACTGGGTTGCTCTACACCTGTGTGGTCAAGTCTTCCCCGCGCTGTGTGTGCGGGGAGAGGATGTTCTTAGACCAGTGCTTCATGCTCTGCCTCTGCTGGTGTCTCTTCACGGTGACCTGGCCTGGAGGGCTGCTCCTGGGATCCTTTCTGCACTGTGCACCCCTCACCTCGGAATTCTGTTTTTGTTTCCCATTTGTGAGGACCTGAGACTTGCAGTGAGTCTTTGGGGTCTAAGGACCTCACATCTCGGTCTCTATTTCCCTTCATTAAATTCTTTGCTGCCGACTTAGCTTGTGCCTTGTTGTGTTCTCTACGTTACGGCGAGAAAGAGGAAGCTTTGTGCACTTTTGCTGGTGAAAGTGACTTTCTGTTTGAGGCTCAAGCCGGCAACATCACCCACTGGACAGTTATTGGCACAGTGGCGCATCCAATGTAGCAGCGTTAAACGTGCTAACAATTTTAGTGAAGTTTCCATGTGTTAGAGAGACATTTAGAAATGACTCTTTGGCCTGAATTTGCTTCCACTGAAAGAATATATAGTCATACCTACTAATTGGAACAGTTTTCTCTTCTGTGCTGGCCCAAGTGACATGGACCAGAAACTCAGCCAGCATCAACACTCATTGTGCGTGTGATGATTCCGTGCATTTGCTCATCTGAAGGTTCAGTGAATGTGATTTAATGGTGAACTCTCCATGCTCTTGATTTATTTTTTTATTTACATTTTTATAGGAGTAGAGTTGATTTACAGTGTTGTCCGTGCTCTTGTTTTAAAATTATATGTGACATATATCTAATTCCTTGGAAATTCACTTAGGAGAGTATTTTCTCTAAGTTTAATTTTTTAGTTTGTTTTCTCAATACTTTTTAAAATTAAATTTTTATTTTGAGATAATTGTAGACTCACGTGCAACTGTAAGAAATAACACAAAGAGGTCCCAGGCACCTTTACCTGGTTTCCCCCAGTGGTAAAGCTTTGTAAAATGATCACAACATTATGTGTCCATTATCGCAATCAGGAAATTGAAACTGATCCAGTGAGGATGCAGAACATTTCCATCAGCACAAGGGTTTGTCCAGTGGTCCTTTTATAGCCACACCCACTTGCTGCCTGCTCACCTGGCTCTTATCCTGAACCCCTGGAAACCACCAATTTGTTCTCCATTTCTGTAATTTTGTCCTTTCCAGAATATTACATAAATGTAATCATACAACATGTAACCTTTGGGATTGGCTTTGATCATTCAGTATATTTCTCTGAAGATTCATTGAGGTTGATGGTTATATGAATAGATGTTTTTTCTTTTTTATTGCTAAGTAGTATTCCATGGTATTGATATATCACAGCTTGTTTTTTTTTTTTTTTTTGGTGTGGGCCACTTTTTTTTTTTAAGTCTTTATTGAATTTGTTACAAAATTGCTTCTGTTTTATGTTTCGGTCTTTTTGGCCACTAGGCATGTGGGATCTTAGCTCCCCGGCCAGGAATCGAAACTGCACCCCCTGCATTGGAAGGCTAAGTCTTAACCACTGGACTGCCAGGGAAGTCCCTATCACAGCTTTTTTATTATTCATTCTCCTATTGAAGATGGTTGTTTCCAGTTTGGGGTTATTATGAATCAAGATGCTATGAACATTTGTGTACACATTTTTGTACATAAAATGTAAGTCTTCATTTCTCTGGGATAAATGACCAAGAAAGGAATTGCTGGGTTGCATGGTGGTTGCATGTAATACTTATTTCCATTTTTACATATACAATCATAAAGTGACACCTCAATGCTGGAAATTATACAGGAAAGGCTTTTGTAAGTTGAATGTCCATAAATTAAATCTCATTTTTAATATACTAGTCTGGCTGTGTACTTTGAAAAATGAAGAATGAAGAACAATGTCTACATTAGGAATATTTATTCCCCAGTTATTAGCTCCCTAAATGCTAGCTTCATTATGTATACTGGATTTTTAATGGACAGCCTCAAATGAATTTCTACAGCAATCGCTCATTTCACAAGTGTAGCAGTGGCCTTAATCGTGTGTCGCTCTGTCACTCCATAACTATTCTGAAAATTGGTTATTATCCTGTCTCCAGACCTTATATTTTCATAATCCAGTATTGAAAATAGGTTTAGATATTTAAGTTTTGTTCCATTTTGATTAAAATGAACTTTGTCTTTTCCTCTGCATTGTTCATCATCAAAGGGCAAGAGGGTATTTCAACTACTGCATTTGGGACACAAAGAACAAAACACAGAAGAGTTTTGGGTGGTTAAACTGTTTGTTCATTATGATTTCTTTTTTTAATTTTATTTTTTATTGAAGTACAGTTGAGTTACAATGTTGTGTTAGTTTCATTATGATTTCTTGACAAAACATTTTCTTCCTGTTTGTCACAGGCCTGATGTAATTCTTTATAAAAACAAATGCTTGACTCAGAGAAACTTTTTTTCCCCTAAAGTTATCTATTAGTTAGATGTATGTTTAATGAAAGTCTTTATCATTCTGGTTCATTTAGCTAAAGGGTTTATGTGTTTTTTTAAAGTCTCTAGGTTGAAGTAGAATTTTCAGTGTGTTCTCAGTTTTTTTCTTAATTATGCAGAAATATATTTCATATAATTGTGCAAATTTATTCTAATTATGAAGTCTGACTAAAACGTTATTTAAAATGTAATATATTTTAATGCTTTAAGATACATTTGATTCATTTACTGCTTACCTTACACTTTTGGAAAAGGAAAAAATAATTCATCTGTTGAAAGTATTATTACAACCTATGAAATCACTCTAATTAATTATTAAAATCTCTAAAGAAAAATATAAGGAATTAGCACCTGAATGAGACTTCCATTATCCAAAATGCTCACAGCACGTCAATCGTGAGGTTTCTACCTGACTTTCAGGTGCGAATGTGGCACTCTTTCTCTCTCTGCGAAAAATTGGAGCAAACATTTTCTGATCTAGGATTATATCCTTCCAATATAATGGCTATCTTCTGTCTCAAGTTGTTTGATCCAATGGGAATTACATTAACAGACAGTGGAAACAAAATCATCATTTGCAAGACAATCTAAAGAGAACATTTTTGTTATTTTGTTGAGAATGAGTTTGAACTTAGGAACTCTTAATCATTAGCGAGGTAAGAAATGATCATAGGTTTCCCTTCTGAATGGGTTTCTAAGGGTCTGTGTATGGGGGAGACTCAAGGAAAAAATACTTCTTAATCACTAGCTAAGGGCACTGCCCCCAAATCCTCATCTGGTTCTCATATTGTGGGCTACTGAGTTGAGCCATGTGTGAACATCGAGAACGTTCCAGCTTCAGACCAGCTGCGAAGCTGTCCGGAGCCTCTTTGCCCCTCTTCTCCAGATCCATCCCAAGGAGCCACCTTAGTGAAAGGGCACGCGGGACTCTGGCTGTGAAAGCAGCTGCACAGATGTGAAGGAGAAGGTGAGGAAAACACATCAAAGAAGAAGCAGAGAAGAAAGCGTCCGACGCCATTCTGTTCTATTTATCATTTTCTTCCTTCTCCTGTAGACTCTGGTCCCCTGGGTGGTCTACGTGTGGGTCCCTGTGGACTCCACATTTTCTCTGATAACAGAACACGTCCTTCTTGTGTGTCCTCTGGGATGGAGGGGAGAGAGAGAGATGCACTGAACTCCCACAGATGACAAGCTGTGGAACCAAGGAAACTCAGCTCAGCCATCCTCCTGATTTTATAAGTGAGGCTTGAGGTTTGGAGAGCTGTGCCTGCAGTTCCAGGTTCACAATGGTATTTTAATTCTAACTCACCATGTTGCTCAATTCTGATACTATTTTTCCAAATTTTCTTACTCATTCCCTAACTGAGGCTCAGTTCTTCCAGGGAATGACGTGGTACAAAGGTCATTAAAGTTGTATGTTAGGTTCGTGAGAGAAGCTGTGGCGATCCAGCCTCATATAAAGAAGGAAGGGCATAGAATGACCTGGAAAGTCCTGTTCCGTTAAAATCATTCCATTTTTCCTCTCAAACAGCAGATTGCTGAGTCTCCACCTGCTGATTCTGTCCCCTCAGTGGGTCCCCGGGCCTCGTTCTTGGCTGCAGACGGTCCTCTCTCATTCCTTCTCGAAGGTTCTTTGGGATCCAGACTGTTTCTTTCTCAAAACGTTCACCCTCTGATGTCTTTATGAGGTTCCTCTCTCTCAGGTGTAGCAGTAAAATAGAAAACAGTCCCCACAAACAAAAATGGTGGAATATATTTTACTGGTAATAATTATGAGATGAAACATGGGGACAAAGGAAAACAAAACCATCATTCAGGAGAAGTTACTCAGAGTGTATAAATTCAGCAGCGTCCTCGAAATCACAATTCAGTGCTTCTCGAGACCTAGCATGCCTGAGAATTACCTAGAGTTCTTGTTAAAGTCTAGCCTTTAACGGTTGCTCCAGGGTCCGAGGCCCAGAAGCTTGCATTTTAAATGAGAATTCCCCCCACCTCCCTCACTGTGGCCAGCGGGCTCTTTTCTAGATAACACTCTGCGGAAACTCTGAGGAACACGGTCTTTTGATTGGGTAGCTGAATGGGGCTGGGCTCGGGGTGGGGTGATGGCTCTGGCAGTCATGTGACATGGCGCGTACATCGGCCTCCAGGATGGCTGCAACTGCAAGGGCTGGTGGAACTCCTGGTCCCTCCCAAATCCTGTCCCTGGTTACTCTTGTGGTCGTTGTAGTCTGTTACTATCATCAAATCTCATTTTCTTCCACGAAGATGATTTTCCATTGTATTTGCTTCACCTACTCTTTCAATTTGTTTATGAAGAGCTCCAAGCAGGTGGTCTCTGAATACCCCTTTGCCCCTGCAGTGCTATAATTCTAGGATTCTGGCTACTCAGTTTAGAAATGAATGACTCATAGTTGACCGTGATGAAACAGGTTTGACTGCAGTAACAGGTCAGAAACGACCAGCCCTAGAAGAAAAGTAAGAACCACACATAAGCAGGGGCATTGCTTCCGAAACAGAGAGATCCTTATTTTACCCTCTCAGTAGCCGACTATAATTGCTAGGTCATTGGTTATCCATATCAGAATTTCATTTGCATGATGAGATAAAGAGTCTATGCATAAGTGTCTATTTATTAAAAGCATTCTATATGATTTATTTTTTAAAATTGCAAATCTATGTGAATAAGATAGAAGATTGAATAGATGGTAGAGATTTATAGATTAGGGAAAAAAGGCACACATGGCAAAATATATTCAACAAAATGCATTAGCATAATTTAGATTGGAACTCAAGCTATGAGTGTATATAGTCTGGAAGGACCTTTTCAAATGCCCTGATGGGATACTGGGTAAGGTTGCAGTGGTTCCCTGGGAATATGGATATGGAAATATTCATGGATAGGACGGGAGAAGATTGTCTTGCAATAGTGCGAGGTGTCAGCTGGGCAGGTTTCCCGAAGTGTTTGTTCCAAATCTCTCATGTATCTCTGGATTGCTCCCCTCTTGGTGCCACGCATGTCCTCACTGTAAAGCACTGCATAAGGTTACAAATGCTTGCATCCACAGATGAACTTTCTTGCTCTGATTCTTTGTTTTTTGGGGAAAGATAGCTGGATCGTGTCTTTCAAAGTTGTTTTTTCTACTGTAAAAATGTGATGTATTATATTTTTGTTAGATCAGTCTTGTAACGTCTATGCCACTTAAGCATCGCAGCTCAAAAAAAATAGATATTCTATTAAATCCACATTACCTTAGCTTGTTCGTCTTTTGAAAGTATGAAAAGAGCCGATTCATTTTTACCTTTTGAGTAGGTGTTGCAGTAAATTTTTCTGAATAGTGAATTTTTCACAGGAGAGGTGTGCTACCCTTGCAGGGCTGATATGAAAATTTAAGGAGATATCGGCAATCTCCCATTCACAGTAAAGCCCATAGCTATTTGTTATCTGTGAATTACAAATGGCAAAAAAAAACACCCCCAAAAGTAGGGTAACCACTGATGATCACGACCAAATATGTGGCCAATGTTATTAAAATTTAGTGAAAATGTATGTGTTTAATGAAATAAATGCTGGGTTCTCAATCAAGGTAATATAATGGGCTCATTCTCTAATAACTCTTGTAACATACTTATTGGTAATATCTAAAAGCTAATTTATAATATTCCTTCTAGACTATTTAAAAAACTCTCTTAATATTAGCAGGCTTAGGATCATAACTGAATGCACAGTTTTCTTATGATACAAAATAGCTGAATAAAGACACAAGTAAAAAAATACTAACATATCCAATAGCAATGTAATTCCTGCTCAAAATGTTAAATAGAGACTAAAACCATTTATTTTCAGACTCAAGGGATTATTTTTCTTGATACATCCATTTTAAAAGTCAAAAGTAATAAGACTATATGTAAACAATTGTCTATTTTTACTACTGATTTCACGTTCAGGACACAATCACTTTACACACTTCACCCATGTATTTAGTGACAGCAATCACTCCAGTGGTGCTTGGAATCAGTGGAAACCTTCCAAACAAAGGCATAAAAACAGACCCTATATATGTGTCATATGGGTACAAAAGCCATTCTGCTGTTATTCAGAGATATTGTGATTACAGAAATGACCTGAGGGCTCACACAATTGAGTGAGGATTCAATCCCCATGGAGCTGGGCTGTCACTAGGAAAGGGTCCCCAGGGAACAGTGGGCTGAATAACAAGGTGAAATCACTCATGCCCCCCGCCCTGCATAGATGATTCCTTTAGACTCTCAGGGAAGAATGAGAATGTTTCTTTTCTTCCTTTCCAGCTGGTAATCATTAATATGCATTTCTTAGAAGAAACAGCCCTCTGCCTTTTAAGCCTGTTCCTCTATTGTACATTTGGACTTGTCATCTCGGTTAAAAGACCAGGATGGAGGGACTCTGGCTGCTTTATATTTTCCTTTCCTCCCTCCCCCTCCTCCCTCGCCCAGTGAAAAGACAGTGGAAGAGCAAAACGTCTGTCCTGAATCATTGCGGTTCGGCTGTGACATATCTCTATTTTGTCCTTATGTTTTAAACATGAAACCCTGAACAGAAGGAGTGGCCCGTCTCTGATGTGAAGTGTCTGCACTCAGCGTCAGTGTTACTGACCGGGGTTGAAGCAGGCACTCGCCCTATTTATAGAGTCTGTTTTCCCTTTTTGCAGGATGATTGGAAAAGAAGGCTGATTTTATGTGATTTTATTCCGTCTGTGTTTACTTGAGCATGGATATATTGATAAAATATGGTTTCCAGCAGCTTCAGTAGTAAGCCTGATTTTGCCATTTTGTTCTCATGAGAACATCTATGTTTCAGCTGGAGTTTGGTAGAGAATGAAAGGGCCATGTATTTCAAACTGCTTCATATACATCATTTCATTACCACTTACACGTATTAGTGTGGGATTATCTCCCTCAGAGAGATACAGTGTTCAAGGTCACAGAGCAGGTACATAGTGAAGGTGAAGCTAAACCCAGGGCCTGACAAGTCCATTTTAAAGCAGCAGCTTTTTCCCCATTTGCCATTTGAAGCTGACGCATAGATATTCTGAGACAGGGACAAACAGCCCCATTTTCCCAGGACTGTGGAGTTTCCCAGGATGCAGCATTCTCGGTGCCAAGATGGGTAGAGTCCTGGGAAAAGCAGGGCCCTTAGGCTCCCTGGACCTAGAGTTTGAAATCAAAGTATTCCCTTGGCTTTGAAACACACAAAAAAATTCTTCAGCCAGTTAAAAAAAAAAATTGTAAGATTTCGCCTGACTTCCCTGATGGCATCTTGACTACTATCTGCCAACCAAACCCTCTTGCAGGATTTTTCCTCTTTATATAGAAGGGCATTACTATGGGCATTTCTTCTCTCTCTCTCACCTGTCCCCTCCCCTTATATCAGTGGAAACTTTTGTTCTTTCTCGTCTCTCTCTGTAGGGATAAATGGATATATGTAGTATTTCAAATATAAATGAATTCCTTTATATACAGATATTTCTGGTTCACCACCATGAATTTTGAATTTATTTTAAACTACTGTAACAATAACTTTAGATAAGACTACATCATCTATAACTTCTAACAGGGAAAACATTTTTTAGTAATGATTCTTTGATTTAGTCATAACATGTGGTCTTCAAGCAGTGACTATAACATACATATACAGAAATTGAAAAAAAAAACAGCCACAATAATATTTCAGAGAGCTAAGTAAGACTTTCCCTCTTGTTTGGAACACGAACTAGAATCTTCTCAAAGTTCTGCTTGAGTTCCTTCCCCATCTCATCCAAAAAGTAATGAAATAATTATGGACATAAAACTATTCTTTACGTTGCCCAGCGTCTTAGAAACCTTAATGGGAACCCACAACTTCACAATGGCCATTTTCTAAACTTGTTTTATTAACCTTGGAATCCCCAGATGACATTAAGAAGAATTTTGTATATCAAAAGTAATAAAGACTTGGGCCTCGGTAAAATTAGTCTCTCTGTAATGGGAATGGTCTATGAGAAAGCTTGCTGTGTGGAAAGCTTTCTGATTTGCCTGTTGCTGTTTATTATGATGAGCTTTTGATTTGATTTTCAACAGCACAGTGCAGATACTTGGGAAAAGCCTTCATGTGGCCAACATTAAATCAATATTTGCTACTTCCGACCTATCAAGTTGTCATTCACATTCAATAATGACAAGAAAACGATTATGTGTTTTAATGGCATGAAAGCAGACGCTTTTGACCCCAGGTGTTTGTGGTAGCTAATAAAAGTATAAATATTCAAGCTCTACAACAAAATCCCATCAAGTCATTCGTGTTTACAGACCCCTCTAATTAGTGATTAAGAGCAAGAATCTCCTCTCCTCCAAAACATTCCCTTTTTTCACTCGTAATGTTGAATAAATGCGTGTCTGATGTTTTTCTGACCAGCGGGGGTGATTTAAGGGCAGGGCAAGGGAGCCAACAGGTGGCTGGCAGAGAGAGAAGGTCTGGGTGCTTCCTGCAAGTTGGACCCATGGCGGAGGGCAGGCCTTCAGAGACACTGTGTGAGCGCATGTCAACACCGTGGTGTCAAGAGGAGTGACCAAGGATGTCATCCAAGATCCCCTACCCAGAAGGTCGGCTTTCACCTTGAATTAAATGGGGAAAACACAACCCTGTCCGTGGAGAACTTTGGTTAAGAGAATACAGTTAGAAAATGGACCTTTAAAAATTTTTTTAGTTTCAGTATAGTTGACTTACAATGTTGTATTAGTTTCTGCTGTACAGCAAAGTGTGTGTGTTTGATGTGTGTATGATTCTTTTTCATGTTCTTTTCCATTCTGGCTTGTTACAGGATACTGCGTATAGGTCCCCGGGCTGCACAGTAGGACCTGTTGTTTCTAAAACGTGGACCTTAATTATCTTCGTCCACATGACACGTTGTAATGAAGCGCAGGTGCTGGTAAACCTCCTGAGTGAACTGTCTTCATATGTATATATACATTTTGTATATATGTGTATAAGATAAATTGTATATTAAATATGTATTTACAATTACATAAATATTAAAATATATGCTATATTTTATATACATATATTTTAATAAAAGCCTAAGAGCAAAATGACTTTGTTTGATGTAGCACTACCTCTGAGTAATTGCAAGGTGGACTTTAATAGAAAATGCAACCCGTGGTGCTATCGGGACCCAGTCTGCAGCTTCTCTGTTCCACAGCCCTGGGCAGCTGGGGTCACTGCTTCTATTCTCTGTGATAAATGCTGCCCCACTGAGCTTCTCAGAGGACACTGTATAGTTATTCAGCAGCAGGGGAGAGGGGCACACATTGTTTTCCTGCCTTCTTGGCCCAGAAGGATGAGTTGTTATCTCTTGACTCAGTCTGAAGGAAGGGATACCCACGGGTACCACTGTATTATTTCAATTTGTATTGCAAAGTATGCCTAAAACCCCTTTGTCACTCTGGGTTTCTGCCTTGTGGGGACACCCTATTATCTTACTACTTCTCTGCTCTTTTTGACAGTCTGTGTTTTGATCAGTAGGGTTATGTGACCCACTGCACACTCTACCACGTGGTGACCAGCCTCTGCCATGGACGGGGGGTCACCTGCCCCTGGTGGTCCAGGTGAGGGACCCTGGTCTCCAGCCCCGCAGCCCCGGGCAGCTCAAGGCCCACACGTATTCTCCACAGCTCACGCCCTCTTGCTCTCCTTCTTCTCCACTTGGGCGACATTGTGGACCCAACACCACAGTGAGATGTTAAAGCTGACTTTGCCTTGGCTCCGAAACACCAGGCCACGCGAGGGTTCTGAAGATCCACCGTGGCAGAGGGGAGAGAGCTTCACGTATGCATGCACAGTCGTCCACAGTTTTGACAATTCCCTTTGCTCACACCCCATCCCTTTCCCTGGCTGCTGACAGGAGGCCCTCTCAGGACCCTCTGAGAAATGTGGACCACTCCTCCCTCCCAATCACCGAGCCAGATGCCCTGGATTCTGGGTGGCTAAAATTTTCTCCACGGTGAGTTAACCGCTCTTATTGATGAGACTGAACTTTGACACATCACACGCCAAAGTATTTCTATAATACAATAAAACTGCTAGTCTTGGGGGACGTGGGTAGGCAAGGTCTTGAAGAGAAATCCTAAGTTTTGTTATATGTACCCTTTCTTCTTGCCAAGCAGCTGAAGGGCAGAAGCTGTGAGAAGACAGTGCTGCAGTTGCAGTTCAGCGGTCCCTGGAAAGGCTGCGTGGAGTGTAAGAAAGCCCTCCGGGGTACACACTAAAGACCTTCCGAAGGATGGTTCCAAGCTGGAAATCACGCTTGTGACAGCGGATACCCTCCAACACAGAATCGAATGGCAGGGAAAGAGGCCCAGGGCATGAGGGTAAGAGCCAGCGATCTCACTCGGCTAATTTTGATGAAGATTTATGGGTAATACTATTATATTCTGTTCTCAAGAGATATTCTACAAAGCATCTGATAGGTGAAGAATTAAGTTATTTTTTGACAGAAATAAATGAATTCAAATCAATGGTAAGTAATTTTAAAATGTTCCCAAGAATCCTGATCTTTGAATTTAGAGATTTGTTTAAAAAAAAGAAAAGTTTATAAAATAAATAGCTAATGAGAACCTACTGTAGAGCACAGGGAACTCCACTCGCTGATCTGTGGTGGCCTAAGTGGGAAGGAAATCCAAAGAAGAGGGGATATATGTATACATAAGCTGATTCACTTTGCTGTACAGCAGAAACTGACACAACATTGTAAAGCAACAATTTGCTTTACAAAGCAAAGGAGAGGAGAAAAGAAAAGGAAAGCACTGACCAACAAGTGAGTCTGGCAGGGTGTTGTAGGTGGGCCGGCACTGAGGGCGCCAGGCCCGAGGGGCAGTGAATGAGGACCCAAACCTACATGCCGAGGGCTCTTCATTATCTGCAGAAAGCCATTCCCAGGTACACAGGCCATTTTTTTAGTTAATTTTTTTCACTAACACCTTGCCAGCCTGTTCCCTCTTGTATTGTTTCATGTTTTGACTTAGAAAAAAAAAAAAGCAGAGCCTGTATTTGTTTAGTGTCAGTATTCAATTGAAGGGGGTGAGTCAGCCTATTTCAACCAGGAAATTGCCTTTCTTGATCTTGACGTGGTTTTAAAACATATCATTTCTGGCATGAAAGAATGAAATAATGCCATTTGCAGCAACATGGATGGATCTAGAGATTATCACACTAAGTGAAGTAAGTCAGACAGAGAAAGACAAATACCATATGATAGCACTTATATGTGCCATCTAAAATAATGATACAAATGGATCTATTTACAAAACAGAAATAGACTCACCGACACAGAAAAAAAACTTGTGGTTACCAAAGGGGAAACGGGGCGGGGGATAAATTAGG
The DNA here is from genome assembly GCF_028021215.1 of Eschrichtius robustus. Taxonomy (NCBI): domain Eukaryota; kingdom Metazoa; phylum Chordata; class Mammalia; order Artiodactyla; family Eschrichtiidae; genus Eschrichtius; species Eschrichtius robustus. The sequence continues at coordinate 574,869 of NC_090827.1, forward strand.
AGGTTGGGATTAGCAGATACACACCACTGTATATAAAATAGGTAACCAACAAGGGCCTACCCTACAGCACAGGGAACTCTGCTCAGTACTCTGTAATGACCTATACAGGAAAAACCACATCACTTCTGAATCTTCATTCCCAATTCCTTTTTGACTATTGAATTTTCTCCAGCTGTTCTCCTCCTGGCTTAACACATGGCGGCTTCTGTAATTCAGAGCAGCCTCTCAGGGGGAGGTCCTCAGGCCTGAAGGGACAGACCGCAAAGGACAGGCCAGGCTGAGATGCTTCCAGAGTCCGGCGTGTTCCTCCCTCACAGGGCGTGCGGATGGGTCTTGTGGGTGAAGCAGTGTGCTTCTGCTTAAATTCCATGATTTAACATCACCTTCTCTGTGGCAAAAGGAAGCATCACTGCAGATTGGCCCTAAGGCCAGGAAACAGGGAGAGAGGCCCTTCAAAGAAAAGAATTGAGCAGCCGGTTTGCCCCCTTGGTTTCTTCCCCTCGCGGGGCCCAGGGCTCAGCCAGGCCTCAAAGGGCCAGCGGGCGACCCTGCAGCACAGTAGCAGCTGTGACTCACACCGGGGGGCTCCGTGGGGCCTCTAGTTTAATAAATGATGCGGCCCGACTCCGCCGAATTGATGAGCCCCAGGGCACAAGAGGGCAGACTGAGGCCTTTCTTTTTTTTTTCTTTTTTTTTTAAACATCTTTATTGAAGTATAATTGCCTTACAATGGTGTGTTAGCTTCTGCTTTATAACAAAGTGAATCAGTTATACATATACATATGTTCCCATATCTTTTCCCTCGTACATCTCCCTCCCTCCCACCCTCCCTATCCCACCCCTCTAGGTGGTCACAAAGCACCGAGCTGATCTCCCTGTGCTATGCGGTTGCTTCCCACTAGCTATCTATTTTACATTTGGTAGTGTATATAAGTCCATGACACTCTCTTACCCTGTCACATCTCACCCCACCCCCTCCCCATATCCTCAAGTCCATTCTCTAGTAGGTCTGTGTCTTTATTCCCGTCTTGCCACTAGGTTCTTCATGGCCTTTTTTTTTTTTTCCTTAGATTCCGTATATATGTGTTAGCATACTGTATTTGTTTTTCTCTTTCTGACTTACTTCACTCTGTATGACAGACGCTAACTCCATCCACCTCACTACAAATACCTCCATTTCGTTTCTTTTTATGGCTGAGTAATATTCCATTGTATATATGTGCCACTTCTTCTTTATCCATTCATCCGATGATGGACACCTAGGTTGCTTCCATGTCCTGGCTATTGTAAATAGAGCTGCAATGAACATTTTGGTACATGACTCTTTTTGAACTATGGTTTTGTCAGGGTATATGCCCAGTAGTGGGATTGCTGGGTCGTATGGTAGTTCTATTTTTAGTTTTTTAAGGAACCTCCATACTGTTCTCCATAGTGGCTGTATCAATTTACGTTCCCACTAACAGTGCAAGAGTGTTCCCTTTTCTCCACACCCTCTTCAGCATTTATTGTTTCTAGATTTTTTGATGATGGCCATTCTGACTGGTGTGAGATGGTATCTCATTGTAGTTTTGATTTGCATTTCTCTAATGATTAATGATGTTGAGCATTCTTTCATGTGTCTGTTGGCAATCTGTATATCTTCTTTGGAGAAATGTATATTTAGGTCTTCTGCCCGTTTTTGGATTGCGTTGTTCGTTTTTTTGTTATTGAGCTGCATGAGCTGCTTGTAAATCTTGGAGATTAATCCTTTGTCAGTTGCTTCATTTGCAAATATATTCTCCCATTCTGAGGGTTGTCTTTTGGTCTTGTTTATGGTTTCCCTTGCTGTGCAAAAGCTTTTAAGTTTCATTAGGTCCCATTTGTTTATTTGTGTTTTTATTTCCATTTCTCTAGGAGCTGGGTCAAAAAGAATCTTGCTGTGATTTATGTCATAGAGTGTTCTGCCTATGTTTTCCTCTAAGAGTTTGATAGTGTCTGGCCTTACACTTAGGTCTTTAATCCATTTTCAGTTTATTTTTGTGCATGGTGTCAGGGAGTGTTCTAATTTCATACTTTTACATGTATCTGTCCAATTTTCCCAGCACCACTTATTGAAGAGGCTGTCTTTTCTCCACTGTATATAGCTTGCCTCCTTTATCAAAGATAAGGTGACCACATGTGCGTGGGTTTATCTCTGGGCTTTCTATCCTGTTACACTGATCTATATTTCTGTTTCTGTGCCAGTACCAAACTGTCTTGATTACTGTAGCTTTGTAATAAAGTCTGAAGTCAGGGAGCCTGATTCCTCCAGCTCCATTTTTCGTTCTCAAGATTGCTTTGGCTATTCAGGGTCTTTCGTGTTTCCATACAAATTGTGAAATTTTTTGTTCTAGTTCTGTGAAAAATGCCAGTGGTAGTTTGATAGGGATTGCATTGAATCTGTAGATTGCTTTAGGTAGTAGAGTCATTTTCACAATGTTGATTCTTCCAATCCAAGAACATGGTATATCTCTCCATCTATTTGTATCATCTTTAATTTCTTTCATCAGTGTCTTATAATTTTCTGCATACAGGTCTTTTATCTCCTTAGGTAGGTTTATTCCTAGATATTTTATTCTTTTTGTTGCAATGGTAAACGGGAGTGTTTTCTTAATTTCACTTTCAGATTTTTTGTCATTAGTGTATAGAAATGCAAGAGATTTCTGTGCATTAATTTTGTATCCTGCTACTTTACCAAATTCATTGATTAGCTCTAGTAGTTTTCTGATAGCATCTTTAGGATTCTCTATGTATAGTATCATGTCATCTGCAAACAGTGACAGCTTTACTTCTTCTTTTCCGATTTGGATTCCTTTTATTTCTTTTTCTTCTCTGATTGCTGTGGCTAAAACTTCCAAAACTATGTTGAATAATAGTGGTGAGGGTGGGCAACCTTGTCTTGTTCCTGATCGTAGTGGAAATGGTTTCAGTTTTTCACCATTGAGGACAATGTTGGCTGTGGGTTTGTCATATATGGCCTTTATTATGTTTAGGAAAGTCCCCTCTATGCCTACTTTCTGCAGGGCTTTTATCATAAATGGGTGTTGAATTTTGTCGAAAGCTTTCTCTGCATCTATTGAGATGATCATATGGTTTTTCTCCTTCAATTTGTTAATATGGTGTATCATGTTGATTGATTTGCGTATATTGAAGAATCCTTGCATTCCTGGGATAAACCCCACTTGATCATGGTTTATGATCCTTTTAATGTGCTGTTGGATTCTGTTTGCTAGTATTTTGTTGAGGATTTTTGCCTCTATGTTCATCAGTGATATTGGCCTGTAGTTTTCTTTCTTTGTGACATTTTTGTCTGGTTTTGGTATCAGGGTGATGGTGGCCTCGTAGAATGAGTTGGGAAGTGTTCCTTCCTCTGCAATATTTTGGAAGAGTTTGAGAAGGATAGGTGTTAGCTCTTCTCTAAATGTTTGATAGAATTCGCCTGTGAAGCCATCTGGTCCTGGGCTTTTGTTTGTTGGAAGATTTTTAATCACAGTTTCAATTTCAGTGTTTGTGATTGGTCTGTTCATATTTTCTATTTCTTCCTGGTTCAGTCTCAGCAGGTTGTGCATTTCTAAGAATCTGTCCATTTCTTCCAGGTTGTCCATTTTATTAGCATAACGTTGCTTGTAGTAATCTCTCATGATCGTTTGTATTTCTGCAGTGTCAGTGGTTACTTCTCCTTTTTCATTTCTAATTCTATTGATTTGAGTCTTCTCCCTTTTTCTCTTGATGAGCCTGGCTAATGGTTTATCAATTTTGTTTATCTTCTCAAAGAACCAGCTTTTAGTTTCATTGATTTATGCTATTGTTTCCTTCATTTCTTTTTCATTTATTTCTGATTTGGTCTTTATGATTTCTTTCCTTCTGCTAGCTTTGGGGTTTTTCTGTTGTTCTTTCTCTAATTGCTTCAGGTGCAAGGTTAGGTTGTTTATTCGAGATGTTTCCTGTTTCTTGAGGTAGGCTTGTATTGCTATAAACTTCCCTCTTAGCACAGCTTTTGCTGCATCGCATAGGTTTTGGGTCATTGTGCCTCCATTGTCATTTGTTTCTAGATATTTTTTGATTTCCCCTTTGATTTCTTCAGTGATCACTTCGTTATTAAGTAGTGTATTGTGTAGCCTCCATGTGTTTGTATTTTTTACAGATCTTTTCCTGTAATTGATATCTAGTCTCATAGCGTTGTGGTCGCAAAAGATACTTGATATGATTTCAATTTTCTTAAATTTACCAAGGCTTGATTTGTGACCCAAGATATGATCTATCCTGGAGAATGTTCCATGAGCACTTGAGAAAAATGTGTATTCTGTTGTTTTTGGGTGGAATGTCCTATAAATATCAATTAAGTCCGTCTTGTTTAATGTATCACTTAAAGCTTGTGTTTCCTTATTTATTTTCATTTTGGATGATCTGTCCATTGGTGAAAGTGGGGTGTTTAAGTCCCCTACTATGATTGTGTCACTGTCGATCTCTCCTTTTACGGCTGTTAGCATTTGCCTTATGTATTGAGGTGCTCCTATGTTGGGTGCATAAATATTTACAATTGTTATACCTTCTTCTTGGATCGGTCCCTTGATCATTATATAGTGTCCTTCTTTGTCTCTTGTAATAGTCTTTATTTTAAAGTCTATTTTGTCTGATATGAGAATTGCTACTCCAGCTTTCTTTTGATTTACATTTGCATGGAATATCTTTTTCCATCCCCTCACTTTCAGTCTGTATGTGTATCTAGGTCTGAAGTGGGTCTCTTGTAGACAGCATATATATGGGTCTTGTTTTTGTATCCATTCAGCCAGTCTGTGTCTTTTGGTGGGAGCATTTAATCCATTTACATTTAAGGTAATTATCAATATGTATGTTCCTATTCCCATTTTCTTAAATGTTTTGGGTTTGTTATTGTAGGTGTTTTCCTTCTCTTGTGTTTCTTGCCTAGAGAAGTTCCTTTAGCATTTGTTGTAAAGCTGGTTTGGTGGTGCTGAACTCTCTCAGCTTTTGCTTGTCTGTAAAGGTTTTAATTTCTCCATCAAATCTGAATGAGATCCTTGCTGGGTAGAGTAATCTTGGTTGTAGGTTTTTCTCCTTCATCACTTTAAGTATATCCTACCACTCCCTTCTGGCTTGCAGAGTTTCTGCTGAAAGATTAGCTGTTAACCTTATGGGGATTCCCTTGTGTGTTATTTGTTGTTTTTCCCTTGCTGCTTTTAATATGTTTTCTTTATACTTAATTTTTGACAGTTTGATTAATATGTGTCTTGGCATGTTTCTCCTTGGATTTATCCTGTATGGGACTCTCTGTGCTTCCAGGACTTGATTAACTATTTCCTTTCCCATATTAGGGAAGTTTTCAACTATAATCTCTTCAAATATTTTCTCAGTCCCTTTCTTTTTCTCTTCTTCTTCTGGGACCCCTATAATTCGAATGTTGGTGCATTTAATGTTGTCCCAGAGGTCTCTGAGACTGTCCTCAGTTCTTTTCATTCTTTTTTCTTTATTCTGCTCTGCAGTAGTTATTTCCACCATTTTATCTTCCAGGTCACTTATCTGTTCTTCTGCCTCAGTTATTCTGCTATTGATCCCATCTAGAGTATTTTAAATTTCATTTATTGTGTTTTTCATCATTGCTTGGTTCCTCTTTAGTTCTTCTACATCCTTGTTAAATGTTTCTTGCATTTTGTCTATTCTATTTCCAAGATTTTGGATCATCCTTACTATCATTATTCTGAATTCTTTTTCAGGTAGACTGCCTATTTCCTCTTCATTTGTTAGGTCTGGTGTGTTTTGACCCTGCTCCTTCATCTGCTGTGTGTTTTTCTGTCGCCTCATTTTGCTTATCTTACTGTGTTTGGGGTCTCCTTTTCACAGGCTGCAGGTTCGTAGTTCCCGTTGTTTTAGGTATCTGTCCCCAGTGGCTAAGGTTGGTTCAGTGGGTTGTGTAGGCTTCCTGGTGGAGGGAACTAGTGCCTGTGTTCTGGTGGATGAGGCTGGATCTTGTCTTTCTGGTGGGCAGGTCCAAGTCTGGTGGTGTGTTTTGGGGTGTCTGTGACCTTATTATGATTTTAGCCTGCCTGTCTGCTAATGGATGGGACTGTGTTCCTGTCTTGCTAGTTGTTTGGCATAGGGTGTCCAGCACTGTAGCTTGCTGGTCATTGAGTGAAGCTGGGTCTTGATGTTGAGATGGAGATCTCTGAGAGATTTTTGCCATTTGGTATTACGTGGAGCTGGGAGGTCTCTTGTGGACCAGTGTCCTGAAGTTGGCTCTCCCACCTCAGAGGCACAGCCCTGATGCCTGGCTGGAGCACCAAGAGACTTTCATCCACACGGCTCAGAGTAAAAGGGAGAAAAAATAGAAAGAAAGAAAGAAAGAGGATAAAATATAGTGAAGTAAAATAAAGCTATTATAAAGCAAAGCTATACAGACAAAATCTCACCCAGAAGCATATACATATACACTCACAAAAAAAGGAAAAGGGGAAAAATTAATATATCCTGCTCCCAAAGTCCACCTCCTGAATTTGGGATGATTCGTTGTCTATTCAGGTATTCCACAGATGCAGGCACATCAAGTTGATTGTGGAGATTTAATCCGCTGCTCCTGAGGCTGCTGGGAGAGATTTCCCTTTCTCCTCTTTGTTCATAGAGCTCCTGGGGTTCAGCTTTGGATGTGGCCCCGCCTCTGCGTGTAGGTCGCCTGAGGGCGTCTGTTCTTCGCTCACGCAGGACGGGGTTAAAGGAGTAGCTGCTTCAGGGGCTCTGGCTCACTCAGGCGGGGGGAGGGAGCGGTACGGAGGAGGCGGGGCGAGCCTGCGGCGTCAGAGGCGTCGTGACGTTGCAGCAGCCCGAGGCGCGTTGTGCGTTCTCCCGGGGACTTTGTCCCCGGATTACGGGAGCCTGGCCGTGGCGAGCTGCACCGGCTCCCGGGAGGGGCGTTGTGGAGAGTGACCTGGGCTCGCACACAGGCTTCTTGGTGGCGGCAGCAGCAGCCTTAGCGTCTCATGCCCGTCTCTGGGGTCCGCGCTGAGGCCGCGGCTTGCGCCCGTCTCTGGAGCTCGTTTAGGCGGCGCTCTGACTCCCCTCTCCTCGCGCACCAGGAAACAAAGAGGTAAGAAAAAGTCTCTTGCCTCTTCGGCAGCTGCAGACTTTTCCCGGACTCCCTCCCGGCTCGCCGTGGCGCACTAGCCCCTTCAGGCTGTGTTCTTGCCGCCAACCCCAGTCCTCTCCCTGCGATCCGACCGCAGCCCGAGCCTCAGCTCCCAGCCTTGCCCGCCCCAGCGGGGGAGCAGACAAGCCTCTCGGGCTGGTGAGCGCTGCTCGGCGCCGAGCCTTCGTGCGGGACTCTCTCCGCTTTGCCCTCCGCACCCCTGTGGCTGCGCTCTCCTCCGTGGCCCCGAAGCTTCCCCCTCCGCCACCCGCAGTCTCCGCCCGCGAAGGGGCTCCTAGTGTGTGGACACCTTTCCTCCTTCACGGCTCCCTCCCACTGGTGCAGGGCCCGTCCCTATTCTTTCGTCTCTGTTTTTTCATTTTTCTGTTGCCCTACCCGGGTACGTGGGGAGTTTCTTGCCTTTTGGGAGGTCTGACGTCTTCTGCCAGCGTTCAGTGGGTGTTCTGTAGGAGCAGTTCCACGTGTAGATGTATTTCTACTGTATCTGTGGGAAGGAAGGTGATCTCCGTGTCTTACTCTTCCGCCATCTTCTTCCCAACCCCCGGGACATCTTCTGAGGCCTTTCTAATGTCCACAAAGCACTGGGAGAATTTTCCAGAAAAATCTGCCGAAAACAACTTTCACCCACAAACAGTCACAAACTTTTCAGACAAACTTCGACTTCTTCTCCCTTAGTCCTGTCCTTTACTGCGACGGCCGGCTTGTCTAAGGATGATGAGCTTTCCCATGCGCTGTCAGGGCCTGGTGCTTGGCGGTCAGGCTCCAGGTCTGTTTCTCCATCCGTCTCCACCATGGCTTATCCTCGGATGGGTGTCAGGATTGCCTGAGCCCTCGTTACTCTGTCCCGGGCATTGCTGTGCTCACACATACCTCAGGCGTCTCACTCCTGCACCTGCGGAGTAGGTGTTACTGCAGAGGTCAGGCATCGTCCCCAAAGACACAGATCGTGGATGGGCTACAATTCAGGTCACGTTCCAGAACTTATTTGAGTCTGTATCTTGTTTGAGAGGAGAAGTGTAAAACAAATGACTAATTTGGACTTTTCTAAGTTAAATATGCATAACAATGTCTAGTGATATATATATGTATATGTATAATATCTAATCAAAGACTAGAAATAAAAAAGATAATTTCCAAGTAATAAAAAGTGAAACAGATGAACATAAAATCAGTCAATCAACTGAAGGTAAGAAAGCAAGAAGAAAAGAAATGAAGGGGAAAAATGACAAATAGAAAGTACAGAATAAGATGATGGAAACAAATCTGAATAAATCAGTAATGGCAAAAATCACAAGTGAAGATCTTAAAATGTTAAACCTTATGCATCTAATAACATACCTTCAAAATCCATACATAAAAAATTGACATAAGTAGAAGGTGAAATAGATGAATGCACTAAAAGAGTGGGGTTTAACACAGCCCTTTCAGAAATAGATTAAGCAGATTCCACTGTTCTTAGAGTGACATGCATTGTCTAAATGTTTATATCACTGCTATGAAATGTTAGTAGCCAAAGTGACAATCCACAGCTGTGACTTGTTGTGTTGTAGCTACTGGTAGCTGCCAAAAGTTGGGGTTAAAGGTATTAAAAAGGCTTTTCCTTATAACCTTGCTACCAGGTAATTTTTGTAGTAGAAAGTACCAGATAATGCTCTAACACCAAATAATGCTGCACATTCAAAGCAATAAGGCACAGACAGTGCCACTTCATAAAACCTGTCAGAGAAAAGTGATGTCCTAGTCTTCCTCTTCTTAGTTGTGATGAACATTTTATGCTAAATTTTATATTTTTATCTTTTTCAGGAATAAATATAGGCAAAACACCCTTGCTGTGTGCATTAGTTATTGGAATCACTTAACTTCTTTTAGACTTGAACTCAAATTAAAATATACATAATATTACACTACCTGTGCTGAAGTATTTAAAGTTAATTACTGACACCATAACAAAAAGAAAGGAAGTAAGGTTAAAAGTTAAAGGACTAAACTTCCAACTCATTGGTTAGAAAGTGAACAGTAAAATAAATAAAAATAACTCAATAGTAAAAATTAATAGCAAATATTAATAAAATAGAACAGAAGCTACAAATGAGAGAGCCTCAGAGACACAGACCTTTTCCTTTGGAGAGTCTAGCAGAAAGGATAAACTCCTTGAAAATATATGCAAAGTTATACATTCTTTGAAAATAATACATTAATAAAGCTGAATGAAAGATTAAAATATAGAAAACCATTAAAGTGTAATTAAAAGTAATGGTCTCAAATTAAAACAGCTCTCTCAGATAATAATTTCATTCTAATACACACTCTTTCCTGACATGTATGGTGATTCTAGCACAGAATCATGAACGTTTATATGTAAACACACACGGGCTGTGAAGGAAAGAACAAAACATTTCAGACTCACTGGTGAACAGTGATACGAGAAATTTTTCATCTAAATGTACACACAAAAAATCTGTAATGTGTAAATAAAGCAATATGGAATGATCAAATTGGCTTTGTTCCAGGATGTTGAAACAGTTACACATCAGAAAATCTGAAAATGTAACTCACCACATTTGACAGATTATGCAAAAAAATATGAACATCTCAGCAGAAGAAGAAAAGGCCTTCAGAAAAATTCAGCATTCATTCAGGATAGTTATTCCGGAAGCTACAAGGAGTATCTAAGATGAATTTTAAAATTTCTTAACCTCCACTTTCTCAGAGAGGACTTGACCAGAATCCCAAAAATGTAGGTAATAGTTTAACTGGCATTTTTACTATAACACAACAAGATTGTAAATTTTTGTACTGGTCAAAAATATTTCTTGGTAGTGAGAGGCCCGCGCACCGCGATGAAGAGTGGCCCTCGCTTGCCACAACTAGAGAAAGCCCTTGCACAGAAATGAAGACCCAACACAGCCATAAATAAATAAATTAAAAAAAAAAAAAAAAAGCAAACCTTTAAAAAAAAAAAAAAAAAATATTTCTTGGAAGGGAAAGCCTTTCTGGTTGCCCTAGGATGAGAACCTCCGGCTTTTTGTAGGATAATTGTAGCTATAGGCCTCCGAATCTGTTCACAGGACAATAAGGAAAACAAAATAAATCTACAGATTATTACCTGCAAATAAAGAAGTAAATATCAAATTCCAGTAGAGCTAACCTCTAACTCTGGAACTTGCTGACTGAAAAAAATGCACAAGGTGAGAGTTGTGAGTTAAGTTTTATTTGGGGCAAAATGAGGAATATAGCCCAGGGGACAGCATTTCAGAGAGCTCTGGGAAACTGCTCCGAAGAGGTAGGTGGGGAGGTCAGTATAGATGTGATTTTGGGGAAGGGGAGTACATGAAATCAAGCACATATTTTTGCAGAAGTTTACTGCTCGTCTCGTGAAGGTTACTGCTAGTTACGAGGAGCAGATGCCACCATGAAGGATTTTAGTGCTTTTCTAGATATGAGGAGATGCAAGCACTGGGCTCATAAAATCAGCTCCTGAAAATATCTAAGTATCTGAAGACCTGTTCTGCCAATTTCCCAGAGCACAGAAGGCCTCATTTCTGCTCTCCACCCTGAACTCCTTTCAGGGGGTGTTGAAAATCAGCAGCTGCGGCAGCTCATGATTTAATCCTTGTAGAGGTAGATGGCAAGTGCCAATTTGCAGTTGACAAACTCAAAGTACAAGAATGAGAAAATATAGTAGGTGGAGTCTGGAGAAAATACAGAGAAAAGAGAAAATCCTGCATTAATGGTAAAAATTCTGAAAACTAGTCAGAGACTTGGTAGGTCACAGCACTAGCTATAGACAGCATTCTAAAAATTGTGTGGGAAATTTGAAAACCTGAAGTGGCAGTCTCAGAGGGAGTTTTTTTTCTGGAAGAGGAAGAAAATGGAAAAGGAAAGGCACAGTGGGAGACGTGAAGGCAAAGAAGAGTGAAAGTGGGAAGCTAAGGACGCTGCAGAAACGATACAGAACCCTGAACACACCAAGCCCCTCCCTGCATCCAAAAAGCCCCCCTTAAAGAAACTGCACTGCCTTACACTGACAGTGTATGCTTCTAAAGCAGGAATGTTGTCAACTACTCCAAGTTCTCCCACTGCCTGGAAACTCAAGAGGAAAGAAGAAAGAAAGAAAGAAGAAAGAAAGGGAAGGAAGGAAAGAAAGAAAGAAAGAAAGAAAGAAAAAGAAAGAAAGAAGAAAGAAAGAAAGAAAGAAAGAGGGAAGGAAGGAAAGAAAGAAAGAAAGAAAAAAAGAAAGAAAGAAGAAAGAAAGAAAGAAAGAAAGAAAGAAAGAGGGAAGGAAGGAAGAAAGGAAAGAAAGGAAAAAGAGCAATCTATATCCACACAAAGTTGTTGAAAGAAGAAAACAGAAAATGAGAATCATACACTTACAGTTGTTGAAAATTCCCTACCCTGCAATTAGCTGAACAAACATCTACATTGTGGAATAAATGTAACTGTAAAAAGAATGAGAACAATCTACAAACTTATATGGAGTGATTTCCAGGATATTTTGTTAAGTAAATAAGTAAAGTGCATAGAGTATACACACTATTCTACTTTCGTGTAAGAAACAGGGGTTTTAAGAACATAAACATGTACCTGCTTGCTTTTGTCAAAAGAAACACAAAAGGACAAACAAAAACCTAAGCCTTTCCTGTGGACTTGAAAGGAAACAGTGTTCGAAGCATGAGGGAAGAGACACTTCTCTGAATATAACCTTTTGTGTAACTTTGAATTCTAGAAACATGTTACTGTTTGATATATCCAAAACATACAATCAGGGCAACAAGGAAGGGGAAATACTCAAATCTGAACATTAATGGAATTAGACACTGGAAGTGTATTAACAACAAAAATAATGTATCTGAAAAATAACAATACCTTTTCAGCACAGTGCTGTGATACTGGACCCTCCGTTTAAAGACAAAAATAACTGCAAAGAAATATCAGATTTCTTTTAATTAATGTGTTGTTGGTAATGGTCCAGATGTAATAACTTGAAACTATTTTGTGTACGTTGTAGGACTGACAACATTACTGCGTATATTGATATTTCGGGGCACCAGAGTTCTCATTGTAAAAGAGAGAATACAAAATGGGAAAAGTAAGAAAGAATACTGTGATATTAGATTATAATTAGAAGTATCAGTATGAAATAATAATTTAAGAAAAAAACCCTCTATTTGCTAACCCTGACCTCTAAAGGGCCTTGAAATACTGACAACCCAGTGACTCAGCACACCTAATGGCCGTGTCTTTTTTTTTCTAAATGACACTCCACACGACAAGTTATCAGAATTCTCTGGGGAAATACCTGATTCCAATCTGTAACAGGGGAAGTACAAAGTGAGTCTACAGCATTTTGCTGTGTCAGACAATAGATGAGAACTTAAATGCAAGGGGGACCTCACCATGACACAGGAGCCAGTGTGACAGGTTTCCATTGGCCAAACCTGGGGAAATCTGATAAAAATGAGTGACAGTAACAGATGATAGAACATCTAAAAGTTCAATAGTCTATAGGAATCCTCTTGTGATATAGTGATTTATAATAAGACATTTGTATTTAGTCTTTGGCCCATTTCTGGCACAGAGCTTCTATAACCCTAGGAACTTCCCAAGTGGTGAGAGAGATAGAGGTGTCTTATGTTACGTTCAAGAGGTGACTTATGGAATATCTCTGGACCACCTAAGGATGGGGGCAGGTTTCCGAGAGAACCAGCCCTGTGATTGGAAGTTGGAACTTTCAGTCCCGCCCCTGAGTCCTGGGAGGGGGGGAGGGGCTGGAGGTTGAATCATCGCCAATGGCCAGGGATTCAGTCAATCATGACTGTGTAATGAAGTCTCCATAAAAACCCAGAAGGACGGGGTTCGAGAGCTTCAGGGTTGGTGAACACGCGGGGGTGTGGAGAGAGAGGTGAGCTCAGAGCATGGAAGCTCTACACCCCTCCCCATGCCCCGCCCCATTTCTCTCTTCCATCTGGCTGCTCCTGAGTTGTATCCTTTTGTAATAAACCAGTGATCTCAATCTTAAAATGTTTCTCACAGCTCTGTGAGCTGCTCTAGCAAATTAATCAGACCCGAGGGGGTTATGGGGACCTCCAATCTACAGCCAATCGGTCAGAAGTGTAGGTGACAACATGAGCTTGTGATTGACACCTGAAGGGGAGGGGGGCGTCTTGTGGGAGGGGCCTTAGCCTGGGATGGGGTGGAGTCAGGATTGAGCTGAACTGTAGGACACCCATCTGGTGTCAGGGCATCGCTGGCTGGGGACGGAACCCCCCTCGGATGAACTGTAATTGGCATCTGGACCTTTTAGAGTCAGAATGCCAACTAAAAAACGAAGAAACAACAAAGTCAGAAAGTCATTCGTAACCTCTCGTGTCAGCAAAGCTGCATGCCTTTTGGAGGCTCTAGGCGTGCTCTGCTCCCTGCCTGTTTTGGGTCCCGGAGGCCACCTGCACCCCTCGGCTGGGGTCCCTTCTCTACCTCGGAGCCAGCAGCACATCACCTTTAGGTCTGTCTCTGTCGCTGGCCCTCCTGCTGCCCTCTTATAAGGATATTTGTGATTACATTGGGTCCATCCAGTGACCCAGGGTCATCTCCCCATCTCAAGATCTTTTTTTTTAATTGAAGTGTAGTTGACTTACAAAATCATGTTAGTTTCAGGTGTACAGCAAGGTGATTCAGTTATACCTATATATGTATGTATATATTCTTTTTCATTATGGTTTATTATTACAGGATAATAAATTCTACACAGTAAGATCTTGTTGTTTGTTTATCTATTTTATATATAGTAGTGTGTATCAGTTAATCCCAAACTTCTAATTTATCCCTCCGCCACTGCCCTGTTGGTAACCATAAATTTGTTTTCTATGCCTGTGAGTCTGCTTCTGTTTCATAGATAAGTTCATTTGTGTCATATTTTAGATTCTACATATAAGTGACATCATATGATATTTGTCTTTGTCTGGCTTACTTCACTTAGTACGATAATCTCTAGGTCCATCTGTGTTGCTGCAAATGGCATAATTTCATTCTTTTTAATGGCTGAATAATATTCCATTGTGTATATACCACAGCTTCTTTATCCATTCATCTATCAATGGATATTTAGGTTGTTTCCATGTCTTGGTTATTGTAAATAGTGCTGCAGCGAACATTGGGGTGCGTGTATCTTTTCAAATTATGATTTTCTCTGGATATATGTGTAGGAGTGGGATTGCAGGATCATATGGCAGCCTTCAAGATCTTAAAATTGACCAGGTCTGCCACATACCTTTTGCTCTGTAAGGGAATGTATTCAGTTTCTGGGAATTACTATGAAGAATCTTGGGGGTGAGAATTATTCTGCCTACTTCAAAAGGTTATATGGAAATTCATTACAATATCTTGCAACTTTTCTGTAGGTCAGAAATTTTTTCAAAATTAAAGTCTTATTTAAAAAGTTTACAATGTAAAGAAATTGATAATGATTTAGGTCTAAAATTCTAGATTATAGTGATTATGACTGCATTGAAATATAGGGAAAAAATAAAAATGGACTAGTGAAAAACTTCCACCAGGAATTCATAAACTTAATTTATAAGGTTAAAAAATTATGTATATGTGTAACATACACACGTATTATTTTTCATATTTATAAACCTTATAAATACATGTATGTATATATATATATATGGAAACAAAACTTTGGGGGGCAGAGTTCTCATTTATTGAAACAAACATAACATGCACACAAGCTCTCTGCTCACTTTCTCTTTTTCGCAGGCTGGCATTGGAACTGATCTCTCTGACGGCCAGGTGGTCACGTTTAGAAAGATCTTTCACAACACAGAGCTCCAGCATCACCTACTCACGTCGATTTTTTTCTAGTACTTTAAAATTTTTTATCTACAATCATTATGGGTCTAACTTTTCCCTCCTTCAAATGATTAACGACTTGTCCTAACATGACTTTGTCCCAACAGCTTGTCCTTCTCATGAACAGTAAATGCTGCTTTTATTAAATATTAAATAACTCAACAGTATTTTGAAATAGTAGTCTCTCATCTGCTTCTCTGAGTTGCTGGTTTGGTGTGGTCAGTGTTTGCTTTTTGTTAGCCAATTAGGTCTTGGGATGACAATACGCTTAATGAAATCATAATGCATTTGCTAAATACGATGAATCATGTCTGCATCAGTCTCTGATAATATTTAGTACTAGGATTGAAAGACGCTGGATTTTTTTTTTTTTTGACAGACCTAAAGGGCAATTTAAACATTCATGGGTGTGCTGCAGAAAGGCTCATAAAACTGACTTTCCAAACTCATTGTGCAAGGTCTCTGAGTCACATTTTAGACCCAAGTTGTAATTTGACAGTAGAAAGTTTCAAGTATTGGGGCCCAGAATATGTGACGAGCAACTCAAGCAAGCGTCCCGAAAACTGCCTCTGTCACTGAAAACATGACAATCGCACAGAAAGCTGTGTTTACGTACTGAATTTCTGGAGTAATTGTTTTGGTTAAAAAAGTAAAATAGGAAGGAAGGGAGGAAGGAAGGAAGGGAGGGAGGAAGGGAGAAAAAGGAAAATCATTCACCTAATTCCCTCTATGGCTATCATAGTACATGGGGGACCAAGTACAGTAGGCTCTGGGACCACATAACTCAACTTAAATAGTTGTTTCATCCGTCTTTGCGCAAATTATGTTACAATCAAGAAATGTCAAACTTCTGATTAATGCTTTTCAACTCCAAAGAACAGGGGCATTGAAGTATGTTGACAAAAATTAGTATTTTACTGGATTCACTCAATTCTAAGTCTATGAATATTTTCATCCTTGACATTGTGTTCTTTAAATAATGTTTTCAAGGATGAAATAACATAAAACATAAAACCTAAAACGGTAAGTTTTTATGTCAACTCCATCTTTCATCTCCTTGTCTGCCCACCCACCCTTCCTCTCACATGTCCTGGACAAGACACTGGGTCCAGTGATGCCTTTGTTATTATTATAGCATTTCATGTATGTACCTTTGTCAAAAATAACCTAATGCCTAGGGGTTTTTTAAATAAACTTATAAACATGTCAAATATGCTAATGTACAACTTTTGAATGAGGTCATCAGTTTTTGAAAATGAAATAAAGCTTTTTTTCCCAGAATTTATGAAACAGATACATGTGCTAACCACCCCAATATAGGTAAGTAAAATAATTTTGAAAAGGTTATTTCTTCTGATCTATCTTCTAACACTGTAAGAGTCATAATAACCTTTGTTGTACACACTGTTAAATGATTTATTAATAAAATCACCTTTTTACCAAACCCAATGACACGGAAAAATTCAGTGTCATTTATTATCTGAAATGTGGATTTTAGTTTGAAAACTACATGGAAAATGCTACCAAGGTGACAGTCAGTCCCCGTTGCCTGGGACCATTCTGGTTTGCCCCTGTTGTCCTGGCATAATAATTAAGAGTGTCTCCTTTCACTCTTAAAGTGTCCTGGTTTGTGATAATAAATTATATAGTCACCCTACTCATGACCCGTTCTTTTGATTTTAAATGATAAGAATTTTCCAAAGTGACATCTAGATAGATTGCAAAAGCATTTCTTTTCCAGACATTTATAAATATTTGTTGTCTGTACCTGTACAAGATATAGAAAAGGTAATCGACCTCGGTCATTCCAAAAACCAACAGGACTGTTATTGTCAACAAGGCAAAATCTTTAGTTGCAATACTAGCCTTAATTACAGGTTTTCTCTGGAAATTCATTTAGCCATCAAAATCATTTAACCATTAAAAGGACACTTTTTTTTTTATAATGAAGAAGATAAATTGAGACTTGCCACTGAAATGACAAGAACACACATGCTAGTGCCTCTGTGTCTGACAAAGGAAAGCTGAGTTTAGTTCCACATCAATCCTCTAACAAATCCTATGACCTTTTAGGAGCAAATTCTTCAAAAGTGCTGGGTTTATTTCCTTATTTCCAAAAGAGTTGATCCAGATCAAGGGTTTTCAACCGTTGGTCTGCTAACCACTCCCGACCAGTATGAAGGGTTCACCAGTCTGTGACATAACACAAAAAAGTAAAATAGTTTTTTGTGAAGTTCGGTTTATTCAACATAAGCATTTGTGTTCTACCCTGAGATGACTTACGTGCTTAATATATTTTGATGTGAAAATAGTATGAGGAAGTTAGTAAATTCCTTAATATGTTTGATCCTATTAATTGACACATTTTATTTATCTGCGTTTTGTGTGCTAACCCAAAGGAGTAGTTATGCAAAACAGTTATGATGAACTGGTAAACACTGTGCTCAAATGGTGTTCCCCCCTCCGTTACGATGGGTGGGAACTCAGCCTTCATGTCTTTATGCTTTGAGTGAATGTGTTCTCATTGATTCTAATTACATTGGATGGAAACAACATACAAAGAAAAATATGAGAACATGGGTAGACTTTAAAGGCCTACTTATGCATTAGGATTTGTGAAAATTCAGTGACTCTAAATGGTAACAGAAATGAACCGTTACTGCTCAAACTTTACCTGACATTAAAGACAAAGCCTTAGAAAGAAGATAAGCGCGCTTTTCTGTTGGGAAGGGCGCTTCTTTTTGTGAGTGCCCAGGTGCCCTCTTGAAACGCAGAGCGAATTTCATAGGATGTGCTTCCTTTTATCCTGCTGCTTGTTCTTGTCTGGCTGCTGGAATAAACGCAGCACCACTGTGGGAGGTCATCCCACCAGCTTTCAGGAAAGGATGAGAGCGCTAGAAAATAGGCGAAAAGCTTTCATTGCGCTGGAGGAAGAGACTTCAATACTCAGGCTGGCAGAAGAGCCTTTGAAAGCATGAAAAGACATACCATGGGCTCTATTAATAGTAAGTTTAATGTATAAAGATGGGGGAAAATGCCCGGAGGGAGGAAGAATTAGTATATTATGAACATTGTCATTAAACCCATTTAAAGTCTTCAATCTAATGACTAGATAGGATCCATTCTGAACAGAGAAATAATATGAAAAAACGGATGATCATTCTTTTGTCTGAGAAAAAAGGCTGGCAAACGAAGCAAACCTTGAAAATACAAACATACGGTACTTGGGAACCCAGAGGAGTTTTACATACTAAACTATGAATTCATGAACCTTCACTGAGCACCCACTCTACCCAGCGTGCCGGGCAGCTGAGGAGTCCTTGATCCTGGCATCCTCCTAGGGAAGTTATTGCCCAGGGATCAACTAGGGGCCGGCTGAGCAACGTGGGATTGTGCTATTAGGACGAGGTCCATGCCGTGGGTCCTAAGTGCAGTGAGTCTGCAGATTAAACAGCTCACAGAGAGGGGCTATTCATTAGAGAAACCTTCACAGGGGAAGTGAAATTTGAGCTGAGTTATGAAGAAAAGCATTTGGCTAGAACTTAGGCAGAGGAAAGACATCTGAAGGAGAGGAAAACGTGAAGTGAATTCATGAAGTTGGGCGTGAGAACTGACTATAGGAGCTTGTCAGGAAAGTCGCCCAATTTGAAACACTAATGGTAACCTCTGGATAATCCTTCTTTGTTTGGTAAGTTTAGAAATGCCAAAACAATCTAGAAAATAGAACTGTATAAAATTAAGAGGAAATGTCCCTGAACTTTCCCACCCATGACTTATTCCCAATGTGTGGCCAGCTTTGAGTTTGTCTTTGAGATGTTTTCAATGCCTTTATGACTCTATTTACTATATCTCATATGTTTATACACATATCATTTTATTATTTTCTGTTTTTTAACTCTCTTAAAAATCCTTAACGTATAATAGTTATATTTTCCCATCTTTTACCTTGTATCTTTTCACAGCTGCGTAATATTCCTTCCTGGAGATGCACCCTAATCAGGCAGCCTTGCCCCATTGATAAACAGGTTGTTGCTGAGATTCTGTCCGTAGAGTTTTAGGGTGAGTAAAACAATATGCAGCACGTGTGGGCGTGCAGCCATGTGTGTATATGCTTAGAAGTGGAATTGATAAATCAGGGCAAACTCTTTTTACAAATGTAATAGATGTTGCCAGTTGTTGCCTATATTATTCCAATTTTTAACACCATCAACAGTGTTGGAGAGGAAAGGCGGAAAAGAGTTTCAGACAAGACAAGGGAGTAAAAGCTAGAGTGAGAAGCTGGGAAACTGGCAGGGAATCTTTTGAATCTCTTTAAGTTGATTCAGACCCAGGGAATTTCAGAGCAGCTTTGGGACGCAAGTCTGTTGAAAGCAATAAACTACAATAGCCAAGGTAGCATCTCTGGAAATGTTTTCTCTACTAGTTTGTAGAGTTATCTTTGGCATGAAAAGTAACCTCAGCTGGGCAGAGAGAGGGTTCCTGGAGCAGGAATTGTGTCCATCACTGTGAACTGGTCTCAGATTAACAATTTTCACAGGTGGACGGGAGCAAGCAGGGCTGTTTCTACACGAATGGTCCAGCCTCACCATGGAGACAAAACTGAGCCACTGTAGGTTCTGGTCCATTTTACTCACTGTTCCGATTCCATCCTCTGGCCTCTTGGTTTACTTTGTTCAGTTTGTAACTATCCCTCGTGTTTCCATTCGTAAACAAGTTCTCCAAAATCGTCCATGTGGAAAACAAGAGCATCTGAGAAAATCTCCTCATCCTGATTCTAAGGAAATTTTGGTTTGGATAATTTGAGGCTAAATAAAGCAAGCAAGGAACTGCACAGAAGAACAATAAAAGGCTGCCTAGCATAATGGGAGGAAAAGAAAAAAGAGGAGTATTTTAGGTGGGATCTGCTTTTCACTTTGATGAACTTCAAAGAAATGTGGTTTCTATGAGTGAAATAAAAGAAGTTGATATAAGACAGGTGGTATAAGAGAGAAGGTCAGACTAAAGCTGTGAAGACAGAGTCAGTAATATGAAGGACAAAAATGATAAGATCTCTCAGAATTCAGAGGAAGGGACAAAGGGCTGAAAGCAACCAGAAGTATATTTTACAACAAGACAATGCATAGGCTAACTACCTACCTACTTAGCTGGCTAATTGGTCCTCTGTAAGACAAAGTGAAAGCTTTGGAATAAGACAAATATTCAGAGACACAGGGAGAGGGAGGAGAGACAGGGTGGGGAGGAAAAAGTCTGAATATCGACCTCTGTTTACACAGCTGAAGAATGAAAGGTACCAGGGAAAATGAATGGGGTGAGGAAATCGTGTTCAAGGAAAAAGACCTAACGCATCTTTACAAGAGTCTTTTACTGGACGAACAATGAATCTCATATGATTCTTGCTAGAAACAGAAGTTAAAGAGAAAAGAAAAATTGTTACGAGATCGGATATCATCCATAGTGTCAGAATAAACACCGAAAGTATGAACTGGCAAAACAACAACAACAAAATCCAAACACCTTAAAACAGTTGAATAAAGGACAGAATTTGTCTTTGTCTGACTTATTTCAGTTAGCATACTGCCCTCAGGTCCATCCCTGTTCTTGCAAATGGCAGGATTGGTGGAATGGAAAAACAAAAGGCCCAAAACACCGAACTCACGGGAAAAGAGGTTTATGGTTACCAGAGGTGGGAAGCGGGTGAAGGCAATCAAAAGGTACAGACTTCCAGTTATAAATAAATCCTGGGCCTGTAATGTACGCCATGTTGATTGTAACTAGCGTGTAGTGTGTTTAGAAGTTGCTAAGGGGGAAAACCCTAAGAATTCTTATCACAAAAAAGACTTCTTCTCTTGTTTTTTGGGGGGCGGAGCATTTGAGGTGGCGGGTGTGAACCACGCTTATCGTGGTAACCAGTTTGCAATTACGTAAATCTAGTCATTGTGCTGTGCACCTTACGCTTATCTGGTGCTGTATGTCGAGTACATCTCAGAAGAACTGAAAGAAACAACTAAAGGACAGGAATGGGCAATTCATAGGAAAATATACGACAGAGAGAAGTTTAAACCCGTCAGATGAGGGCAATGCTCCAAATACAGTGCCGACTGAGCTAAAAAGTTGGTATTCTTAACACCCTGTTAACAAAAATTCAGTCTGTGGGAGTGTCCAGTGTTTCATGCAATGAACAGCTGTTAGGGTCACAGATTTATTTACTTCTCCTTCTGGGACTGAGCCTTGATGTTCCTTTGCCTCTGCTCAGCCGGTAAACTCAGAGGAACTGGCCCCCTTAGAGGACAGGGCTTGGTTCAGAGATGGGACAGCCTATGTCTGACCAGGTGGGATTCGATGCGAGGACCTCTGCTGACACTCCCAGGGAGACCCGCCCCTTTGCTGGATTCATTGCTGCAGTGGTGTGAGCCTGAAGTCGCTGGGGGAGGCTGGGGGACGGTTACCACAATGGGATGGAGTGAACGACTCAGACGGCGCAAAGCTAAGCTGTGGGTTCCGGTGGCGGCGTTTTAGCCCAGAATGAAGACACATCTCAAGTCACTTAAAAGTAAAAAAGGTAAACCTCTAAAACCCTTGAGTTGCATGAGCCAGTGAGTTCTCCAATGAAGGATCTTAATCAATACGTATAAGTGCCCTTAACCCCAAATTCTAGGAGTGTATGCCAAAGTCTAAGACTAACAGGTACACGTGTGTGTGTTGTTTACCACAGTTTTACAATAAATTAAAATTGTGTTTACTAAGAGATAGCATAACCAGAGAGTGGATAAGCCTTGGAATTTTTTTTAAAATTTTTATTTATTTATTTATTTATTATTTATGGCTGTGTTGGGTCTTCGTTTCTGTGCGAGGGCTTTCTCTAGTTGTGGCAAGCGGGGGCCACTCTTCATTGCGGCGCGCAGGCCTCTCACTATTGCGGCCTCTCTTGTTGTGGAGTATAGGCTCCAGAAGCGCAGGCTCAGTAATTGTGGCTCACGGGCCCAGCCGCTCTGCGGCATGCGGGATCTTCCCAGACCAGGGCTCGAACCCGTGTCCCCTGCATTAGCAGGCAGATTCTCAACCACTGCACCACCAGGGAAACCCAAAACCTTGGAATTTTAAAGCGACAATGTAAAGGTTACATGACTAATGATACAATTGCAAAGGCAGCCTTTTTATTTTTTATTAAAAAATTTTTTTTTGTTGGAGTATAGCTGATTTACAATGTTGTGTTAGTTTCTGGTGTACCATAAAGTGATTCAGTTATACATATATATATTCTTTTTCAGATTCTTTTCCATTATAGTTTATTACAGGATATTGAATATAGTTCCCTGTGCTTTACAGTAGGTCCTTCTTGTTTATCTATTTTATGTACAGTAATTTGTATCTGCTAATCCCAAACTCCTAATTCATCTCTTCCCCCCACACATCCTCTTTTCCACTTTGGTAACCATAAGTTTGTTCTCTATGTCTGTGAGTCTGTTTCTGTTTTGTAAACAAGTTCATTTGTATTATATTCTAGATTCCACATATAAATGACATCATATGATATTTCTCTTTCTCTGTCTGACTTACGTCACTTAGTGTGAACATCTCTAGGGCCATCCATGTTGCTGCAAATGGCATTATTTCATTCTTTTTTATGGCTGAGTAATATTCCACTGTATATATGTGCCACATCTTCTTTATCCATTCCTCTGTCAGTGGACACTTAGGTTGCTTCCATGTCCTGGCTATTGTGAATAGAGCTGCTATGAACACTGGGGTGCATGAAAGGCAGCCTTTTTAGATGCTATTAATCTAGGCCTGACTCCAACTGGCCTTGTTCTACTCAAACTGTACCTGGAGTCTGGGTGGTTTTAAGGCTGACCACAGATTTTTCCTCCCCTTTCTTTGTTTCTGATGGAAATGTTGCCCTCAGAGTTCTCTTTGGGTGGAAGAGAACTTCTCAATTGAGAACAGGATTTGGGGTTTGGATGAAGACACTGGTCCTTGTTACCTTTTTCTATTCTCAGCAGTAATCTCTGACTAATGGGATTCTGGGAGTTTTTATATTTTTATTTTATTCCCTCAGGTTTTCTCCTTTTTCCAAATCTTATCAAATAAGGACCAGTCAGAGAGGCAGGATAAGCCCAAGATGATGTCTTTGTAAGGAGGTTCCCAAAGGTGAAAACCTTCAGTGGCTCTGAGGGAAGTCGCAAGTGCGGGAATCAGAGGTGATGTTGTGGGGAATGAGGGTTAGAGCATCACAGAACGTATATCCAGGGTGGGAATTGTAACCCCAGAGGCCAGAGGGCTTCAGGGAGAAACAGAGGTGGGGCTTTGGCGGTCTGAGCAGATTTGCAACAGCTGATATTTCAAACTCAAGAGTGGAACATTAATAAATGGGAAACACAGTGGTTCCTAGGAAGGCCCAGAAGAGGTTAGACAGAAAGCAGCTTTAGGAAACGTAGTTCTGGGGCGTCCTCATCTCAGTGTGCCCCAGACCGGTCTCTAAAAAGGACAGAACCTCTGAGCTAAACCAGCTTCCACATTTTACAGTTAAACAGAAAGAACATTCATGAATGTGTCAGGAATTCTTCTGAAGGGGAAAACTGTTATCCTTGACAGAACATCAAAACTGGTTTCGTGAAGTTGAATTAGTTCAGGTCAAGTGCATTTGCGATTCCCTCAGTGGAAAGAATAATAAAACTGCCAAGCGCAAACTATTCTTTATCCTTAGTTTTTGAGTGGATGTGCCACAAAAATAAAAAGAATTGCAACTGTTGAATAGCAGCTTTAAAGTTGATTATTCTTGATGGTTATCAGGATTTGTCTATTACAAAACAAAAAGCTACACGTTCCGGCAGTTTAGTGTGTGTTTTATGCATTCTTACTTTACCAGGTTGGCAAAAGAAACACATCATTTATCGTGTTACTTGTTTTTGTCATTTAAAAATTATTACTAAAAGATGTGTGGTTAAAGGTCTTTGAATAAAGGCAATGGTTTTCCAGCTCTTCTTGCTTTCAGCGAAGTGAACTAAGGCTTGATTAGTTTGGGGAACAGCAGTATCCTGAGAAAGACCCACCAGGGACCACAGCCTAATAACCAACATTTTGTTTTCATTCTTATAAGTGTTTTTTTTTTTTCTTTTTCACTTAATTCATTATGAAAGAATGCAGCAAAATAAGAATTCCTTAACGCTCGAACATGTGAACTGCTTTTTGTTTGTTTGTTTTGTCAAGGTTGTTGTCACTCTCAGACCAACAGATTAAGACCTTAAAAATGAAATTGTATTAAAATTCTATACATGTAGAGGAATAGATCTTAAAAGGAAAATAGCATTTTTAGGTTCAGCTTAGGCAAAAGAAAAAAAAGTTTTGATTTAGTATAATTATAGCAGGAAACTTTGAGCATGAATCATAAAAGTCAAAGTTCCCCTGGCAAGTCTCTTCTGCCCTGTTAGTCTAATACACTTGTTTTTTGTTTTTCCTATGACTTTTAAAAAATCATTTTTTAAACTGACATAAAATTTACATAATGTATCTACCATTTTAAAGCAAATGATTCAGGGGCATTGAGTACACTCATAACGTTGTACAACCACTATCTCCATCTAGTTCCAAAGTAGTTTGGTCCCTCCAAAGTGATTCCACATCCATTAAATTACTCCCCTTTCTCTGGTAACCACCAATCTTCAACCTGTGTCTATGGCTTTAGCTAACCATATGGATATTTCATATAAAAAGAATCACACAATGTCGATATTTTGTGCCTGGCTTTTTTCACTTAGCATATTATTTCCAAGGTTCCGCCACGTTGTAGCATGCATTAGTACTTCATTCCTTTTTATGATTAATATTCTGTTGTGTGTATATCCTACAATTTGTTTATCCACTGACCCATCAGTGTGCATTTGGGTCGCTTAGACCTTTAGGTTATTGTGAATAGTGCCACAATGAAGGTGTGAGCACCTGTTTTACATTTTTGGCTTGTACACCTAGGCGTGGAATTGCTGGGTCACAGGGTAATTCTATGTTTATCCTTTAGGGGAATTGCCAACTCTCTTCCACGGCTTTTAAACCATTCAACATTCTCAGCAGCAATGTTCAAGTTTTTTAATTCATCCACATCTTCGCTGAGACTTATTATTTTTCATTTATTTGATTCCAGACATCCTAGTGGATGTGAGTGGTACTTCATTGTGCTTGTAGTTGGTATTTACATAATGACTAATGATGTTGAACATCTTTTCATATACTTGTCAGCCATTTGTATATTTTATTTGAAGAAATGCCCATTTAACTCCTTTTTGACCATTCTGTTGTTTACTTTGACCACTTAAAGAATCAGGTTGTCTTTTTCTTTTTCTTTTTTTTTTTAAACATCTTTATTGGAGTATAATTGCTTTACAATGGTGTGTTAGTTTCTGCTTTATAACAAAGTGAATCAGCTATACATATACATATATCCCCATATCCCCTCCCTTTTGTGTCTCCCTCCCACCCTCCCTATCCAACCCCTCTAGGTGGTCACAAAGCACCAAGCTGATCTTCCTGTGCTATGCGGCTGCTTCCCACTAGCTATCCATTTTACTTTGGGCAGTGTATATATGTCCATGCCACTCTCTCACTTCTTCCCAGCTTACCCTTCCCCCTCCCCGTGTCCTCAAGTCCATTCACTATGTTTGCGTCTTTATTTCTGTCCTGCTCCTAGGTTCTGCAGAACCTTTTTTTTTTTTTTTAGATGCCATATATGTGTGATAGCATACGGTATTTGTTTTTCTCTTTCTGACATTTCACTCTGTAGGACAGACTCTACATCCATCCACCTCAGAACAAATAACTCAGTTTCGTTTCTTTTTATGGCTGAGTAATATTCCATTGTATATATGTGCCACATCTTCTTTATCCATTCATCTGTCGATGGACACTTAGGTTGCTTCCATGTCCTGGCTATTGTAAATAGTATTGCAATGAACATTGTGATACATGACTCTTTTTGAATTATGGTTTACTCAGGGTATATGCCCAGGAGTGGGATTGCTGGGTCGTATGGTAGTTCTATTTTTAGTTTTTTTAAGGAACCTCCATACTGTTCTCCATAGTGGCTGTATCAATTTACATTCCCACCAACAGTGCAAGAGGGTTCCCTTTTCTCCACACCCTCTCCAGCATTTACTGTTTGTAGATTTTTTATGATGGCCATTCTGATCAGTGTGAGGTGATACCTCATTGTAGTTTTGATTTACATTTCTCTAATAGTTAGTGATGTTGAGCATCCTTTCATGTGTTTGTTGGCAATCTATATCTTCTTTGGAGAAATGTCTAGTAGGTCTTCCACACATTTCTGGATTGGGTTGTTTGTTTTTTTGATATTGAGCTTCATGAGCTGCTTGTAAATTTTGGAGATTAATCCTTTATCAGTTGCTTCATTTGCAAATATTTTCTCCCATTCTGAGGGTTGTCTTTTTGTCTTCTTTATGTTTTCCTTTGCTGTGCAAACGTTTTTAAGTTTCATTAGGTCCTATTTGTTTGTTTTTGTTTTTATTTCCATTTCTCTAGGAGGTGGGTCAAAAAGGATCTTGCTGTGATTTCTGTCATAGAGTGTTCAGCCTATGTTTTCCTCTAAGAGTTTTATAGTGTCTGGCCTTACATTTAGGTCTTTAATCCATTTGGAGTTTATTTTTGTGTATGGTGTTAGGGAGTGTTCTAATTTCATTCTTTTACATGTAGCTGTCCAGTTTTCCCAGCACTACTTATTGAAGAGGTTGTCTTTTCTCCATTGTATATTCTTGCCTCCTTTATCAAAAATAAGGTCGCCATATGTGTGTGGGTTTATCTCTGGGCTTTCTATCCTGTTCCATTGATCTATATGTCTGTTTTTGTGCCAGTACCATAATGTCTTGATGACTGTAGCTTTGTAGTGAAGTCTGAAGTCCAAGCCTGATTCCTCCAGATCCTTTTTTCTTTCTCAAGATTGCTTTGGCTATTTGGGGTCTTTTCTGTTTCCATACAAATTGCGAATTTTTTTGATCTAGATCTTTGAAAAATGCCATTGGCAAATTGATAGGGATTGCATTGAATCTGTAGATTGCTTTGGGTAGTATAGTCATTTACACAACGTTGATTCTTCCAATCCAAGAACATGGTATATCTCTCCATCTGTTTGTATCATCTTTAATTTCTTTCATCAGTGTCTTATAGTTTTCTGCAGACATGTCTTTTGTCTCTTTAGGTAGGTTTATTCCTAGGTATTTTATTCTTTTTGTTGCAATAGTAAATGGGAGTGTTTCCTTAATTTCTCTTTCAGATTTTTCATCATTAGTGTATAGGAATGCAAGAGATTTCTGTGCATTAGTTTTGTATCCTGCTACTTTACCAGATTCATTGATTAGCTCTAGTAGTTTTCTGGTAGCATCTTTAGGATTCTCTATGCATAGTATTATGTCATCTGCAAACAGTGACAGCTTTACTTCTTCTTTTCCGATTTGGATTCCTTTTATTTCTTTTTCTTCTCTGATTGCTGTGGCTAACACTTCCAAAACTGTGTTGAATAATAGTGGTGAGAATAGACAACCTTGTCTTGTTCCTGATATTAGAGGAATTGGTTTCAGTTTTTCACCATTGAGAATGATGTTGGCTGTGGGTTTGTCATATACGGCCTTTATTATGTTGAGGTAAGTTCCCTCTATGCCTACTTTCTGGAGGGTTTTTATCATAAATAGGTGTTGAATTTTGTCAAAAGCTTTCTCTGCATCGATTGTGATGATCATATGGTTTTACTCCTTTAATTTGTTAATATACATTTATGAATTTTATAATATTAATTTTCTTCTGATTGAATTATACTTCCTCAATCTGCTGAGATAAATTTCTTTGGATTCCTCTGAAGGATTATCTCTGTATCATATTTCATAATTTTTTGCCACCTTTCCTGGAAGAAGGAACAGGTGGCAATTGGCTTTTCTATAAAAAGGCTAAATTTGGGTAATATGTTTTTGTAATATATTTTGTTTTTTCATAAATGTCCACAAGTGGGCTGATATATGAAATTTATATCTTCAGATCAAATAAATTAGAGGGCATTCAGTCACTTAAGTGTTTTTTTAAACATTTCCCGTCTTTGAGATATCTGCTAATATGCGAGAAATGATGAAAAATACATGGTCTCTGCCTTAAATTAGTTCACACGGTGTGGTTGAAAAGATGAGAATTAGTAAAATACATAATTCAATAAGATAATGTTAAGAGCCATAAGGGATATAAAGATAAATTGTCATGAGAGTTCAAAAAAGGAATCGTTTTATTTAGCTGAAATGGATCGGGGAGATTATTGCTTTTGAATGTTGTTTATTTCAAAAATATTTCTGTACATTTTGAGCAAATTCACAAATGAGTATCTTAAAAAAGAAGTGGTTCTCCTCTAAGTATTATAAGTAGTGAATTTAGTTTACTAATTCATTGTAATTATTAATTTAGTTAATTATTGGTAGCAGTAATTATTACGTCTAATAAACAGAAACTCATAAAACAAAATGATAGGAACCAGATAATTATCTCTGACATATTCGTAAAAGTCCACAGGACAATTTGATTTCCAACAAATTTTTTTCAGTTATACATTCATTCATCTCTTGCTTACATTCCCAAGCATCATTTCTAATCATTTCCAGGACCAGTAGTGATCAGACATTAACCAAAGCTGTTTGATTATGTAGATACTTTAATGACGGCCTGTCTCTGCCTGTCATAATCTTTTGATTATATATATTCTTGGCCTTTACAATTAAATCCTTAGGCTGTTATATCTTTTTGTCATTTTCACATGAAAGAATTGTGGCTTTTCTCAACTACAAATATGTCTCCAGCTCAGATCTATAATAAATGGTAACCTACCTTTCTTTTTTCTACCTTACACTTCTGAGATGTAGTTACTAGCTGTTCACCCTCTATGCTACGTTGGTCTTGTGCTACAGATTTTAAAATCTTTCAAAAAAACCCTCCAAAGTCCTAAGCCTTAATTTTGGTAGAATTTAAAGCTCTTACTATTCCTCCTGGGAGTTTCCTACCAGTTTTTATTTTTCTATTTTTCACTGATGTGCTTTTTCTTACTCTGTATCCAACACAGAATATCCCCGGGATAAATATAAACTTCACACATACTATGAAAATGCTTTGTCTAGCGGCAGGGACTCTGCAAGAAAACTTAGAAAAATCTTTTCTTTTCTGCTTTGACTTTCATTTTTCTTTGTGACATTCCAAAGAATAGTTCATGTGTTCCAATTCAGAAGAGTCTTATGGAAGGTGACAGCTTATGCCAGAATTTATTTCCCCCGGGGGAAAAAAAAAGGGTGAACAAATAAACCCCAGGGGTCTCTTTTCCTTGGTGAGAATACTGTAACATCTCTGCTGGATCCAGTTTAGTCACAGGTCTGAAAGCAGAATCCAAAAATCTACAGTTCATTCATCTGACTTGTTTAATGAGTATCTTGAGACAATTGTTGATTGCTAAAATACTAACTTAATTCTTTTTTATGTAAATTTATTTACTTATTTATTTTATATTTGGCTGCATTGGGTCTTCATTGCTACGCGCAGGCTTTCTCTAGTTGTGGCAAGCAGGAGCTACTCTTCGTTGTGGTGCACAGGCTTCTCATTGCGGTGGCTCCTCTTGTTGCAGAGCACGGGCTCTAGGTGTGTGGGCTCAGTAGTTGTGGCTCGTGGGCTCTCGAGTGCAGGCTCAGTAGTTGTGGTGCACGGGCTTAGTTGCTCCGCGGCATGTGGGATCTTCCCGGACCAGGGCTCGAACCCATGTCCCCTGCATTGGCGGGTGGATTTTTAACCACTGCACCACCAGGGAAGCCCTAACTTAATTCTTAAAATGTGAAATTGTGTTGAAATTACAGAAAATTTTCAAGGTATATTCTCAATTTTATAATTTCATAATCAATGTACTGGTATGTAAATGTACAGAAACAAATTGGACCATATTTTAAGATAACAGACCATGATTTAGAACTTGCCTTAGTAGTATTATAGAATAATCACCATTCCCATTAATTAGAGGCACAGTAGCAGTTATTATTCATGTAAATACTTTTAAAAGTTGTTCAAGTCTTTGGGAATGGTATAGATTCTAAAAATGCACTACTCTTTACCATAATGCAAATTAATTCTTCCTGACAAGGATGATTTTTTTTTTTTTTTTACAAAATGGTATTTTAAAAAATATGTTTATTGGAGTATAATTGCTTTACAATGTTGTGTTAGTTTCTGCTTCATAACAAAGTGAGTCAGCTATACATATACATATGTTCCCATATCTCTTCCCTCTTGCATCTCCCTCCCTCCCACCCTCCCTATCCCACCCTTCTAGGTGGTCACAAAGCACCGAGCTGATCTCCCTGTGCTATGCGGCTGCTTCCCACTAGCTATCTATTTTACATTTGGTAGTGTATATGTGTCCATGCTACTCTCTCAATTCGTCCCAGCCAGTGGCAGAGCAGGAATGAAGATGCAGACGTAGAGAATGGACTTGAGGACATGGCAGGGAGGGAAGGGCAAAATGGTATTAAAATAGTTTATTTTATTTGCATATACATTTTAAAATTTAAGTAGAGTTGATTTATAATATTGTGTTAGTTTCAGGTGCACAGCAAAGTGATACCACTTTATATATATATATATATTTCCATTATTGGTTATTATAAGATAATGAATACTGCTCCCTGTGTTATACAGTAAATCCTTGTTGTTTATCTACTATTATGTATACTATGTGTATCTGTTAATCCCATACTCCTCATTTATCCATCCCTCCCCGCCTTTCCCCTTTGGTAACCATAAGTTTGTTTTCCATGTCTGTGAGTCTGTTTCTGTTTTGTAAATAAATTCATTTGTATTACTTTTTAAGATTCCACATATACATGATATCATATGATATTTGTCTTTCTCAGTCTGACTTACTTCACTTAGTATGATAATCTCTAAGTCCATCAATGTTGCTACAAATGGCATTATTTAATTCTTTTTTATGGGTGAGTAATATTTATACATATGTGTATATATATATATATATATATATATATATATATATATATATATGCCACATCTTCTTTATCCATTCATCTGTTGATGGATATTTAGGTTGCTTCCATGCCTTAGGTATTGTAAATAGTGCTGCTATGTACACTGGGGTGCATGCATATTTTCAAATTAGAGTTTTCATCTTTTCCAGTTCTATTTTTAGTTTTTTTAAGGAACCTCCATACTGTTCTCCACAGTGGCTGCACCAATTTACATTCCCACCACCAGTGTAGGAGGGTTCCCTTTTCTCCACACCCTGTCCAGCACTTGTTATTTGTAGACTTTTTGATGATGGTCATTCTGAGGTGTGAGGTGATACCTCATTGTAGTTTTGATTTCTGTTTCTCTAATAATTAGTGATGTTGAGCAGCTTTTCATGTGCTTCTTGGCCATCTGTATGTCTTCTTTGGAGAAATGTCTATTTAGGTCTTCTGCCTATTTTTTGACTGGGTTGTTTGTTTTATTGATATTGAGCTGTATGAGCTGTTTGTATATTTTGGAAATTAATCCCTTGTTGGTTACATTGTTCGCAAATATTTTCTCCCATTCCATAGGTTGTCTCTTAGTTTTGTTGATGGTTTCCTTTGCTGTGCAAAATCTTTTAAGTTTGGTTAGGTCCCATTTGTTTATTTTTCCTTTTATTTCTTTTGCCTTGGGAGACTTATCTAGGAAAATATTACTACGATTCATGTCAGAGAATGTTTTGCCTATGTTCTCTTCCAGGAGTTTTATGGTGTCGTGTCTTATATTTAGGTCTTTAAACCATTTGGAGTTTATTTTGTATATGTTGTGAGGGAGTGTTCTAATTTCATTGATTTACATGAGTCTGTCCAGCTTTCTCAACACCACTTGCTGAAGAGACGTTTTCTCCATTGTATATTCTTGCCTACCTCATAGAAGATTAATTGACTGTAGGTGTACAGGTTTTTTTCTGGGCTCTCTATTCTGTTCCACCGGAAAATGTTGAATGCTCGGGGTTAAGTGTGAACTCACTTGCATACACACACAACTTTGTCCATCTTTTACTTCATTGTAATCACTTTACAGCTGTGAAATTCAACTTTCCATCTATTCTGCTCTTCCATCGACACAGGTGACTGCGAGTTGGAGGAAAACACGTCCATGCCAACTGGCCTTACATTAAATTTATGATCACTAATCTTTTGTGAACCCCTGTCCCACTGCCATGCTATATTTCTCTTTATGCACTCCTAGCTAATTAGCTAACTCTCTTAATTAGCTATCTTATAGTCTCTCTTCGGAAGTCTTCAATGCCTCTTTCGTCATCCTCACTCTCCGTTGATGAATTTAATTTCCATTTCACTGAGAAACAAGATGTAATCAGAGACTGTACACAAGCTCATTCTGTTACATCTTCCCGTTTACTGCATCTGGGCATATTTGCTCTTCCTTCTCTCTTTTGCAGTGAATGTACTGTCTGCACTTCTGACTTAGGACGACACCTCCATCTGTGAATCAAATCCCAACCATTTGCTACTAAGGACACTGTAGCAGCCGTTCTTCCTTTGCTCTGATGCACCATCATTTTTCTTTCCATATTTCACCTTTCTCATCGTACACATAGGCTACTTTTCTCCCTTGTTAAATCAAAACAAAACAAAAACAAAAGTGTTCACTCATTACCTATTCTAACTCCCACCCTATTTCATTCCTTCCATTCACAGCAAAATCTTCCTAGAGTAGTGTCTACCTGTTGGCTCCAAGCTCTCTCCACCTGTTTTCTTTGGAATTTTCCTCTTTTTTTTTTTTTTTTAACATCTTTATTGGAGTATAATTGCTTTACAGTGGTGTGTTAGTTTCTGCTTTATAACAAAGTGAATCAGCTGTATCTTTGGAATTTTCTTTACTCACATTTTCATCCTTGCTTTTCCGTGATAACTGGTCACGTCTAGGTCTTCGTTACTGCCCGCTGCTCATACAGTCCTCAGACCTCCTTGTACTGATGAGCGTCTCCGGACACAGTGGATTCCCTGTCCTTCCGTTTAGGACCTCACACTGTCCGGGTCACTTGCTACCTCTCCGGTCATGTTGGCTGCTGTCTCCTTATTGACCAGATCTACCAGTGTTGGTTTGCTCACAGGGCTGAGTCCTTAGACTTCTCATTCTATTCAAACTCATTCCCTAAGTGTGGATCCCATGTCTGTGAGTAATGTTCATATGTCAATGACCACCAAATGTACACTGCCAGTCAAGACTGCTGACTATTTATTAGGCATCCATTCTCAACACATCCCAAACTGAACTCCCCCTAAAGCTGGTTGCCCCTGCGCCTTCTCCAGCTCAGTAAATGTTAACACCATTTTTCTAGTTGCTCGGTACAAAACTGAATTCATCTTTCTGTCTCTCTCTCACTTCCTCTGCTCAGTTCAGAAGCAAATTAAAATGCATCCGGAATCTGGTTCTACCGTAGTTATTCTACCGTCAGCCGTCATTCTTTTTCTTGGATATTTACAATAGCTTCTATCTGCCTGCTTTGCTCCATGGCGTTTCTCCCTTTGATCTTTCCTCGATGTAGGAGACAAGATGGAAAAAAGTCAGCTTGTGTTACTCCAGCTCAGAACCCTTTGAGAGCTTCTCACCTCATTGAGGACAAAACTTAAAGCTGCACAGATTTCTGTAAACCACCTCTGAGGTCATCTTCTGTAACTCTCCTTCTTGCTCACTCTGTTCCAGTCACCAGGCTCCTTGCTGACCATCAAAATGAAGAGTGTCACTCTTGATGTGGGCCTTTGCACTTGCTGTTCCACATGCCTAGAACTTTTTTAAAAAATTTATTTACTTTTAATTTATTTATTTTTGGCTGTGTTGGGTCTTCATTGCGGTGCACAGGCTTCTCATTATGGTGGTTTCTCCTGTTGCGGAGCATGGGATCTAGGCGCGTAGGCTTCAGTAGTTGTGGCATGCGGGCTCAGTAGTTGTGGCTCATGGCCTCTAGAGCGCAGGCTCAGTAGTTGTGGTGCACGGGCTTAGTTGCTCCACAACATGTGGGATCTTCCCAGACCAGGGCTCGAACCCGTGTCCCCTGCATTGGCAGGCAGATTCTTAACCACTGTGCCACCACCAGGGAAGCCCCTAGAACTTTTTATCTAAATAGACTCCCTGATTATTTCCTTCCATTTTCTACTCAGATGTAGCTCTTTTGGTGAGGCTATCTCTGATATTGTCTCTAAACTTTTCATCCCTCTTCCTTGCTTTATTTCTCCATGGCACTAATTACCATCTAAGGTATTACACTGGACCCTGGAACAACACAGGCTACAATTGCATGGGTCCACTTATATGTTGGTTATTTTTCAATAAATATTCCAATGCTACAGTACCATGTGATACATGGTGGTTGAATCCCCAGATGCGTGCATGAGCTGCAGATATGGAGGACCAGTGGGAGGATTTTCCACTGTGCCGGGGTGGGGCAGGGCCTGCACCTCTGTGCTGTTCAAGGTCAACTCTATATATTTTACTTATTGATTTGTTTATTGTTTGTCTCTTTCCACTAGAAAGTGGATTCCAGGGAGCTAGGTATTTTTGTTTGTTTTATTTATTGTTAGACCAGCACCAGTGGTTAGAATATAGACTATCTGGCACACAAAGTTGCTTAGTAAATACGTGTAAAGTGAATGAATGGATGGATAGTTGGAGGATATGCTGTAGTGTTTAAATAACATCACTGTTCCCTTCCAGCTCATTCATTTAATAAGTGCTGATCATCTACTAAGCTAAATATTGGGGTCACAAAAGTTAACATTACACAGTCCCTGCCTTTGAGGAACTCTAAAATTACTAGTGAAGGATAATACTAAAAGGATAATCATTATGATAGAAGAGCAGGATTTTGTTAAAAAGGCAAACATTTGATGAAATCGATCAGGTTGAGTCTTGAAAAACAGGTAAAAGATAAATAAAAGCACGGAAATACGGGAGCGATGGCTGAGGTTGTGGAAGCAGCGTGAACAGGACACTGAGGTGAGAAAGGGCATGGGCGACCGCTGAGTCTGTCAGGGAGAGAGAAGTAGGGGGTGACAGTGACCCCGTCTAAGGCAGCAGTGTTGTTCTGCGATTTTAAATAAAATCTATGCGATTCATCCCATCCGGGGAACATGAGTGCCCTAAATCATTTAGCATTAAGCATATAAGCCCTTCAAATTATTGAAGATTCAAGCCCAGAATATCCCAATTTCTTTCTAGAAAGAAAAAAATTTATTGTGATACAAAAAATCATTAGAAAACTATTTCCAAAAGTACTCTTTCCCATTCCCTAGAACTGTTTGGGGAAAGAAGTTAACTTTTGTTTTAAAAGGGTTCTATATGTCCACAGATATATATATGCCATATTTTTCATATCAGATTCAAAATGTTGGTGCAAAACTGGACAGAATAATAAGCAGATGGATTCTTCATAAACACTTGTAGATAATGATCTCTATACTAGAGATGCTAAATGTTTTCTTCCAGTCTCCAAGCTAGGATTTGTTATTTCCTGTTGCTTATTGAAAATTCATTCTCCAACACCCCTGTCAACCCCAAGTTTGAATCCGAATCTCTGGGGGTGGGGCTAAAAGATTAGCATTTCTAGCAACTTTCCTATTGATTACAATACAAATAAGCTTTGAGAACCTCGGCTTTCAAGTTGTAGGTTATGTGTGTGTGTGTGAGAGAGAAAAAGGACAAATATACTAGAATTGAAGGAGATGTGTGCTGCTCTGAATTGACCTCCTCACCTAATGCAGGATTGTCTGCTATGAAACCACTAACAGGCAAGCAATAAGACCTTGCTTACTGAGGCATATTTTAGCTCACGGACTATGTCTCCTGTTTCTATTTGTGTTTAAGACCTGCTTCAACAGACTCTGACATAACAGGTGGTCAATGATAATAATGATGATGATGATGATAATTGTTTCTAATCTTAATTGTTTTTGCTTTACTTTGAATTAATTTTCTCTCTTTTAGTTATTTCCCGAACTTAGAGGGCTCTGATCCCCCGTTTCATCACCAGAATCAATGTAACTTGACAATGGTCATTGCTTGACACTGATTTTTTCACTTTTCAGTCTAGGGAAGTCCATATTTCTCTTAAAGATCTATTTTTCTACATCCCCTTCAACGTTTTCATATCTCTTTAAATGTGCATTGAGTGACTTTCCTGGATCTAGACTTCTGTGTGACAAAGATCAGATTAGATCTCTCAGCAGGTGCATCCACATTGCCAACCAACGTGTCAAAACCCTACTAGAAGGTGGAACATATGACTTTTGGTCACATTTTATTGGTAAGAACTTAGTTATGTGGTTCCCCCTAACTTCGAACTATTGTGAGCAGCTTTAATTCTATTTCTATGGAGGAGAGGAAAAAAAAGCACACATTTGGGTAGACAAACAGCACAACTCTAATACTCTTTATTGGGTTGAGGAAAAATCAGTTACCCAAATTGGCTAAGATTATATTTTTATGATGATAAAATTTTATTGCATGCTTTTCTTTTTCCTGTATGGAAATGATCATATGATATTTCTTCCCTAGTCAATAAGAATTCGATTTGACTTTCTAATGTTAATTTTTCCTTTCCGTCCAAGAATTAATTAAAATTCATAATTTGTCTTTTGAATCCATCACTGGATTCAATCTGCTAAAACATTTTTTAAGATTTTTGCATATATGTTCATCAATAAGACTGAGTTTAATTTCCTTTTTTAAATATAATATCTATCCAGTCTTAATATGAATAAAATAATATGGGGTCATCAATAAAATGATCTGAGGATCTTGCCAGAGGTTTGTCTGTTTCATTAGTTTTTTCAAAAGTCCTCTTTGGCTTGTTGAATTTCTCTTCATTACCTGTGTCCTTTTGTTTGCATTAATTACTATTCTTATCTTTATAACTTACCCTTTTCCTTTCTTTTTTTTTTTTTTTTTACAAATTACTGTTGATCTCCTAAGTTCTTTTCTTAACTTTTTGATTTTATGCTCAAACCAATCTTCAGGTCAAATTTTCAAAAATAAGTGTTTAATACATTAAGTACTTTAAAAATATGCTTTATTATTCTTTTCAATCAATTCTAAGTATTTACCCATTTGCATATTATTTCTTTCTTTGTCTCCTGGTTTGTTTAGAAATTTATTTCATAAAAGTTTTAAACACATGAAATTTGTAAATTTATCTTTTTATGTTGATTTACATTGAGATGAGGAAATACAGTGTGTATGAGCTCAACTGTTTGTAACTTGTTAGAATTTACTCTAAATGTTTATAGAACAAATGTTATAGAATAGCATTTGCATGGTTAATGTTCATAAATTTTTTATGGTTGCTTGAAAATAATGTATTCTTGAAACAATAGAAATATTGAGTTTCAACGTTTCAATGTCTGCATTCAACTTTTTAATTGTCAGAATTGTCTTTTCAAACTCCAGTGTGAGAAACTGTTTTAGGAGAAAATTTCTGTGTTTTCTTTTTGGCTGAAAACATTTTAATTTATTCTCAATCTTGAATGATATTCTAAGTAGGTATAAAATTATAGAGCATCATTTGTTTTCAGCACTTGGAAGATGTCACGCTCTTTTGATTTCTGTTGTTGTTGCTGAGTTGTTCTCTGTCACAGGAATGTTTATTTCTTTATAGATCATTCCTCTTTTTCTCTATGATTGCTTTCAGGGGGCATTCCATAGTTTGATGGGTTGTGTCCATTCATTATAGGCTGAGTAGGGGAAAGTGATTACTATTTAAGGCATATGCATTAAACTGTGAAAAAAAATGTGACCAACAGCAAATCAGTCAAAAACTCAAAGTAATTATTCAAATAAACATAATTTTTACTTATCATATTAATAAAAGGTAAAAACTTTTTAGAACTCCTGTATATTTGCCTTTTGAGATGACCAGTTTTCTACTGGTTGTTTATTCCATAGTAAAAGCTAGGTAGGAAAGGAAAAAAGTACTGTAGCATTCTCAGAGCTATGTCATGTTAAAATTAACTGTGGGTAAAAAATAGGCCCTTACTTGTAGACTGTATGTAAATACTTCTCAGTCTATAGGCCCCAAGCCCCCAATTCTTACATTTGTATGCAATGGAAAAATCCTACATTTCTATAATGTCCCCTTTGTTTAAAATAATTGCCTAAAATATTATTATCTATAATTGTTCATCAGGTAATAAATTAAAAGAAAAACACTGTTGTAACACTTCAACAGCTATTTAGTGGTGGGATTATATTACTCTCCAGTTTAGAAAACCACTAGGTTTTATTAGCCAGTTTTTATCTAGTTTCCTATTTACAAGAGCATGGTATAAGAATAGATTTTCTTTTAAATATCAAAATAGAGAAAGGCAGGAAGTATTGTATATGTAGATTTAAAGAAGTCTCTAGGAACACATAATTCCTTATCACAGGGGTTTTTGCTTTATCTGTAACTCAGTTTAAAAAATGTTTGGATGTATATTTTAGAAAAATCAATATCTTGAGACTATCATTTAACATTTCGGGTTGTTAGAAGTAGTTTAGCTGTACTAATCCCTAATTATTTTC
Organism: Eschrichtius robustus; assembly: GCF_028021215.1. NCBI lineage: Eukaryota > Metazoa > Chordata > Mammalia > Artiodactyla > Eschrichtiidae > Eschrichtius > Eschrichtius robustus. The sequence goes on from NC_090827.1 coordinate 613,489, forward strand.
CTCATTGCATTTTAGAAAATTTTTGATATAGTAAATGTCATGAAAATGAGTGAAAGTTCCAAGTCTCAGTTTTAAGGCTGACATTGTCCATTCCTTGTGCAGTTTCCCAGAGAACAGTTCAGTCAATCTCCGAATAATTTATCATATGTAGTGCTTTCCCTTGACAGTTTTCCTTTTTGAATAACTCTCTCAAGCTTTATTGCCCAGTAAGATAGGCACTTAGCCACACGTGGCCAAATTTAAAATAAAAGTAAAATGAAATAAGCTTTAAAAACGCAGTTCCTCAGTCCCATTAGCTACATTTTAAAGTTCTCGATGGCCACACGTGGCCAGTGGCCACTGGACGGTACAGTGAGGAACATTTCCATTATCACTGAGAGTTCTGTTGGGCGGTGCTTCTGTAGCAATGATGTGCTTTCATTAGAGGTTTTTCTGTTACGTTTTTCTATTAGAAATATTAACTGTAATGGTTACAGACACTATCTACTAGATACACTAATGATGAAAATATGTGATTTTATCAGAAGCATTATTTTAATAAGACTCTTATCGGGAAAGTGACAGATAAAATAGAAAGTCTGGGATTTTTTCGTTTTTGTTTTTTTCCAATGTTGGGCTAGTTTCACGTGCACAGCAAAGCGATTCAGTTACAAACACAGATAGAAAGTCTTTTTTTAATTTTCCTTAATGATCACCTCACATCATTTAATTCTAATTTAGGTAAAACATTACTCTTTCAAATACAGGCAATTTACTCTATTTTTCTTTATTTTCTTACTAATCCAGAGTTTATTACTTTGGAGGCACTGACTAACTGGTATATATTTTCGAGGAAGAAATGGTTTCTTCTGAGCTATGTTCTATGGCAATAATTATCCCTCTCTGAACAAAAAAGAAATAGTTTCATGATTATTTTGCATATAGTAGGGAAGCGCTTAGAAATGGACTAGTATCGCGTGATTTTGTAAAGTTTCCTCTTAGCTGAATGGGAAGAAATATCCTCTCCTTGTTCTGTTACTTGTGTATTTCTCCATTTATTTGACATTTCCCTATTCAGGAAAGATTTCTTTCTCATATTCTTTTCCGCATTTTCAATGAAAAGGTAATTTTTTTTCTTTTTCCCCACTGTAACAGGCGCTTGGCAAAAAAAATACGAAGCCTAGCCTATCCATCAAACAGTGCAAAACTATGTTTCTGTGTCAATTTTTCTCCTTTGGTTATCAGGAAACCCTTTGTGAGGCTTTAAGTAGAAGCAGTTAGCTTCGAGTGACACATAAACTGTAAATGACATGAGCTTTGGTGGTTCTAGTGTCACCCAGATAGGATCAGACACTGCATTGTAGACAACCAAACGCCGTGAAACGCTATCCCCTGCCTCTCAGAAGGAAACATGGCAAAAATATGTAAATAGTTAAATAAACAAATAAGATGCTATGCTGAATTTTTCTATTACTTGCTACTGCTAACTCTGTACAATTCAGACATTCATATAATATGGGAAGTAATACATTACTTAAAAATTATTCGTTCATACTTTTATACATGTTAAAATAATTTTATTATGAATTTAAAAAGTATTAAATGTACTCTACTTAGACCCAACAATTATATTCTATTGTAAGGAAATATTAAGGCTCTATACAGAATTTTAGCAATAAGTATATCTATCTATCTATTTATCTGTCTATAGATATATAGATATAGATATAGATATAGATAGATATATGTATTATTATTATAGCTTCCTTCTGAGCTATGTTCTACAGCAATAATTATTCCCCCTTGAAGAAAAAGAGAAGGCCAGAAAAAGAACTAAATAATTTCATGGGTATTTTGCATGAAGTAGGGAAGAGCTTGGTAGGAAGCTTCAGGAAACTATCTCCCCAACTAGACAATATTTACATGGGCAGAAGCTCTCTGATGTACATATTTTGGAACTATGGAGTCTATTGAATGCTTGCAACTCCCAGAGGAAGGCTTGGATGGGAAACTGCAGTTAGTTTTGGTAAATTTTAGCTCATACATATATATTTATATACACATATATATATATTAGAGAGAGAGAGGGGGAATACCTAAACAGCTATTTTATGCTACATTATATATAATATATATAAATATACTCCGTTATATATATAACATACACGTGTATACGTGCATGTATCTGTATCTATACCTGTCTACCTGTCTATGCGTGTATCTGTATCTGTACCTGTCTACCTGTCTATGCTTGTATCTGTATCTGTACCTGTCTACCTGTCTATGCATATATCTGTATCTATACCTGTCTACCTGTCTATGCGTGTATCTGTATCTGTACCTGTCTACCTGTCTATGCATATATCTGTATCTATACCTGTCTACCTGTCTATGCGTGTATCTGTATCTGTACCTGTCTACTTGTCTATGCGTGTATCTGTATCTATACCTGTCTACCTGTATACTTCTCTGACACTTGCAACCTCCCTCAGGGCAGGCACTGCTATTATCCACATGTTACAGATGAGGGAGTTGAGGCCAAGAGGATGAGATTGGAACCCACTCTTGTTCTAGAGCTTAGAGCACCTAACCGCCATATTCTACCGCTTCTCAGAGAGGGAACCCTCTGACAGTAACTGCAATTGATTAAACTACCATATTCCACATGGAATCATGCACATTCAAAATCATTGCTGTGAAGCTATAGGGCTGCCCGGAAATACTGCAGTTTTTATTCAATAGAAGCCTTGCACTCACCTTTAAATACTTCAGTGAGTATTTCCTGAATGTCAATCATGTAATATTCTATTCACCATGGCTTATTTTGAAGAAAATGAAGTATTTGATCATTGTCATGCATATTGACTAAAGTAATTGCTAAAGCATTTTCTTCAGAAGAGATTGGGCCATGACAACTTTGAAATGTTTGATTTAAGAAATCTTGATTTAATTTTAAAAAAAGGGAAGAATGGGTACTGATATGTCAATTCAGTTCAGGATTTAAACATCTTTGGGTATAAAAGACAAAAATAATATTTTCCTGTTTTTAAATAAATACGTTAATGTGTGTGTGTGTGTAGTATTTATTTAGAACAAGAGAATCCTGACACTACACGCTCAGAAATAATGCAAATTTGCACGTAATGCAATTGGCAGTTGGCTTTGTTTCCCCTGTGTTCTCATCTATCAGCAGGCTGAAGTTCTTATCTTCTGGCCGATGGACAGTTGCATGAAGGAGAGATTTAGAGGGAATAGCAAGGCCTGGGCAAGAAAGAGCAGGGAATCCCTTGTTCAAAGCAGGGGGCAGTCAGAACGTATGTCCCCAGTCTTCCCTATTTAGCACGATATTCAAGCTCACTGCCGTGATCACATTAGCCTCACAATGATACAATCTTGCTTTCTGTTTGACTGTATTTTTGAACCATATTTGTTGTGTTTTGGAGGAGTTACATTGTAAAGAGTGAGGCTATTTTATTCCATGTGAATGTAAAGTATGATAAAAACACATACGCAGGTAATAAAGTATATCCATATATACACCTGCTCTTATTTCCCTCTTGATTTCAGTTTTGTGTTGTTTATGACCTCTTGATTTTCTTTGCTTACACTTTTATGCCATATGAATGACACTAAGCACTGTGAATTTGGCTTTTGGTGTTCTTTTATAGGATTCTATTTCACTCATCCTTCATCTTTTTGCTCTAGCCATTTTAAGGACAAATAAAACATTAAGCTTCCTCTTCCCCAGCACTAATTCCTGGCACCCATGTCTCAGCCTGGGCAGGGGCCTCAGCACTCCCTATTATTTTCCTTGTTTCTAGGACATACTACATGCTAAGTGTCCCCAAAACAGATCCTGCATTTTTAACCTGCTTGGTCTGTGATGGTTAGTTTTGTGTCAACTTGACTGTATACAAGGTGCCCAGATACTTGGTCAACATTATTCTGGGTGTTTCTGTGAGGGTGTCTGGGTGAGATCAACACTCGAGCCTATATACCATCTTCCCCAGTGTGGATGGGCCTCATTCTACCCATTTGAAGGTTTCTTTAGAACGAAAAGTCTGACCCTCTATGAGGGAGGAGGACCTCCTCCTCCTGATTGTGGGAGCTGGGACATTGGTCTTTTCAGGCTTCATACCTGAACCAAAACATAGGCTTTGTTTGGGTCTTGAGCCTGTGGCTTTCAGACTTGAACTTTCTCCATCAGCACCCTTGTCTCAGGCCTTAGGACCCAGACTGGACCTTCACACCCGCTCTCCTGGGGCTCCAGCTTGCCAAAGACAACCTTGGGACTTCTCCGCTTCCATATCATGTGAGCTAACTCCTTATGATAAATCTTACAATAAATAAGTATATAACAGTCCTTTGGAGAGTTCTAACTAATGCATGGTCTTATTCCATTTGTTCCTGTTATGTTATCTCAGTGGTCAAAATCATGCCAATCTTTCAAGGTCTTAGCTAATAACAGGTTGGACATAAAGGCTTCCCCTCTGCCTTGATAGGACAATGGTTCACAAAGGAACATTGTGGGAGTCATGGGCTCTGAGTGTACATTACGAAGAAGGGCAGTTAGAAAGGCTGCATGGAAGAGTTGGGCTTTAACTGACAGGTTTTGTTAGGACCGCGGAGGGTAAGGTTAATATTCACTGAGAGTCTGTATGTACTGATGTTTGCAGTCAGGATTCTTACTGCAAACAGCAGAAACCGATTCTGGTTTACCTAGGCCTAAAAAGAATTTATCGCGAAGACTCAAAAATGGGCAAGAGGCAAGGTCATTGATGTGGGCACACCACCGCCAAGGTCACCCCACACTTCTGATGAGTGGACGCACCTGTGGAAGCTTCCGGGCACCATCGTGCAAAAGCAGACATTGCTTCCACCATAATGGGTTCTAAACCGTTACTGGATTTTTTATTTTTCAGGTAGGGTCACCCGTCTAGGGAAGTACCATCTGACTGGTTAGGAATATGACAGTTGTCCATGCCTTATTCCTATTATTCAGGAAAAGCAAGTATCTGGGGTTTTTTTGGAGGGAAGGGAGGAGACTTGTCCTTCCCCAAATCTCAGTCCTTAAAAGCAGAAGGAGTTCAGATTCTGGGGAGTAAAAGCATAACCAAACAAAAGAAAAAATATCATTATAGTGGCTTTAAAGAGAGTTTAAAAATTAATTCCCAGGAAAATATAAAAAGTACATATCATTAAGGACTTTGTACTGTTTGTACTGGATGCACGGGCACGGCAGGGTGGGAGCGTGCTCTTGGGAGGTCAGGGTTCCTCTGTGTTGACCGACTCCTGGAATTAAGCCCAGTGTGGTGATTCTTAGGGTTCCACTGCTATCTGGTACCTGACTGTCACTTAACTAGGGGGGTGGCTGTGACCCCAGAATCAGTACTAAAAATCTGAAAATACTCAAACTGAATGAAGGTGGCAGGCAGCTTAGCTGGAAACAGTACAGACATCAGAGTCACTCCTACCTGGATTGTGACACAGGATCTATTGATTAGCTGTGATAGTTTGTCAAGTTTTTTTTTGTTTTTTTTTTTTAACCCATATGAGCTTGTTTTCCTAGCTGTAGAAATGGGAAACAATAGCAACTTCATTGGGTTTTGGTGACCATTAAATGAGATTATCCAAGTTAAAAAATGTACATATTATTTTATACACTTTACATATGATAGTCTGAGCATTTAATAAATCACTTTCTAAAATTTATACAGAAATAAATGTAATAATGGATGGAGTAATTGTATGACAACTGTGCTATAAATCTTGGTAACTCAAGGCATCATGGATTCAGGAAGATCTCTTTGGAACCATGAGTATAAACTATACATTTTTATAGAGCTCTATTTAGTCAATTACTTTGAAATATCACTGCAAATTATGAAGCCTGAAAAAAATAAGTTCTAAGAGAAGTTTAGGCAATCATTGGGCCAATGCCCAAGGTGGTGATCCTTATGACAATCTTCAGGCCATGATCAATATATTTCCCACCCCCTGAATAAACCTACCTTTGCACAGGATTGAAGTGTAAGGGTGCAGTGCCAAGATGGGCAAAGACATAATTTTGGAATGTTATGTATTCAGGGTTATAGCTGCTGTCCTTTGGAAACCCTACGTCAGAAAATGGATTAAAGAAGGAGACTTTTGGTGGAAGACTTGAGTTAAAAAGAAAATTTCTGAACCTTCATTTATATTCTGAAATAGGGGAAGATAACTCTCCTTACTTACGTTAGAATTATATGTTCTTAATTTGTAGTAAAGCGAAATATAGAACTTCATTTTCTTTTGATCAGCAATCAGAGATTGTGCAAATGAAATTAACCAGCACATAGCAAACTCCATTTTTCAATTTTATTAAAGGTCAAAAGTTATCTAACACCCTTTCTTCTATTGAAAAGGAATTATAAAAGTTTGACCCTTAGTGAGTCAAAGTTTAGAAGGGAGACACAGGATTTAAGTTGAATCTGCTGAACGACTTTGGTGAGAGGCAGGTTGGAAGCAGGTGCACCCACTACTAGCGTCGGGAAGAGGAAATGGGACCGGCAAGTGGTGTAAGCTTCTGTGCTGCTTATAAATGATCATAAAAGTGACCCCACAATGAAAGGAACTGTCATTCTGTCTGTGCTGGGGAGGGTCAGGGGATTTTGCTTCCTCCAGGGTCCCTTGTTAAAGGTGCAGGGTGTGGAGGGTAAGGGAGGGACTATCGGCCACTATAGAATGAGGAATGATAAGTTTTCTTGTTGAAGATTGAATAACATGGTGGAAACAGCCCATATATTCACCAACAGATGAGTGAGTAAACCAAACGTGGTATACACATACAATGGACTATTAGTCTTAATGAGAAATGAAACTCTGACACAGGTTACAATGCTGGTGAACCTTGGAAACCTTATGCTAAGTCAGAGAAGACAGACACAACTTATGGTTACTAGGGGGTCAGGGTGGGGGAGGGATGAACTGGGAGATTGCGATCGACATACACACACTACTATATATAAAATAGATAACTAATAAGGACCTACTGGATAGCACAGGGAACTCTACTCAATACTCTGTAATGACCTATATGGGAAAAGAATCTAAAAAAGAGTGGATACATGTATATGTATCATTTTGCTGTGCATCTGGAACTAAGACATAGTAAAGTAACTATACTACAATAAAAAAAAAACCCAAAATAAATAATAGCTGGTTGCTTTGTGGATAAAAAACAAAAAAACACAAAAGGACAAATATTCTATCATTCCACTTATATGCGGTACCTAGAAAAAGCAAATTAATAAGGATAAAAATTCTACTCGCCGTTACTAGGGACTGGATGGAGGAAACCACGAGGAGTTATTGTTTAGTGGGTACAGAGCTTCTGTTTGGGACGATGAAAAAGTTCTAGAAATGGATAGCAATGATGGTTGCACAGTATTGTGAATGTTCTTAGTGCCACAGGATGGTACACTTAAAAATGGTAAACAATGGTACATTCACAAAAGTTCTAGGGGAAAAAAAAGATATACAAGTGTGGAATAGCTGTAGAAAATTCTTATTAATTTTTATCTGAAATAAGGGATATTTTAGAATTCTATTCTATTATCTGCCATGAGTCAAACATTCAATTTGTTTCCTTTCCAGTGCTGAAATTGAGTGCAAATGTCATGAGTTAGTCGCTAATATTTCACCTGTACACGTAAAAGCTTCAGATGTAACTAATTTCCTCACAGAAGATAGAAGCCATAGAGCTGTCCTTTAGCATTTGCTGCCTTGATCACATGACCCCTTGGAAGTTTATTTGCAAGTTTTCCCACTCTTCTGTGTGGCCTTCCGCTACCGTTTTAGGATTCGGGACAGAGATGGTTTGCTTTAGATACGGGAGAAATTTAGAGTCCCAGTTATCAGGGAAATTGCACTGATGGGGCATCAGCGTTACACCAATTTATTGGGGGCCGATGGACATTATTTCAGTGAGTTAAAAGCCAGGTAGGACATAGAGAAAGGAAGAAAGTTTATGAGACACCATGAAACCGATGAAAACTCTCTTGTACCTTGAAATGGAAGGAGGGCTTGCTTTGAAAATACAGTTTCAGTGAATAACTTAGTGGTGCAGGTTAGAAATGAACAAGTTATCAATATCTGGTTCCTTGGCTATATCCCAAGGCTGTATACTTATTATAGTTACCTGCATTTCCATTTTGCTTTTAGTTCTTAACTTAGAATGCGGCACTCCTCGTGTATTACAGTCTTTTTAAAAATTACTCTAAAGCTTTGAAAATAACTCAAAAATAAGTGAAAAAGTTTTGTTTTGAATCAAAGAACATTAGTTTTTCTATATTGATATTTTAATATATTTCATCAATTTGAAAGCTTTTAATGAAAATTCTTGGTATTCAGGAAAGTTCTTTAAAATTTTAATATTTAATCATGAAAAAGGCTTATACCGAAAACAGTTCCCCTAAGGCATGTACTAAGCTGCAGTTCAGGGCTGTGAACCATGTCCTTTGCACACTGTTTTATTTTGCTTTGTTTCTTTGTATTGTATTTCTCTTACTGAGTTCTTTTATTTTGCAATGCTTTATAAAAAAAAAAAACAACTCTATAATCTCTCTTTCACCAGAACTGCATAATATTTTCATAAAAAAGTAGTGGAATTTAAAGGTAGCAAACTCATTTGATGATAGCTGACAGTTTAACTTAAAAAATCTTAGTCAACCAAAGTATTTCTTAAGTTGGAAAAACTATAAACGTGGTTCTCTGAAATTAAGTAGCCTGAAATAATCTTCACATCACTTTGAAGAATCCAGTAAATTTTATTAAAGGATTTCTTTAGTAATATTCATATTCACAACTTAACTTTGCTTCTGATTTTTATTTTATTCAAAGAGAGAGAGAAAAAAAATCTTCCTTTTGGAAAACTCATTGCAGGAAAAGATTAGAGTAATAATAAAATGGGGATGCAGACATTCAGGTTAAGTCATTTCTGTTTCCAGCACCACTTACTGAAGAGATTGTCTTTTCTCCATTGTATACTCTTGCCTCCTTGGTCATAGATTAGGTGACCATAGGTGCCTGGGCTTATCTCTGAGCTTTCTATCCTGTTCCATTGATCTATAATTCTGTTTTTGTGCCAGTACCATACTGTCTTGCTTACTGTAGCTTTGCAGTGTAGTCTGAAGTCAGGGAGCCTGATTCCTCCAGTTCTGTTTTTCTTTCTCAAGATTGCTTTGGCTATTCAGGGTCTTTTGTGTTTCCACAGACACTGTAAAATTTGTTGTTCTAATTCTGTGAAAAATGCCATTGGTAATTTGATAGGGATTGCACAGAATCTGTAGATTGCTTTGGGTAGTATTCTAACTTTCCTAGAGTTTTCAGGAAGAGTTTTGCTGCGTATGTTTTGTGGTTGTTGTTTATTTGCTTGTTTTTAGTTTAAAACTTTTCAGATTTCCTTCTGTAGCAAGTTCCTTTGGTCTGTAAGCTCTTGATCAACATGCTATGTGTGATACCATTTTCTTATCAACTCTCTTGCACTGTTGCTACCTATTATTTAAGGGGGGAGGTTTTTATTAGCTCCAGCAAAGAGGTTTTAACTCTTCTGGTGAGATGTCTGAACTCTGTGTCATGTTCTTTTTTTTCCTCCCCTGTGGCATATCAAGTAAACTTTATTTTACTCCTTTATCCTTCATTCAATTTTTAAAATATCTTTATTGGAATATAATTGCTTTAAAACGTTGTGTTAGTTTCTGCTGTACAACAAAGTGAATCAGCTATATGTATACATATATCCCCATATCCCCTCCCTCTTGCGTCTCCCTCCCACCCTCCCTATCCCACCCCTCTAGGTGGTCACAAAGCACCGAGCTGATCTCCCTGTGCTATGCGGCTGCTTCCCACTAGCTATCTATTTTACATTTGGTAGTGTATATATGTCCATGCCGCTCTCTCACTTCGTCCCAGCTTACCCTTCCCCCTCCCCGTGTCCTCAAGTCCATTCTTTATGCCTGCGTCTTTATTCCTGAACTGCCCCTAGGTTCATCAGAACCTTTTTCATTTTTTTTCTTAGATTCCATGTATATGGGTTAGCATATGGTATTTGTTTTTAGCTTTCTGACTTACTTCACTCTGTATGACAGACTCTAGGTCCATCCACGTCATTACAAATAACTCAATTTCATTCCTTTTTATGGCTGAGTAATATTCCATTGTATATATGTGCCACATTTTCTTCACCCATTCTTCTGTTGATGGACACTTAGGTTGATTCCAGGTCCTGGCAATTGCTAATAGTGCTGCAATGAACATTGGGGTACAGGTACCTTTTTGAATTATGGTTTTCTCAGGGTATATGCCCAGTAGTAGGATTGCTGGGTCATATGGTAGTTCTATTTTTAGTTTTTTAAGGAACCTCCATACTGTTCTCCATAATGGTTGTATCAATTTACATTTCCGCCAACAGTGCAAGAGGGTTCCCTTTTCTCCAACCCTTTCCAGCACTTACTGTTTGACATCTTTGTCTGGTTTTGGTATCAAGGTGAGGTGGCCTCACAGAATGAGTTTGGGAGTGTTCCTCTCTCTGCTGTATTTTGGAAGAGTTTGAGAAGGATAGGTATTAGCTCTTCACTAAATGTTTGATAGAATTCATCTGTGAAGGCATCTGGCTCTGGGCTTTTGTTTGTTGGAAGATATTTAATCACAGTTTCAATTTCAGTGCTTGTGATTGGTCTGTTTATATTTTCTATTTCTTCCTGGTTCAGTCTGGGAAGGTTGTGCTTTTATAAGAATTTGGCCATTTCTTCCAGGTTGTCCATTTTATTAGCATATAGTTGCTGGTAGTAATCACTCATGATCCTTTGTATTTCTGCAGTGTCAGTTGTTACTTCTCCATTTTCGTTTCTAATTTTATTGATTTGAGTCTTCTCCCTTTTTTTCTTGATGAGTCTGGCTAATGGTTTATCAATTTTGTTTATCTTCTCAAAGAACCAGCTTTTAGTTTTACTGATCTTTGCTATTGTTTCCTTCATTTCTTTTTCATTTTTTTCTGATCTGATCTTTATGATTTCTTTCCTTCTGCTAACTTTGGATGTTTTTTGTTCTTCTTTCTCTAATTGCTTTAGGTGTAAGTTTAGGTTGTTTATTTGAGATTTTTCTTTTTTCTTGAGATAGCATTGTGTTGCTATAAACTTCCCACTTAGAATTGCTTTTGCTGCATCCAATAGGTTTTGGGTCATCATGTTTTGTTTTTTTTTAAAATTATTTATTTATTTATGGCTGTGTTGGGTCTTCCTTTCTGTGCGAGGGCTTTCTCTAGTTGCGGCAAGTGGGGGCCACTCTTCATCGCGGTGCACGGGCCTCTCACCATCGTGGCCTCTCTTGCTGAGGAGCACAGGCTCCAGACGCGCAGGCTCAGTAGTTGTGGCTCACGGGCCTAGTTGCTCCGCGGCATGTGGGATCTTCCCAGACCAGGGCTCGAACCCGTGTCCCCTGCGTTGGCAGGCTGATTCTCAACCACTGTGCCATCAGGGAAGCCCAGGTCATCATGTTTTCATTGTCATTTGTTTCTAGGTTTTTAAAAATTTCTTCAGTGATCTCTTGGTTGTTTAGTATCGTATTGTTTAGAGTCTAGGTGTTTGTATTTTTTAAAGGTTTTTTTCTGTAATCGATATCTAGTCCCATAGCGTTGTGCTCAGATAAGATGCTTGACCTGATTTCAATTTTCTTAAATTTGCCAAGGCTTGATTTGTGACGCAAGATGTGATCTATCCTAGAGATTGTTCTTTGTGCTCTTGAGAAGAAAGTGTATTCTGTTGTTTTTGGATGGAATGGAATGTCCGATAAATATCAATTAAGTCCATCTTGTTTAATGTATCATTTAAAGCTTGTGTTTCCTTATTTATTTTCTGTTTGGATGATCTATCCATTGGTGTAAGTGGGGTGTTCAAGTCCCCTACTATGATTGTGTTACTGTCGATTTCCCCTTTTATGGCTGTTAGCATTTGCCTTATGTATTGAGGTGCTCCTATGTTGGGTGCATAGATGTTTACAATTGTTATATCTTCTTCTTGGATTGATCCCTTGATCTTTATGTAATGTCCTTCCTTGTCTCTTGTAATAGTCTTCATTTTAAAGTCTATCTTTTCTGATATGAGTATTGCTACTCCAGGTTTCTTTTGATTTCTATTTGCATGGAATATCTTTTTCCATCTCCTCACTTTCAGTCTATATGTGTCCCTACGTCTGAAGTGGGTCTCTTGTAGACAGCATATATATGGGTCTTGTTTTTGTATCCGTTCAGCCAGTCTGTGTCTTTTGGTTGGGACATTTAATCCATTTACTTTTAAGGTAATTATCAATATGTACATTCCTGTTACCATTTTCTTAATTCTTTTGGGTTTGTTTTTGTAGGCCTTTTCTTTCTCTTGTGGTTCCTGCCTAGAGAAAATCCTTTAGCATTTGTTGTAAAGCTGGTTTGGTGGTGCTGCATTCTCTTAGCTTTTGCTCGTCTGTAAAGCTTTTGATTTCTCTGTCGAATCTGAATGAGATCCTTGCTGGGTAGAGTAATCTTGGTTGTAGGTTTTTCCCTTTCATCACTTTAAATGTATCTTGCCACTCTCTCTGACCTGTAGACTTTCTGCTGAAAGATCAGCTGTTAACCTTAGGGGATTCCATTGTATGTTACTTGTTGCTTTTCCCTTGATGCTTTTAATATTTTTTCTTTGTGTTTAATTTTTGTTAGTTTGATTAATATGTGTCTCAGTGTGTTTCTCTTTGGGTTTATCCTGTATGGGACTCTCTGCACTTCCTGGACTTGATCGACTATTTCCTTTCCCATGTTGGGGAAGTTTTTGACTATAATCTCTTCAAATATTTTCTCAGACCCTTTATTTCTTCTTCTTCTTCTTCTTTTGGGACACCTATAATTCGAATTTTGTTGCACTTAATGTTGTCCAGAGGTCTCTGAGACTCTCCTCCATTCTTTTCATTCTTTTTTCTTTATTCTGCTCTGTGGCAGTTATTTCCACCCTTCTATCTTCCAGTTCTCTTATCCTTTCTTCTGCCTCATTTATTCTAGTATTGATTCCTCTAGAGTATTTTTAATTTCAGTTATTGTGTTGTTCATTACTGTTTGTTTGCTCTTTAATTCTTCTAGGTCCTTGTTAAATGTTTCTTGTATTTTCTCTATTCTGTTACTGAGATTTTGGATCTTGTTTACTATCATTACTCTGAATTCTTTTTCAGGTAGTTTGCCTATTTCTTCTTCATTCATTTTGTCTTGTGGGTTTTTTATCTTGTTCCTTTGTCTGCAAGATATTCCTCTCTCTTCTCATTCTGTCTAATCTACAGTATTTGAGGTCTCCTTTCCCCAGCCTGCAGGGTCGTAGTTCCTCTTGTTTCTGTTCTCTGTCCCCAGTGATGAGGTTGGTCCAGTGGCTTGTGTAGGCTTCCTGATGGAAGAAACTGGTGACTGCATTCTGGTGGGTGGAGCTGAATCTTTTCCCTCTGATGAGTAGGGCCATGTCAGGTGGTGTGTTTTGGGGTGTCTGTGAGCTTAGTATGACTTTAGGTAGTCTGTGTGCTGTTGGGTGTGTTTGTGTTCCTGTCTTGTTTGTTGTTTGGTGTGAGACGTCCAGTGCTGGGAGCTCTGACAGTTGGGTGGAGCCGGGTCTTGGGTTCAGAGAGAGGGCTCAGTGATGAATCTTCCCTGGCGCTGGGAATTCTCTAGTGGTCCAGCATCCTTGACTCAGTGCTCTCACCCGCCTGAGGCCCAACTTCTGGTCGAGGAACCAAGACCCCACAAGTTGCTCATCCTGGCAATAAAGGGAATTAAAATAAAAAGATTAACACAACCCCAGACAAATGGGAAAAAGTAAAATCAAACAAACAAAAACAGAAACAAGGAAACACACACACACACAAAAGAAACTAAAACTGAACCAAACGAATCAAAAAGCAAGAGAACAACCAGACAAATAAAAGAATCTAAGAACAACATCAAACAATTAAAAAGAAAGCTGACAAAAACACAAAACCAAAAAACAGAACCAAAGCAGAGTGCCAGCTTTGTACTCCAGACTTAGTGATTGTCATACAGAGGTTGCGATAAGGCATTTTGTATCTATTGGGTGTTTAGCTTTTTAACGGCAAGGACAATATTTATGAGTCTCTTTACCATCCACCATCTCTGCCTACTCCCAGCCTAGCTCAGGCTTCAAATTGACTAGATGGTTAGTTACCTATTAAAGACAGGATGAGTGAGTGGGTTTATCAGGCTGCGCAGTACTGTGGGTGCCTGTCTCACTGGAGGCTGAAGAGCCTGGAGTATATGGCATGTATCAGAGCTGGAAGACAATGCCATTCTCTTTTAAAAATTTATATTATTTATTTATTTGGTTGTGCCAGGTTAGTTGCAGCAGGTGGGCTCCTTAGTTGCGGCTCCAGGGCTCCTTAGTTGTGGCATGGAGGCTCCCCAGTTGTGGCATGCATGTGGGATCTAGTTCCCTGACCAGGGACTGAACCACTCTGCATTGGGAGTGGGGAGTCTTATCCACTGTGCCATCAGGGAAGTCCCTGCCATTCCCTTTATCCAGGCACAAAACTCTTTCTTTTGACCAGCATATTATTGTTACATATTTATATTGAATTGGAATATTTTAGGTAAGATTCAGGCTCTAATCTCAGGTTTTCAGAGTAATCATTAATCCCTGTTTTTATAAGAGAAAACAAAGATTTCATGAGGTCTCAAAGCATGATGCTCACTTTTGAATTAGCCTGAGAATTCTGCTGCACAATTCTTCATCCCATGTCTCTCTCTCCCTCCTTCTCCTCCCCACCACCACTTAGAGAACTAAGGCCCTTACACTCTTAGCTCCCCTCACTGTTGAGACGTAATATATATGAGAGTTCAAAATCTTATTAAAATTTGTTTAATGCTCTATGCTTTCCAGAAGTACTCATATTTTAAAGAGGGCAAAGGAAAGAAGAAGAGGAAAAAGGAATGTGCCCCTAATGAGACACCAATATGTGTCTGACATGAAGAAAAAATACTTCACAAACATTTTATCAAAATCTTGCATCAATCCTATGAGAAAATGGATTCTTTGACATGTTAAACCCAAAGTCACATAGCTACTAAGTTAGATCTGAAATTGGAACTAAACTTGTTCCAGGGGTAATGTGGGATGTGGTTCCCAGGGTTCAGGTTGGAAACTAGTTTGTCCCCAGCCACAGTGACGTAACACTTTGATGTTCCAATGTAAAGAATCTGGCGCCTATCTGCATGACTTTCTTATCAGCTTTGATGTGAGGGTACCATCTAAGACATGCACACTACTTTTCTAAACTTGTCCTTGGCACAATAAAAAAGATGCTTTTTTTCCTTGCTGTCATATTTCACTCAACATAAAGCAGGACTGTGTAGTAGAAAGAATATCAGTTTTGCAATTTAGACAAATACATTTTTCTCTTATCAAGAAAATTGCATGGTATGTGAATTGTACCTTAATAATGCTGTTATAAAATATTAGGTTAAAAGGAGAACATATGACCTCTTATTCTGCTACTAATTAGCCATGTGTCCTTATGCCCTTCTGAGTCATAGGTTTTTCATTTATAGAATTAGAAACTGATGTCTACATATGGTCTTAGAAGGTTGAATGGCATGACTTCTTGCCCTAGTAAATGATAGCTTTTTCCCTTTCTCTGTGGGAATTACTTCTAATTCGTATGATTCTATGAAATATTATGTATGTCACAGAGACATAGGAACAAATACAATCTCTAGAAAATGTCATGGTCTATTTATCCATATCTTCTAAGAAAGAAATGACAAATAGTTGACAAAAATTATATCAATATATGAGAATCATGCCTGATTTTGAGTCTTTTCTTCCAAGATTTGTTTCTATATGTGTAACGTATTTTGACTGGTTTTGGACCGATGCAATATCTTTGAAATATTCTATTGATCATTTAGGTTGAACATCTCCCCATCTTTTAACATCCTAATTATTTAGCTTCCATATCTCTAGTGGCTGCTGAATTAAGGGGAAAAAAAGAGGAAATCAGGATTACAGGAGATATGGGCCAAAAAAAAGGCATGTAAGGAAGCTCCTTTATGACCTTTATTGCCTTCTATTTTGGTTTCTTGTTTCTCAGCATTCTCAGATTTTCCCATGTGGAGAAGTGGGAAGAGAGGAAGCTGTTTATGGCTCCAATAATGTATTATTATATAAATGATCATGGTGATAACAGGACCCTCAGGAAGGAGAGGGGAACCACTCACATAAACTCAGTACCTGTTACTGAGAACAGTATCACTATCATCACTCTCATTATCATGGTTGGAACGATTTACTGACGACTTTGTGTGTGTTAGGCACTAAAATCAGCACATCACACACTTTCTCATTTAATTCTCAAAACACCGTGATCCAAGTATTTTTATCTTAGCCCATTTGCCTTTGAAGAAGTAGAGACATAGCTTGGTTAAGCTACACACCTGAGGTTACACTTGAATCAGAACTTGGAGACAGGTCTGTCTGAATCTACAATCTGTGTATTAAATCTCTATCCTAAATGGCTTTTAAGTTTCAACAATGCAAACCTGAATTACAGATCCCAATAATACTTGTTTATAGATTGGGATACATATCCAATGGGGTAATCGTCCTAGGATCTCTGAAGGAAGAAATCAAATATATTGCTTAGATATCAAAGACATATCTAAGCAACCTTCAAGTGCTCTGACTCTCCCTACATACACGCTGAACCTACATGATGGAGTGGGATATGCACTGAATTCACAGGCAGCTGAGCTGAGTGTTGAGCCCTTGAGTGATTAGTTTATCTTATCTTGGCTTCTGTTTCCTCATCTGTGGAATAAAGGGATGAGGGTCAAATGGTTGTTATTGGTTCATTCTGGGTCAGAGGCTCTCCCTTTAACTCTGTATCTTTATAAGACTCAAACATAATTTATCATATAATACACAAATAAATAAGAAAAAGCTTGGTTGAAGCATCATTGTGTATCTAACTCCTATATATCTAGAGGTTACTGGTCTTGTCCGCCCATTAGCAGGTATTAGAACTCAGATTGTTATTGCCATTGGGGTCCATCACATTTATGAATCTTATTCCAACATTATTTCAAGGGATTGTTTAAAAACCAAGAAACTACTGGGAATACCTTCTTTAATTTACTTTTCAATGTAAGTTGTAGTGATCTCTTACCCAGGAATTGTTCCTTTTTCCTGTTTGTCTGATATTCTGAATTCTAGGCTAGGGAAAGAACAATTTTTACAGCAGAATCTTGCCCTTTCTAGGAAAAAGCAGATTCAAGAAAAAGTTGCTGGGGAATAAGTGCCTTCTCTGTTACTTACATATCTTATTGTACATTATTGTCTCAATAAACTTATGTGAACACATTACCGATTTTGCAAACAGAGGAGGGGAAAGTCAGAGAGGTAAATTAACTTGCTCAAAATCCCCCAGTGAAGAGGTAAAAGAAGCATTCCTAGGTTTTGTTTTGTTCCAAAGTCTCTGCTTTTCCCACTACTCTGAGAACTTGTAGGAAGAATGCGGGGCCCAGCCCACTTCTCTTGTCTCCACGTGGCCTGAAAAGTCAATGACCACAGCCCTAGTTTGCCTCATGCCCTCTCCCCAGGGCCTGGGATGGTGCCCTCATACAATGACAGCAGCCTCTGAATGAGGACTGAAAAATAAGTGCCAGCAAGAGGTTTAACCTCTCACTCTTTAATTTACCTCTAAATTTCACTTTACGGAATAATAGCCACCATACACATAGACTTTCTCTTTACAAGCTTTTGACACAGGTTGCTGATTCTCCCCCATCTTTTACCCTGGGGCCATTTCTTAAAATGAGACAATGTTTAAAGAATCACTAAGCAAGAAATGTTGTGCATAAAATCTATGGCAAAAAACGATAATGCTTCATTGAGGTGCTTTACGTGGCCTGATAAAGAAGTTCACTTCTAAGTCATTGCCCCTTCTTAACTAGTCTCATGCACATTAAAATCGTGCATCAGGGAAGTTACAAAATAATGGAAAATCTAGGACCCGCAGTTACTTGCAAATGGTGGATCTGCCCCTTTCCGGGAACACTAAGGGTGTAAGCATGTCATTCAACAAGGACACACAGGTGCTATGTTGATTGGAATGGAGAAAGCTCGGAAATTACTATGTATAACGGGTCTTGTAAAAAAGCAGTTACCATAGCAACTGTGACCTCCTAGACTGTGCTGAATGATGGGGTTTATTTCAGCATAATCACCAGTCTTTTCATGTTTGTCCTGCCCGGGAGACAATGAACCCATGTAATTCAGCTACACAAAGAAAATTATCCTGCTTGGAAAGGACTCCTCTCTAATACATGCTGATTAAAATCTGAATATCAGTATTTGATGTGAAATTGTCTTTTGTAGTTACCCTTTCAGAGACGTTGGGTTAAAACATTCCATGTAAAAATCTAAATATAGTCACCTCTGTGATCTGAATACAAATAAGAGAGAATAAGTAAATGTGTGTGCTTTTTCTACTGGATCATGAAATTATAAACTCTAGCTTTTCACATAAATTAAATTTTGCTACAACTGTTAATTGAATTGTGGCTATTCAATTATCTTTTTTTTTAATCTCCATTTTTGAGCTTTCCTTCGAGATACTCCGATTCATAGCATTCATCACAGAATAGTCACAACGCTTTTCCTCTGATTAGGTTATTAACAGCAAACTTGACTATTTTCAAAGACATGTTGAAGTGTGCCTTCATCTCTATGATTTTCATTTTGAAGGAGAAAGTTTCTCTTTTCATAGAGTGAATGAACTTCTAAAATCCCAGAGTCTAGTCAGCAGGTGCGTATTATTCATAACCTTATAATTATACTGCTGAAAGAGGGTTTTGTCACTTACCCTCAGCAGAACCGCTCAAGAGCACATCTCCCTGGGGTTTATGCTGCCTGACATCTTGCAATACTCTCTGCCCGCAGAAGGAGCTTTTCACAGAATGCTGAAGCTTTCCTTTTTTCCTGTAATTTAACTAAGAATAAAACCCATCTCAGCTCTGATTTAGGGGCCTGGGGTTTTAATCCCTGCCCTGCCACAGACAACAGCATTAAGTCAGCCAGTGGCTTTATCACCTGTTGGATTCACCACCTGAAACTGATACCCAGAGGTCTCCTTCCTCTTCCCTAACCAAGATGACATCTGCTATGAAATGAGACTTACCCTCATAAAATGGGCTTTCTGTTAAGTTCAAACTTTCTATTAAATTTAAATATTATGACTTTATACTATAAATGTGTCTCACTGTGAATCCCAAGAGAAGACCTTAAGTTCTGAACTATTTAAAGGAACAAAAATTCGGCT
The DNA here is from genome assembly GCF_028021215.1 of Eschrichtius robustus. NCBI lineage: Eukaryota > Metazoa > Chordata > Mammalia > Artiodactyla > Eschrichtiidae > Eschrichtius > Eschrichtius robustus. The sequence goes on from NC_090827.1 coordinate 632,839, forward strand.
CAGCACCATTTGGCTGAGCCATCTTAGTGAGAAATCTGGTGGGTGATTTTTAGACCAATAGGGAGAAATGCCAGTAGCACCATCTTGAGAAAAGTAGACTAAACCTTAACGCCCCCAATCCTCCAAAAAGGGTGTTTCTCCTCTGCCCCCTAACAGTCTCCTGGAATGAAAGCTCAGGTAGATCCAAAGGGAAGGGGAGGGGTTGCCCTAAACAGAGGGGGTGGGACATGTGGCCCTGTGTCCTGAATGAAGCCCACTCCCATCAAGCCCTGTTCCTTGTCTCCCCATGGAGGGAACGCAAAAGGGACGTGTAGAGCTCATATTCATCTCGACTTTTGCCTCTTTTTTGTAAGACTGCAGTATCAGACTTCAATTTGCACAGGACTCATCCCCTTGCCCTCATTCAAGCTGCGTCTGCATCTCCCGGCCCTTCTGGAAGCAGCCCAGGGGCTGGCAGGTGGCCCAGGGAGGGCTGCAGACGTGCTTCAGTATTTTGTAAATGTGCAGCTCTATTCACTGTCTGATTCCTTTTTTGATGATAGGCTGTCTGTAATTTTCAATCTGTTCTCAGGATTTTGTTTAACACTTGATTCAGCTACAGCAAGATGGTAACTCCCCACATATGGCAAACCAGGGCTGAAGGAAGACACTGTGAGATCTCCCCGAAGTCTTTCACACGGCAGCAAAGTAAGCATAACTCCCCGCAGCCCGGTCGCCCTGTGGTCCCACAACCTGGAGAAGCATCATCGTCTGGAAGCAACGCTTCTCAATATCTTTTCTTTCTCTTCCTAACTATCCTTTGGCAATAGAAGATGTAAAATTCAGGAGAATGTATCCACACTAACAAGAAGAGAAATTCTGTAATTCTTTTAATTCCAAAGACAGGAAGAGAAGCAGAAGAGGTTACTCTTGGTCATCTTTTTTCCTCCTACGCCTGCTTCTGTTCTGCCTTCCTGACGCCCCGAAGCAGGACCGTGGGTCTTCCTGGACCTTTATGTCACACTCCCCACGCTCAGGAAAGCACCAAGTTCTGTGCACATCACCTCTTTAATTACCCTTAGATCCATCACCAACTCTCTTGTTTTCAAATGCAAATCAAATTACATTACAGTTTTGCTCTAACTTAATCATTCTATAAATCTTTGTCATTCTCAAGATGTTCTTTAAATTCATTAGCTTCTAGAAACCATGTACTTTTCCAGTTTGCAAATAATGGAGATTCAACCTAACATATATAATACAGTATAAAATATGTCTAGATGTATAAAGTTATGTGTACATAACATATGTATACATGTCTAGATGTCTAAAGTTATGTGTACATAACATATGTATGTATGTTACATGTATACATGCCTATATGTATAAAGTTGTGTGCACACATGTATGTATATATTACATTTGCATACATGTAACATATGTATACACGACTGCATGTACATAGTTATGTATACATAACATATGCATGTTACATGTGCATACATGTAACATAGGTATACATGCCTGCATGTGCATAGTTATGTATACCTAACATATGTATGTATATATTACATGTATACATGCCTATATGTATAAAGTTGTGTGCACACACGTGTGTGTATATATGTTACATGTGCACACATGTAACATATGTATACATGTCTGCATGTACAAAGTTATGTATACATAACATATGTATGTATGTTACACGTATACATGTCTAGATGTATAAAGTTGTGTGTACATACGTATGTATATGTCACACGTATGTATGTATATGTTACAGTATGTATGTGTATGTTACATATGTCCGTGTCTAGATGCATAAAGTTGTATGTACACACCTATGTATGTGTATGTTACACATATTTGTGTATGTGACACAGACGTATGTATGTATATGTTACATGTGCCCATGTCTAGATGTATAAATTTTTGTGTGCACACGTATATGTGTATGTTACATGTACATGTCTAGATGTATAAAGTCGTGTGTACACACGTATGTATGCATATGTTACATGTGTCCATGTCTAGATGTATAAAGGCTTGTGTACACATGTATGTATGCATATGTTACATGTGTATACACAGTTTTCTCCCTTCAGGATTTTGCACATTCAGAGTGCTCCCCGTTTAAGGTCTTTCTTGTCACCCCCAGCGTCCTCAGTGAGCCTGCTCAGGTAAAACGCTACATAACTCTTTTTACTGTGCAGTGTAGTCAAGGGTCACCTTTCCTGTCTCTCTGTGCAGACTGGGAATTCATTGAAGCAGGGCTGGGCCTAGGTGCTATCTCTACCTCGACACAGATGGGGTAAACTGTGGGCAGGTTGAGGCTTTACCAGAGTCACACAGGATCTTACAGAGCTCAGTCTTCCCAGAGGAGGTGCTCAGCAATCTTTGCTGTCAACTGTGTTGATGTAACCTGACTTGTGTCACCTATATAGTACTCCCGGCAACATGTTTAACTTGAATCTCTTATTAAGTAAACAATCAGAAGCGTCCAAATTGTGAGAAATCCTGCAAAACCGCAGCCCTCTATTCTTCAAAAATATCAATGTCATGAAAAACAAAAAAGTTTGGACATGATTCTAGATTAAAGGAGGTTAAAGATACATGGTAACCAAATGAAATCAATGGGTAAATTTTGATTGCATTCTTGATTGAAAGGAAAAGCAGCCATAAAGGTCATTATTTGGGCAATTATAGAAATGTGAATAGGGAAATTAGTATATTAGATAATATTGTCAGATTTATGCTAAATTTCCTGATTTTGATAATTATGTTGTATTTAATTAAGGAAAATATCCTGCCCTGGAGGTAAAGTCCAATGTGTCATTATGTCTTCAAATGAATCAAAATCTTCAGTTTATGGCTGGATGGACACACACACACACATACACACAGAGGGAGAAAGAGAGAGAGGGAGAGGGAATGTAACAAATGGTAAGCAGTATTGAATTTTGGTATATAGTATAGATATTCATTGTATGATCTTGCAATTTTCCATGATTGGAAATTATTTAGGATAAAAACTTGAGTGGAAAAGTAGATACATGTAAAAAAAGGAAATAAATGAAATCATGTTTTGAGGTATTATTAGTATGTATGCTTTGAAGATATTGGGAAGAGTATCCCAGGCTGTAAAACCAGCCAGTGCAAAGGGCCTGTGGTAGAAGCATGTCTCCTCTTAGGGAAGCTAGTGATCCCTAAGACGGTAAGAGGGGATGGGGTCTGGTGGGGTGGGGTGTGGAGGGAAGCTGGACCACCCACACAGGGCCTCAGAGACCACTGTGAGGAACCCAGCTTGGAATGCTTGTCTGAGTTCTCAGCCTATAGATGAAATTGACTACCACGACTTCTCATTATTTTAATGCTCCTCCCTTAGAGAGGGAGTGATATTAGTATGCAAAACTGTGGATATTAAACAGTGGTTAAAGAACAAGAGTCATTCATGATACAATAAAATAAGTTCAATTTTTATATTGACAAATAGTTTTCTGAATAACAAACAAGGAGGCAAAACACCTGTACTCAGAAAACTATAAGATAATAATGAAAGAAATAAAAGTTGACACAAACAGATGCAGAGATATACCATGTTCTTGGATTGGAAGAATCAATATTGTGAAAATAACTATACTACCCAAAGCAATGTACAGATTCAATGCAATCCCTATCAAATTACCAATGGCATTTTTCGCAGAATTAGAGCAAAAAATTTTACAATTTGTATGGAAACACAAAAGACCCCGAATAGCCAAAGCAATCTTGAGAAAGAAAAACGGAGCTGGAGGAATCAGGCTCCCTGACTTCAGACTATACTACAAAGCTACAGTCATCAAGACAGTATGGTACTGGCACAAAAACAGAAATATAGATCAGTGCAACAGGACAGAAAGCCCAGAGATAAACCCAGGCACCTATGGTCACCTAATCTATGACAAAGGAGGCAAGAACATACAATGGAGAAAAGATAGCCTCTTCAATAAGTGGTGCTGGGAAAACTGGACAGCTACATGCAAAAGAATAAAATTAGAACACTTCCTAACACCATACAAAAAAATAAACTCAAAATGGATTAAAGATCTAAATGTAAGGCCAGACACTATAAAACTCTTAGAGGAAAACATAGGCAGAATACTCTCTGACATAAATCGCAGCAAGATCTTTTTCGATCCACCTCCTAGAGTAATGAAAATAAAAATAAAAATAAACAAATGGGACCTAATTAAACTTAAGAGCTTTTGCACAGCAAAGGAAACCATAAACAAGATGAAAAGACAGCCCTCAGCATGGGAAAAAATATTTGCAAAGGAAGCAACTGACAAAAGATTAATCTCCAAAATATATAAACAACACATACAGCTCAGTATCAAAAAAACAAACAACCCAATCAAAAAATAAGCAAAAGATCTAAGTAGACATTTCTCCAAGGAAGATATACAGATGGCCAAAAAACATGTGAAAAGATGCTCAACATCACTCATTATTAGAGAAATGCAAATCAAAACTACAATGAGGTACCACCTCACACAGGTCAGAATGACCATCATCATAAAGTCTACAAATAACAAATGCTGGAGAGGGTGTGGAGAAAAGGGAACCCTCCTACACTGTTGGTGGGAATGTAATTTGGTGCAGCCACTGTGGTGAACAGTATGGAGGTTCCTTAAAAAACTAAATATAGAACTACCATATGATCCAGCAATCCACTCTTGGGCATATATCTGGAGAAAACCATAATTCAAAAAGATACATGAACCCCAATATTCATAGCAGAACTATTCACAGTAGCAAAGACATGGAAACAACCTAAATGTCCATCAACAGAGAAATGGATAAAGAAGATGTGGAACATACATACAATGGAATGTTACTCAGCCATAAGAAAGAATGAAAGAATGCCATTTGCAATGACATGGATGGACCTAGAGATTGTCATACTGAGTAAAGTAAGTCAGACACAGAAAGACAAATATCATATGATATCGCTTATATGAGGACTCTAAAAAAAAGGGTACAAATGAACTTATCTACAAAACAGAAATAGTCACAGATGGAGAAAACAAACTTATGGTTACCTGGGTGTAAGGAGGGGAGGGATAAATTGGGAGATTGGGCTTGACATATACACACTACTATGTATAAGATAGATAATCAACAAGAACCTACTGTATAGAACAATACTCAATACTCAATACTCTGTAAGGACCTATAAGGGAAAAGAATCTAAAAAACAGTGGATATATGTATCTGTATAACTGGTTCACTTTGCTGTACACCTGAAACTAACACAACATTGTAAATCTACTATACTACAATAAAAATTAAAAACAGTGTGTTTCTGTGTAAATTAAATTATAATATTATTTTAAAATTTTATCTGTTTATTCCCCACAAGTTATTTTCTGTAAAAGACTAAGTGAGATCCTCTTATAGCTGTGATGTGCTTAGGTATATCAGTGTTCAAAGAATCACACATGAATTCTGTGTATATAAAACTATAAAAGTGATTAATGTTTTCAGGACTTTGAAGACATAATTTTACTGTAATAATTATTACAATGATGAAACTATCCCTTTGCTTCATATCTACACATGCTTCACTTAAATTTGGCACTAATGTCTACGTGTACTATTTGTGTGGAAAGGAAGATAGCAATCTGGGATTATTCTTCTTAAATTTGTTAGATTTTTAAAAAATAAATAAATAAATAAATTTGTTAGATTTTCTGCATATATTTTATTCACCATCATTTATTTCATCTATTTGTGCAGCTCCCTCTTTTCGTGGTTAGATATTGTCTCACAGTCTATTTATTGATTTTTTATTGTTGTTTATTTATTAATTCCAGTTTTTTTCTGTTCTCATTTTCTAATCTTATGATTTGTTATAGTTATATTTGTAGTATTATTAATCCCTTCCCTTCTTTTTCCTTTAGTTTATTTTGTATACCTTTTTGAGTCAGTTTAAATAATTTGTGTTCAATATTGTTTTTATTGATATATATATGTATGAACTATGAACTTTTCAATAAATGTGCTCTTTTAGTTATGTCTGATAGGTTTTGATATTTTTGTTGTTATTACATTCTGAAATTTTGCTTCATATTTCTTATTTGATCCAAGATTTAAGAAAGAGTTTTAAAGTTTCATGTTAGAAGAGGCATTTTATTTTATGATTTCTGTCAATAGTTTTTTTGTTTTACTGAATTTTGATTTGGAAATATTTTCTGTGTTATTTTTAACTTCTTTTTAAATTTATTTAGATTTTCTTTTTGAGTGAATATATGGTTAATTTTCATAAGGTTCTTGTGTACAGCATAGATTTAGATTTTATTTTGTTAACAGATTGAAAGCTCTTTTTTGTCTTAATAGGAGAGTAAAGCTTCTTACATTTAAAATGTATCATATTGGTCTTTTGTGTTATTTTATGTTTTCTCTTTATGGTTACTGAAAAAATTTTGCTTTGTGGGCTATTTCTTTCCTCTGTGTTTATGTGTTTTCTTTTGTTTTGAAAAGTTTTTATTCTGTTTTGAAAGGTTTTGATTTTTAAAATTCTTATGCTTAATAATTATATCTTTCTCTTAGATGTCAAGTTTTTAAAGATAATCTCTTCCTTACTATGAACTATGCCAAAATGGCATACTTCCTTTTCATTCTTTTTCTCTCTTCCTCAATGACCACACTATTTTGATAAAGAATATTGTGTTTCTTAGTCTTTGACTATGTGTTCTATTCTATTGCTATGTTTTCTTTGGGGCTTAAATTACATTTATGCTGGACTTCCTTTGCCTATCTTTTATATACATCATTTTCTTTCTAAATAGTCTACATTTTTCACACTTCATTTCATTATTTTCATTTCTCAATTAGATGTCCTTTACTGTGTTTCTCATAAAGTCTATTTTCCTTTGTGTTCTTACAATATCAACTTTATGTTTGTTATTTTTTCCTTTAATTTTTTTTTCTTCCTGAACTACCAGCTCACATGCATTTCCTTCTGTTACCTTGACACCACTTTTTGGAGCTCTTGTCTTTCTGATCAGTGGTTTTCTTCAATAAATGTTATTAATCTATTAAGATGCTTTATTCACGGCAAAATATTTGGACAAAATTTTTTAACTGCTCCATGGTAATATTTTATTTCAGTAAATTTTCATCCATTGTTTATTTTTCTGCTCTTTTCCAGGTTTTTTCTCCCTTTTGGTATATATTTTGGATGTTGTGTCAGATGATGTTTTAAAATTCACCACTGAATGAATCGCATTTCCTAGAATCAGCCACCAGTAAATGATTCCCGTGCAGGGTGAGGGTCCAGTGCAGCCAGGCAGGCTTCACAGTGGACAGCTGTCCAGATGACCTGCTGGAGTCTGACAGCTCCACACAGAAGGGGCTCTCTTGGTGATTCTTCCTGTAGCCCTGTCTCTTTTGCCTGAATAAAAGATGTGTCCAGAGTTATCTTCCAATCCTGCTGACACAATAGTTCCTTCCCTCATTGTTGCCAAGAATAGATACGACATTGCTCTGTAGGACAAGCTTCTCACTTTTAAGAAATGAACTTCTTTGCTGGGACATGCTGAGATCTTCTGGCTTGAGCCACAGGCCACATTTTTCCTTTACTTCCTCCCGGGTCACTTCTGTTCCATCTTACCTGCTTTTGCAAACCTTCCCACATATTCTTGAATCTGAAAATTGGATCTTTCTCTTAGCTTTGCTGAATATTTGTTTTGTAGCTTTTAAAAAATTCTTCCTCTGGGAAGAGTGATGGAGTAATAGTGACCTATTTTACCTGAAGTCTTCTTATGTTGACTAAACATAGAACTTATGGTTAGAGTCACTTTAAAAATTGGATTTTGATTTATTTAAAATCATCCTCACATTTTGCTTGGAGAAATATATCTTAAAATTTTTCTAAATCTATTTTTTCTCTATCCTGGGATTCTGTTTGGGGAAGCAGAAAGTGACTTGTCCAAAGCTTCCTATGCGCTTACAGCTCTTACCACTTATAAGTGCTATACAAACTTAGCACTGCAAGGTGAGCAGTTATGAAAATACTAAATGACTTGCCCTGAGCCATAAAATAATGATGATCTGACTTTAGCAGCTGTCAACATTATCAGTACAAGATTGGAACATTCGTTATGACAATCTGAGTTGTGCACTCCTGGGAACGTAAGCTTTAATAGCTTGAAAATCAGTACAGAATTCAGCTGAAGAACCAAATTCCAGTATCTTACGTTCATGCTTAGAAAAGGCAAGTTTCAAGTGATTATGTACAATATCGAAAAGAATATGTACTTTTTAAAAAGCACGTAGGGACTTCCCTGGTGGTCCAGTGGTTAAGAATCTATCTTGAAATGAAGGGGATGCAGGTTTGATCCCTGGTGTGTTTCTGCCATATAACAAAGTGAATCAGCCATATGTATACATATATCCCCATATTCCCTCCCTCTTGTGTCTCCCTGCCACCCTCCCTATCCCACCCCTATAGGTGGACACAAAACACTGAGCTGATCTCCTTGTGCTATGCAGCTGCTTCCCACTAGCTATATTTTACATTTGGTAGTGTATATAAGCCCATGTTACTCTCTCACTTCGTCCCAGCTTACCCTTCCCCCTCCCCGTGTCCTCAAGTCCGTTCTCTACCTCTGCATCTTATTCCAGTCCTGCCCCTAGGTTCTTCAGAACCTTTTCTTTTTTTCTTATATTCCATATATATGTGTTAGCATACGGTATTTGTTTTTCTCTTTCTGACTTGCTTCAGTCTGTATGACAGACTCTAGGTCCATCCACCTCACTACAAATAACTCAATTTCATTTCTTTTTATGGCTGAGTAATATTCCATTGTATATATGTGCCACATCTTTATCCATTCATCTGTCGATGGACACTTAGGTTGCTTCCAGGTCCTGGCTATTGTAAATAGAGCTGCAATGAACATTGTGGTACATGACTCTTTTTGAATTATGGTTTTCTCAGGGTATATGCCCAGAGTAGTGGGATTGCTGGGTCATATCGTAGTTCTATTTTTAGTTTTTTAAGCAACCTCTATACTGTTCTCCATAGTGGATGTATCAATTAACATTCCCACCAACAGTGCAAGAGGGTTCCCTTTTCTCCAAACCCTCTCCAGCATTTATTGTTTGTAGATTTTTTGATGATGGCCATTGTGACTGGTGTGAGGTGATACCTCATTGTAGTTTTGATTTGCATTTCTCTAATGATAGTGATGCCGAGCATCCTTTCATATGTTTGTTGGCAATCTGTATATCTTCTCTGGAGAAATGTCTATTTAGGTCTTCTGCCCATTTTTGGATTGGGTTGTTTGTTTTTTTGATATTGAACTGCATGGGCTGCTTGTATATTTTGGAGATTACTCCTTTGTCAGTTGCTCCATTTGCAAATATTTTCTCCCATTCTGAGGGTTGTTCTTTCATCTCGTTTATGGCTTCCTTTGCTGTGCAAAAGCTTTTAAGTTTCATTAGGTCCCATTTGTTTATTTTTGTTTTCATTTCTATTTCTCCAGGAGGTGGGTCAAAAAGGATCTTGCTGTGATTTATGTCATAGAGTGTTCTTCCTATGTTTTCCACTAAGAGTTTTATAGTGTCTGGCCTTATATTTAGGTCTTTAATCCATTTTGAGTTTATTTTTGTGTATGGTGTTAGGGAGTGTTCTAATTTCATTCTTTTACCTGTGGCTGTCCAGTTTTCCCTGCACCACTTATTGAAGAGGCTGTCTTTTCTCCATTGTATATTCTTGCCTCCTTTATCAAATATAAGGTAATTTTATGTGCATGGGTTTATCTCTGGGCTTTCTATCCTGTTCCATTGATCTATATTTCTGTTTTTGTGCCAGTACCATACTGTCTTGATTACTGTAGCTTTGTAGTATAGTCTGAAGTCAGGGAGCCTGATTCTTCCAACTCTGTTTCTTTCTCAAGATTGCTTTGGCTATTCGGGGTCTTTTGTGTTTCCATACAAATTGTGAAATTTTTTGTTCTAGTTCTGTGAAAAATGCCATTGGTAGGTTGATAAGGATTGCATTGAATCTGTAGATTGCTTTGGGCAGTAGAGTCATTTTCACAATGTTGATTCTTTCAGTCCAAGAACATGGTATATCTCTCCATCTGTTTGTATCTCTTTAATTTCTTTCATCAGTGTCTTATAGTTTTCTGCATAAAGGTCTTTTGTCTCCTTAGGTAGGTTTATTCCTAGGTATTTTATTCTTTTTGTTGTAATGGTAAATGGGAGTGTTGCCTTAATTTCTCTGTCAGATTTTTCATCATCAATGTATAGGAATGCCAGAGATTTCTGTGCATTAATTTTGTATCCTGCTACTTTACCAAATTCGTTGATTAACTCTAGTAGTTTTCTGGTAGCTTCTTTAAGATTCTCTATGTATAGTATCAGGTCATCTGTAAGCAGAGACAGTTTTACTTCTTCTTTTCCGATTTGGATTCCTTTTATTTCTTTTTCTTTGATTTCTGTGGCTAAAACTTCCAACACTATATTGAATAATAGTGGTGATATTGGGCAACCTTGTCTTGTTCCTGATCTTAATGGAAATGGTTTCAGTTTTTCACCATTTAGAACGATGTTGGCTGTGCGTTTGTCATATATGACCTTTATTATGTTGAGGTAAGTTCTGTCTATGCTTATGTTCTGGAGAGTGTTTATCATAAATGGGTGTTGAATTTTGTTGAAAGCTTTTTCTGCATCTATTGAGATGATCATATGGTTTTTATCCTTCAATTTGCTAATATGGTTTATCACATTGATTGATTCGTGTTTATTGAAAAATCCTTGCAATCCTGGGATAAACCCCACTTGATCATGGTGTATGATCCTTTTAATGTGCTGCTGGATTCTGTTTGCTTGTACTTTGTTGAGGATTTTGGCATCTATTTCATCAGTGATAGTGGCCTGTAGTTTTCTTTCTTTGTGACATCTTTGTCTGGTTTTGGAATCAGGGTGATGGTGGCCTCATAGAATGAGTTGGGGAGTGTTCCTCCTTCTGCTATATTTTGGAAGAGTTTGAGAAGAATAGGTGTTGGATCTTCGGTAATGTTTGATACAATTTGCCTGTGAATCCATCTGGTCCTGGGCTTTTGTTTGTTGGAAGATTTTTTATCACAGTTTCAATTTCAGCACTTGTGATTGGTCTGTTTATATTTTCTGTTCCTTCCTGGTTCAGTCTGGGAAGGTTGTGCTTTACTAAGAATTTGTTCATTTCTTCCAGGTTGTCCATTTTATTGGCATATCGTTGCTTGTAGTAATCTCTCATGATCCTTTGTATTTCTGCAGTGTCAGTTGTTACTTTTCCTTTTTCATTTCTAATCCTGTTGATTTGACTCTTCTCCCTTTTGTCCTGATGAGTCTGGCTAATGGTTTGTCAATTTTGTTTATCTTCTCAAAGAACCAGCTTTTAGTTTTATTGATCTTTGCTATTGTTTTCTTCATTTATTTCTGATCTGATCTTTATGATTTCTTTCCTTCTGCTAACTTTGGGGGTTTTTTGTTCTTCTTTCTCTAATTGCTCTAGGTGTAAGTTTAGGTTGTTTATTTGAGATTTTTCTTGTTTCTTGTGGTAGGATTGTATTGCTATAAACTTCCCTCTTAGAACTGCTTTTGCTGTATCCCATAGGTTTTGGGCCATTGTGTTTTCTTTGTCGTTTGTTTCAGGGTATTTTTTGATTTCCTCTTTGATTTCTTCCGTGATCTCTTGGTTGTTTAGTAGTGTATTGTTTAGCTTCCATGTGTTTGTATTTCTTACAGTTTTCTTCCTGTAATTGATATCTAGTATCATAGCATTGTGATCAGAAAAGATACCTGAGACAACTTCAATTTCCTTAAATTTACTGAGACTTGATTTGTGACCCAAGATATGATCTATCCTGGAGAATGTTCCATGAGCACTTGAGAAGAAAGTGTATTCTGTTGTTTTTGGATGGAATGGAATGTCCTATAAATATCAGTTAAGTCCAGGTTGTTTAATGTGTCATTTAAAGCTTGTGTTTCCTTATTTATTTTCATTTTGGATGATCTGTCCATTGGTGAAAGTGGAGTGTTAAAGTCCCCTACTACTATTGTGTTACTGTCAATTTCCCCTTTTATGGCTTAGCATTTGCCTTATGTATTGAGGTGCTCCTATCTTGCATGCATAAATATTTACAATTGTTTTATCGTCTTCTTGGATTGATCCCTTGATCATTATGTAGTGTCCTTCTTTGTCTCTTGTAATAGTCTTTATTTTAAAGTCTGTTTTGTGTGATATGAGAATTGCTACTCCAGCGTTCTTTTGATTTCCATTTGCATGGAATATCGTTTTCCATCCCCTCACTTTCTGTCTGTATGTGTCCCTAGGTCTGAAGTGGGTCTCTTGTAGACAGCATATATAAGGGTCTTGCTTTTGTATCCATTCAGCCAGTCTATGTCTTTTGTTTGGAGCATTTAATCCATTTACATGTAAGGTAATTATCAATATGTATGTTCCTATTACCATTACCATTTTCTTAATTGTTTTGGGTTTATTATTGTAGGTCTTTTCCTTCTCTTGTGTTTCCTGCCTAGAGAATTTCCTTTAGCATTTGTTGTAAAGCTGGTTTGGTTGTGCTGAATTCTCTTAAATTTTGTTTGTCTGTAAAGGTTTTAATTTCTCTGTCAAATCTAAATGAGATCCTTGCTGGGTAGAGTAATTTTTGTTGTAGGTTTTTCCCTTTCATCACTTTAAATATGTCTTGCCACTCCCTTCTGGCTTGCAGAGTTTCTGCTGAAAGATCAGCTGTTAACCTTATGGGGATTCCCTTGTATGTTATTTGTTGTTCTTTCCTTGCTGCTTTTAATAATTTTTCTTTGTATTGCATTTTTGATAGTTTGATTAATATGTGTCTTGGCATGTTTTTCCTTGTATTTATCCTGTATGGGATTCTCTGCGCTTCCTGGACTTGATTGACTCTTTCCTTTCCCATTCTGGGCAAGTTTTCAACTATAATCTCTTCAAATATGTTCAGTCTTTGTTTTCTTTTCTTTTCTTCTTCTGGGACCTCTATAATTCGAATGTTGGTGTGTTTAATGTTTTCCCAGAGGTCTCTGAGACTGTCCTCAATTGTTTTCATTCTTTTTTCTGTATTCTACTCTTTGGTAGTTATTTCCACTATTTTATCTTCCAGATCACTTATCCGTTCTTCTGCCTCAGTTATTCTGCTATTGATTCCTTGTAGGGAATTTTAAATTTCATCTATTGTGTTGTTCGTCATTGTTTGTTTGCTCTTTAGTTCTTCTCGGTCCTTGTTAAACGTTTCTTGTGTTTTCTCCATTCTATTTGCAAGATTTTGGATCATCTTTATTATCATTACTCTGAATTCTTTTTCAGGTAGACTGCCTACCTCCTATTGATTTGTTTGATCTGGTGGGTTTTTACTTTGCTCTTTCATCTGCTCTGTATTTCTGTCTTCTCATTTTGCTTAACTTACTGTGTTTGGGGTCTTCTTTTCGCAGGCTGCAGGTTCGTAGTTCCCGTTGTTTTTGGTGTCTTCCCCCAGTGGGTAAGTTTGCTTCAGTGTGTTGTGTAGGGTCCCTGGTGGAGGGGACTGGTGCCTGTGTTCTGGTGGATGAGGCTGGATCTTGTCTTTCTGTTGGGCAGGACTGTGTCCAGTGCTGTGTTTTGGGGAGTCTGTGAACTTAGTGTGATTTTAGGCAGCCTCTCTGCTAATGGGTAGAGTTGTGTTCCTGTCTTGCTAGTTGTTTGGCATCGGGTGTCCAGCACTGGAGCTTGCTGGTCGTTGAGTGAAGCTGGGTCTTAGCCTTGAGAGGGAGATCTCTGGGAGAGCTCTCGCCGATTGATATTAGATGGCGCCAGGAGGTCTTTGGTGGTCCAATGTCCTGAACTTGGCTCTACCATCTCAGAGGCTTAAGCCTGAAACCCGGATGGAGCACCAAGATCCTCTCAGCCACACAGCTGGGTTCAGTCATGTACATGGTCCAAATGGTCTCAACAACACCTTGCTCTCTCAAGGCTGCATCCTTGATAATGGCTCTGGCTGTAGGAAGCGTGGGTAGAAGGTACATTACAAGGCGGGGTTGGGGGGGCAGGGCTGAGTGGCATCTTTTATTGCTTTTTAAACAAAAAGAATAAGAAGTGAGGAAAAGCCAGAGTGAGTCTCGCTTGGAGTTGCCTGTACTCCCCCTAGTGGATTCCTGTATCCTCTACGTCCACCCTCTTATCCCGTCCTTACTCTACAGTAAAAATAAGATAGCATTTTGAGGCTGCACATGTGAAAAACTTGGAAGTCACCACTTCATCCCAATAACAAGTGAAAAGCTGAACAGACTAGAAAATCAACAACTCTTTGAAGGTCCCTAAGAGAGGTGAGGATGAAAAGCAAGCTCTGCCTGTAAGATTGGAGACAGGTGAGCCAAGCTTCCCGGACAGAAAGCAGCTCAGGAGCCAGTGCTGGGGTAGGAAACCTCGCCTGTAATTGGTGAATTGCTGGAGGCTCAGTGTGGACAAGCCTGGGAAATAACAACTCCAGGGGACCCAGTTGTGGTGGCGGAGCCCTCGTTCTGTGGGATTTACCTCCAGGAGCTTGACATGATTCTCATAGTAAATACTGGAGAAAAATGCCCCCTGATTCTGGCAGGGGGAGGGGAAATGGACCACCCAGAAATACACTGGAGCTCTCTGTTCTTAACAAAGCTGACCCTCAGGAGAAGCCAGTTACCCAGAGCCCACACTGCTGGGGTGTTATGAGAGCCCAACTGACTGGGGAGAAGAGAGATGTATGGCTCCAGTCCACTCTGGCCTTCCTGTCTCACTTAAGAAGGCAGAACAAACCTGAGACACACTGTGAAGTTCACAGTCTGGGTCACAGACTCGCCAGCACACTGAGACCCAATCCCAGGACTGCAACATGCACCCCCTCCTCCACACCTCACCACCATGTTACCAGAGGCCTGTCTATTTTATTTTACCAGCTTATTTTACCAGGCACATCATGTCCAGCAATCAAAAAATTACAAGGCATACGAAAAGGCAAACATGCAGCTGGAAGATACAGAGCATGTATCACGACCAGACTTAGCAAGGATGCTGGAGTTTAAAACACTATGACCAATATGCTGAGGGCGAGACTGAATAGACAGCATGCAAGGGTAAGTGGGCCACACAGGCAGAGATGTGAATCCTAAACGAAAAAATGAAAAAGGGATGCTAGAGATCAAAACCCTGTGATGGAAATGGAGAATGCCTTTGATGGCTCAATAGTAGACTGGACATGGCTGAAACCTCTGAGCCTGATTATCTCAACAAAAACCTCCAACACTGAAAGCAAAGAGAAAAAATACTGAAAGAAACGGAAGAGTACATCCAAGGACTTTGGGACAACTACAAAAGGTGTAAATGCACATAACAGGAAAACCAGAAAGAGAAGAAAGACAGGAAGGGACAGAAAAAGCTTTGAAGTAAAAATGACTGAAAATATCCCCCAATTAAAATCAGACACCAAAGCACAAATGCAGGAAGCTTACAGGAAAACAGGAAGGTTAAATGGAAAAAAAACCCCAAAAAACAAAAACCTACATGTAGGCTTATCATTTTTGAACTACAGGAAATCAAAATAAAGAAAAACTCCTGAAAGAAGCCAGAGGAAAAATCACGTTACCTATAGAGGAACAATGAAACAAATTACATCTGGTTTCTCTTCAGAAACCAGCAAGAAAGAGGAGATTGGGATTAAGAAAGTGCTTTGAGGGAAAAACTCACCAACTTAGAATTCTGGCCCCTGCAAAATTATCTTCTAAGTGAAGAAGAAATAAAGACTTTTTCAGACACACAAAAAACTGAAGGAATTTATTGTCAGTAGACCTGCCTTGTAAAAAATGTTAAAACGCATTTTTTTCAGAGGAAAGATAAATGATACAGGTCAGAAACTCAAATCTACATAAAGAAAGGAAGAACATCAAAGAAGTAACAAGTAAAGGGAAAATAAAAACTTATTTTTCTTACTCCTAATTGCTCATTTTGAATTCAAGAAATCTATTTCTTGTTTTCAGTAGTAAAAGAGAATTATGTGATATAAAGTTTTACATTTTTTAAAGGTACAATATGGTGGCCGCTGAATATTATCTCTAAGACACAAATCATTATCTACAAAGCACTGACTTAAACCCTTAAATCCATCTTGATTGAGGCTTGAGAAGCCACTTAAGATATTGTGGCGCGTAAACAGCATCAAAACCATTTATGGCTACAGCTGTACTACAGTTACGTTTAAAGCATTCCTTGCAGTAGAAACGGCAGCTCATCAGCAGAGAATGTTGAGGAAATGGTCTGAATGTGCCAGCAAAGACATCTGTTAAACTCATAAATTGATGTGAGACAGTTCAGCTGTACGGAATTACCTCCTAATAAACTGTGAAATGGATTATACCACGAGTTATATAGACATCTCTTACTGAAATAAACATAAAGCCTTGTTTTTAATTCAAAATTATATGTACTGTATCATTTCAGCCTTTTAATAATTAATAATATTAATAATTTAATAATAATTGTCTGCCCATAGGGTTATGGTCTTGGTGGTTTTACCTTTAGACTGACCAATGTTTTAGTTTTATGAACAGATGTGTGCCCAGGAAAAGACAGGATACTTTAGAATTGGGTGTTAAAGGAAAGTTTCTGACAAACAATTAACAATCCTTGGTACACTCAGCTTGTTACAGCTGAGGTAAAGGTAAATACACTGCAGTACCAAGGTTGTACCACTTGGCCTTTCCTAATACAGACACCAGACTTAGGGCCAAACTCATTTGATTATTTTTTGTTTAAAGATATCTTTTGGTAGGAGATATTTTTGTTGTACACTGAAACTAAAATAAATGGAAGTTAAAAAACTGGAAACAAATTATCAATTTAAAACCCAGCTTTGTCAACGAAAGTAGAGCTTGACTGCGGTTCTATATCACTTACCTGAACTAAGAAGATAATTTAGGCTTCAATCTACATAGCTGACAATCAAATTTAAGCACTGACAACAATTGTGATGGTTTACTTTTGTTTTAAAAAGACTTTATAATTTTAGAGTAGCTTTAGGTTTACAACAAGTTGCGAGGAAGGTACAGAGATTTTCCGCATATCCCTTATCTCCACACAAGCTCAGCCTCCCTGATATCAATGTCACTCATCAGAACAGTAGCTTTTTTTTTTTTAACCAAGGATGAACCTACATTGACACGTCATAATTACCCAAAGTCCATACTTTCCATTAGGATTTACTCTTGGTGTTGAACAGTCTACGGATTTGGACAACTGCATAATGATTTGTGTCCATCATTATAACATCATACAAGGTATTTTCACTGCCCTAGAAATCTGTGCTCTGCCTGTTCATCTCCCCCAACACTAGCCCAGGCAACCAACGTTCTTTTACTGTCTGACTAGTTTTGTCTGTCCCACAGTGCCCTATAGTTGTAATCATGCAGCGTGCAGCCTTTTGACATTGGCTTCTTCCACTCAGTGATGTGAAATTAAGGTTCCTCCATGTCTTTCTCTTGCCTGATAACTCACTTATTTTTGTGCTGAATAATAGTTCATTAGCTGAATGGACCACTGTGTACCCATTCACCTACTGAAGGACACCTTGGTTGCTTCCAAGTTTTGGCGATTATGAACAAAGCTGCAATCAACACCCACGTGCAGCTTTTTGAGTGGGCATCAGTTTGCAGCTGCTCCAGTAAATACCAAGAAGCACAACTGCTGGATCATATGGAAAGAGAACGTTTAGTTTTGTCTTGATAAGAAACCTCCAAACTGTCTTCCCAAGTGGCTGCACCATTTTGCATTCCCAGTAGCAATGACTGAGTGTTCCTGCCCCTCCACATCCCGACCAGAACTTGATGGAGTCAATATTTTGGATTCTGGTCATTCTTCTAGGTGTGTAGTAAGTCTTATTTCCTTTTAATATTATTGGGATATTCTTGACAACAAATGGCAACCTGTTTTTCACTTTCTAGGATATTCGTGCATCGGGGACACCATTGTATCACTTGGCAAGTCTCTTTCTTCTCTTATGATGATGGAGCCAAGTTTGAGGTTTAGAGCCTCTCATTAGACTCTGTACCTGGTGAAAACCACTGGCACAAAAGTGCTGCATTTTTGGTAAGTGCATTTTCAACTAAGTGAGAGAACTGTTTCTTTTAAAAGGAGGACTTTGTGATGCTTCCAGAGTAGAAAAGCCTGTGCAGTTTGCCAAATGCGATAGATAGCAATGTCGTTGTGGAATAAAAACCATGAGCTAAGGTAATAAGGAGTCCAAAGTAGTTCTGAAATGAAGCCTCGAAGGGGCATGCTTCATCTGAAATCTGAAGTTTTCAGAATCCATGGCTTACAGATCATAGTTTTTTATTAAGATGAATCTAATGATATTTTAAGGAAATTAGCATACAGATATTTAGAACAATGTGTTCGGGGCATAAAGGATGGAAAAGAAATCAAAGATGAGTCCGGAGTTGTAAGTCTTGGAAATGAATCCTGCTCCCAATCCAGAGGGGACCCCCCCTAGGTGCCCTGTATTCTACCCTCTACTCCAAACGGAGGGGCCCATGAACCTGCCTGACCCGGTATTTTCCCTGGAAACTGATGTGGAGACACAAAGTGGTGTGGGTGTGCCTTGTGCACTGAATGATGACATGCCCTTCGGGGCCAGAGTGATGCTTTAGAGCCAAGTATCTTGAGGAACTACAGGGAGAGCCTCAAGGTAAAGAAGAGAACAGTGAACTAGAAATAAAGAAAAAAGATCAGGAGAGACAGAAAGAGATGGTGAGAGACAGACAGAGACAGACAGAGACAGCGCCCTCCTCTTTCTGGTAATGATCGATGTCTTAGTTTCAGCCCATCTTTAACTTTCGTCCTGGGGGTCCAGGAGATACTAGTAAATTCTTTAAGAAGATCTTTTTTTCTTGCACAAGTTTTAGCGGCTTCATAATCCTTGTAGATAAACTTTTCCTAAGCAAGAAAATATGATTTATTTACATTTATACTGATTTACACATTTTTCTGCCACAGACAACTCTATTATTTTGTGTGTTTTGATGTGGACAGCATTAATATTCCGGCAGTCCAGTGCACACTTGAAGAGCTAAGAGTTGGGTGTCTGAAGGCAGTGGTCCCCAACCTTTTTGGCACCAGGGACCGGTTTCGTGGAAGACAATTTTTCCATGGACGAGGGATGGGGTGGGGGGAATGGTTCAGGCGGTCATATGAGTGATGGGGAGCGATGGGGAGAGGCAGATGAAGTTTCGCTGTCTCGCCTGTCGCTCACCTCCTGCCGTGCGGCCCGGTTCCTACCAGGCTGCACACCGGAACCCGTCCGCGGCCCGGGGGTTGGGAACCCCTGTCTTAATGGGCCAAGAATTGTAATGTAATAGTCTCTTACATGTAGTCAAGGATTATATACTTTAAGGCGTACATATAGAGTGTCTGCCTGCTTGTTTCTTGTTCTGTTCTAAAAAGACTGATACAGAAAGTGATGAAAGCTGGTGGAAAGGAAGCCTGAAAAAAAAGTTTTATTCACAGTCAGGATTAACTAACTTTAGATTGAAGTTAATTAACGAAATGGATTTTGTTAAGTAAGCTAGTACAAGACTGGAATTTGAAAGAAGTTTCTTAGCGTGCTCCGTTTTGAGAACAGATTGTGTGAGTTTCTGTGCCCTTAAGTGATCTATATTTGTTTTTGTTTTTTTAAATCATTTTTTGACTTTGGTTCAATGAATAATTATTGTTTCATAGAGAACTATGATCCTGTTGTGCTTTAAAACCTTTTTGATATTTTTAACAAACTTCCCAAATATCAAAATCTAACTAAAGCTCCTTTAGCCTCCAGCTGACTCTGGGGTGCTTCAAAGGGGCACCCTGAGACATCTCAGAGACGAATGTTAAACTAATTAAGTGTATTTGGTATGTTAAATTACTTCAGAACATTGTCAAGTGATTGGAGATAAACCTTAGGTTATAGTGTATGGATAAATGTTATTAATATAGATATTCCAAAATTTATATGAAATTCCTAACATCTGATATGTCCTAATATAATGTTATCAGTCATAATTCCAGTTATTCTAAAATGTCATATGTCACAGAAATATCCAAGTTTCCTGCTAATTGCACTGTACTCAAATCTGTAACATCTGATATGTCCTAATATAATGTTATCAGTCATAATTCCAGTTATTCTAAAATGTTATATGTCACAGAAATATCCAAGTTTCCTGCTAATTGCATTGTACTCAAATCTTTAACATTTGATACATCCTAATATAATGTTATCAGTCATAATTCCAGTTATTCTAAAATGTTATATGTCACAGAAATATCCAAGTTTCCTGCTAATTGCATTGTACTCAAATCTTTAACCATGCTATTTTAAGTTTTGTGCTTTATAGACAATCATTATTTTACACTGATGCTTTTACAAAATGAAGATTTTCAAGAAGACTCATAAAAAGAACTTTTAAAACAAATAATACCACTGAACTGGGTAACAAATGACAAAACTCTAATGGAAAACCTGATCACTTCATCCAGATCTATAGGAATTAATTGCATGGGACTGAATGAACTGATGAACATGGTTTATAAACTTATGACTTTAGGAAATATACTAGATTTAATCTTTGTTTTCCAGAAAAACATTTTCTCTTATGCTATGACCTACAACAAATTGATAAAGTATACGTTTGTAAACAAAGATGAAGCATGTATGTTTTCTCTCTACCTGATCCTGCCAGAATTTGGCTTCTTCAGCTGGCTCCCCGGTAGACTTGATGGTTTATTGCAACTGGATTACAACTAGCTATACTAAAAAATAATAATAATAAAATAACTACAAAGACAGAATAAGTTTGGATTGCTCATCATATCTAAATTAAGCAAACAATCATTAATCAGCTATTAACCTGAGCAAACACTGGGCTCCATTCTAAGGGTACAAAAAAGCACAAGGCGTGGTGTTTTAACCTTAGCAACTTGCAGTCTAGTTTGGGAGGTGGAATATACACATCACACATCATCCACTGCAGTGAGCAGCTAGCAAAGGAGTGGTGTAGATAATGATCTTGGAAAAAGATGTCATTTTTAGCAAAAAATGTATTTGTTCAAAAAACTTAATTCACACGAGAAGTATCTCTTGAGCTCTATCAACAGTGAGCAGATGCCCCAGGCTCTAGGAATTCCAGAGTTAAATAACACAATGTTCTGGAGCAAGAAGTATCCGAGAAGTCAACAATTCCGGAGCACCGCGCCAAACGCTGTGACTAAGGCACTCGTAGCGTCCTGCAGGGGCTCAGAGGAGAAGCGCCAGCTCTGCCCGGAGCAGTTAGGGATTGTTTTGAAGTGGAGGAGGAGATATTCTTGTAAATCAGGAAGAGAGAGTAAGACTGTGTCAGGCAAAACGGGTCGTAAAACAATAGATGCTCAGCAAGGGAAGATCCTTCCGTGCTTGTGCGTGTTTAGAGTGGGCGGGACAGGGAGGGTGTCTTAAAATGTAGGTTTTATTTTTCTTGATTTATGGCGAAGCCGGGAGGTGAGGAGATGGCTGTCCCTGAAAAAGCTGTCACTCTCGGTTCGCAAGTAAGGGGCACCCCGGCCCCACGGGGGAAGGAGAGGGAAGGGCTGGAGATCGTGGGCAAGGACCATGGTTCTTGAGGGGAGGGATGGACAGGACTTGGGAAGGCTCCGCGGGCTTCGGCTGCGCCACTCTGCACACTTTGGGGCAGGCTCTGGGGCCCGGTGGCTGTTCCTCGTCGTCCGGCTCTGGGGTCACTAGTGTGGGGAGAGTGACCAGGAGGGCAGCAGCTTGGTCAAGGAGGCGGTTTGGAGGTTGCACTCGGGGCGCTTGGTTTGCATAAGAAAGCGAGCTTCCAGGCATGGCTTAGCTGCCTCTAGGAATTAGCTAACCCTGGGAGGGGCAGTCCTTCTAGAATAAGCAAGGCCCCAAGATATCAGAGTGTCAGGAGATAAAGAAAACAAAATACATAGTTAATAGGTAATGTAGGTGATACAGCAAGGACCAGAATGCAAGGGTCTTCTCTGCCCCTGAAGGGCCCCCCAGTGGAGGTGCCCAGACCAGCCTCAGACGGAGAGTCTTTTGGTAGCAACGTGCTGAGTTTGGCCATGGAGCCCGGAAGAGCTACCAGGCTCCTCCAGAGCCTCGCTCAATTTTCTTATTGTCCCTGATGACGTCTGTTTCCTGGACCCTTTGACCCCCGTCTGTCTGGTATCACAAGTGCCATTGACTAAGCACAGGGGGGCAGGCTTTCCGCACGTGGTCTGCCTGACCCTCAGTCCCCTTCGATAGACATCTGCGTGCTGAAGATCAAGATCATCACATTTCTTATGTGCTTCCAGCTCCATATAGAAAGTATGGAACTTGTATTTTTTTTTCTTCTTTTATGCAAAAATACCACGTGAGTATTTGTTGAATTTCAGGGAAGGGGCTTGGAGATCTGTTTATTTTGGAGCTAACAAATAATAAAAGAGCCCTTTCAGGAATTTTTGCTTAAAGGCAAATTTCCTTTTCAGGTTTTATAAAACATATAAATTTAGCATCAAGCAGGAAGATGAAGCGTGTGCATTTCCATCAAGAAGGCTCTTGGGCTCCCCATGAGACTTTGGAGATTGATCCACGCTTCCTTAGCAGCATGCTTCAACCCGGGTCCTTAGTCACCTGGCAGGTATGCTTGTCAGCTGTCCTCTGCATCTAGAAAGCCTGAGACACAGGGATTTCTTCCTTGGAGCTGCATTAATTTTTAATCTGTAAAAATAGCTAGTACTTACTGGCTACTTTACATTGTTTCTAAAGAAACCAAGAATTGTAAGTTTGCCCATCGCTTCTAACACCCAAAATTATGGTTTTTATTCCCAATTTCCGAAGAGTGTCATCATTATAAAGCGATCTCTAAAAATCTTTACGGAAAGGGCTTCTAAATTTTTTAAAAAGTACATATGTAGTCCCACTGAACGCACCATATGTTTAAGTGAATTTTATATCCAAGGAAAATGCTTGTATTTTAATATAGTGTAAGAATTGGATTTCAATCCCAAAGAAATGTGTTCTGTTAATTATTACAGCACATCTGCTGTGTTTATTTAAGTATTTCCTCTTCCCCTATTTTGAGAATATTCATTAAAAATGTTTTTATTTTTTTCCCTATGCATTCCTTACCCATCCACGCTCAGATAGAGCGTCTGCAGCTGTCAGGGGAAGGTGTTAAGGATGGACCATGAGAATAGGGCATTTTTAATAGGCTTTAACAGCTGGAGAGTGGGCATATTTATAAGGACGTGCTTTTCTAATGAGCTTTCCCCATCATCACCCAGCTGCTTTCCTCACTGCAGTTGGCGAAGAAGCAAGTGAGAGATTCTGCCCCAGCCGCACTCAGATTCCTCTCCCCATCTTCCTTCCTTTCTTCTGCTCTAAGCCTCTCAGATGGTGGCCAGATGCCACACTTGGTGAGGAGCAAACTGTAGTAAGTGGTCCTCGGCTAGTTCACCCAAGGGCTGTGACCGTCTGACTGTCCCAGGGGACACTGACCCCAGGACATTGGCCTGCGGCATTTGCATCTCCTTGTTCAACTCACCTGAGACTCCAAAATAAAGTAAATCCTAAACACTAGCACATAAAAGAGACATAAAAATAGTAAAAAAAATTATTAGATTAATAAATAGTAATTTGTAGTAAATGCACGTGTTCCTAGGAAAAAGCAATTACCAACATTGATTCAAGACAGGCAGCATTGGGGGTGAGGGAAGGGAGGATTGGGAGTTTGGGATTAGCAGATGCAAACTATTATAGGTAGAATGGATAAACAACAAGGTCCTACTGTAGAGCACAGGGAACTATATCCAAGCTCCTGTGATAAACCATCATGGAAAAGAATATGAAGAATAATATATTTGTATAACTGAATCACTTTGCTCTACAACAGAAATTAACACAACATTGTAAGTCAACTATACTTCAAATTAAGACAAAAGAGAGGTGGCATTATTTGTAGGTAAGCCCAACTATCTCAAAAATATAAGAGAATCTACTAAGAAACTGATCAAATTAATAAGAGGGCTCAGTGATACACACTCAACATAAATAATAAATAACTTCCCCGTATATCTGTACTGATCACTCAGAAATACCCAGTGTGGGAACAATTGGTTATTAATCTAGAAAATTAGCCTGCAATACCATTCATGAACACACACACAAATTCAAAGAAGACTAAACAGTTAAACAAACTACCTGAAATTATAGAAGAATCAGAAGAAAATATACAAAATATATTTTTTAACTGCAACGGGGATGCTTCCTAGCATATTTGTCACCAGGAGGGGAGTCCCAGTGAGAGACAATGGCAGTTATTCTAACCTTTGCTTGGGACAGATTTCAATTTCTCCACATTTCTTTTGCTGCAGCTTCCAGCCTGATCCTTGATAGGTGAATCAAAAAGAAAAACTAAAAAAAAAAAAAAAAGAAAAAAGGCCAGCCTTGAGACTAAATTGCAGAAAGTGAGTGAATATGGGATTTTATCCGCTAGCTTTCACCATTTCTCTAACATTCAAGCAGCAACACTACCGACGGTAAGACAGACATGGTAGGTTCCAGGAAAAGTTCCACTTGGGTATTTTCTTGGCTAGCTACTATTAGACATTTATTTACCAATGGAGACCAAATATATTTTTAAATTTCTAGTTTGCCTTTGGAGCAACTTTGAATAACATTTCATCAACACGGATTTGGCCAAATGATATTCCAGTCTAAAAATGGTCATTAACTTTACAATATAATGCCTATTATTTTTGACCAAAAGTGGAAACACAAGATGAGCTTCCAAATCCATTGCATAATTTTGGAGTTCTTTTATTTGTTTTTCCATGAGGGATTGTTGGTCATGAATCATCATAAATATTGCCTTCTTCTTAAAACGGAACCTCTTGTAGTATAAAAAATCATTTTGCCTCAACGTGGAGCTGTTATATTTTCAGAAGAGAAAAGCACTTTTGCCTTATTCTGGGATTTTGTCATAATTCAGAGGAAAAGTTTCTGCTATTTTAAATAGGAATTGATAGAAGTTTCTCTTCCGCCTCTTCTCTCTCACTCTAGAAAACAGTGGTTTCGTTAAAGGCACAGTGGCACGGTGACCCCAGGTTTCACTGTCTGTCACTCCAGTGTCCACTCAAGCTGTCATTCCAGCGTCCACTCAACATCCCGGCTTTTCCCAGATGTTCGGCCTGGTGCAGCTGGCTGAGTAGAGTACAAATGTGCATGAAGTAGTCGAAGCCACAACTTGCTTTATACAGACCTTCTGTGCTTATGTTGTAAACATAGTTTTGTGTGTGTGTCCTCTGTTGGCCAAACAGGGTTATTTTAGACAATTCTGGCAGACTTCCAAATTCATGTAATCCTAGATGTATTAAACTCTGACATCACATTTTTTTTTTTTTTGGACAAAATAGAACCAGTCTTATCAGTAATTATCAGCAGCAGAAGCTGAGGTAAAAAATGTCAGCAGAGTGAAATTAAGCATGATAAAGCTAATTTCATCGGATTAAATCGAAATCGAAACCATCTGAGAATAAAGAAAGTTTGTGAGTTTTCATATTCTTATTGTATCAATTTGGCAATATTGAATATAGAATGTAATTTCCACTCAAAATGTGTAAACACCACACAATATGTTTCTTTGCCATGGTCTTTTGTGGCTATTCTTAGCTGATGGAAAACTCTTAATGAACAGCTATCAGATGCTTTTATTTCAGAGAATATTCTCTTTTGTAATGAGGACTGAATAGGTTTCTCACCCATCCCCCTGCCCCTTTTTTTTTTGATAGTGAAAAATGTCTTAACTGAAAGGATTTTGCAAACTTTAACATGCTACACGTTGAATCACTATTACACTGCAGGGTAGTATTATGTATTCTGAAACACAGGTGGGAGAAGCCATAAGGATCATAATTTGTATGTCTAACGTATTGTCATAACTTGCCAAACTATGGAAGAATTTGAATATCTGCTTATAATAAAGTGACATTTATTGAAGACAGCATATTATTAAAAACAAGAATTCTTAGGTGCCCTGTGATATCATGAAACACAATGTATCCATAATATTTGGTTTTTGAAAACCAGCTAGATACCAAAACATGGTTTCCCAATGCCCTGATCCCAAAGCTTCTCAGTGCATCTTGGGTGGACCACGGTTTAGGTGGGGTGGGAAAAGGATGGAGCCAAGTGGATGGAAGAGAAACAGAGTTTCTCCTTTGCTCTCACCTGTCTGATGCTGGTCCTTTCCCAGAAGATCCAAATAAAACACGTTTGCTCTGAAAATGAGTCCAGATTTACACCTTACCCTTATACTCATTATATTTTTATTCTATGTTGGTTACTAAATGAATGTTAAACCAAATTGGATTTCAATTCGTGTCTCCATAATGAGACGATTCTAGTTTTAGTTATGTTGGATTACCTTCACAAGAACAAAATTATCTAAATCAAACTATAGAAATTCAAGCTTGAATTATTGCACTGCTACTTCAGGATGCTGGATCACCCATAATGACATCTGTGGTGCTTCCATTTTAAGGCTCACTATTAAACTAGAAACCCCCAACTTCCTTGCCAAAATCTAAAGAAGCCTTTAGTTTCAAGGAAAATAAGAAGTCTACTCTCAGATTCCCCAGAACTCGAAATCACACACTGATTCAATGAACTTACAGCTTAAAAGAACGTCCTGGTACTAAGCCTTCTATAAAGTAGAATAGATGCTTTTAGAATAAACTCTGATAGAGCTTAGATAACTTTCCTATTCCAAGCCAAATTTTTCTAAGTTTGTTCCTTTATATTCTTTGCTGTATTCCAAGCGCAGCACCGTCCAGTGAAGCATTTTTAAATAATGGAAATATTTCTGTGCTGTTCTGAAATTAAGCCACTAACGGTATGTGGTCATTGGTCTCTTGAATGTGTGTAGTGTGCCTGAGAAGATAATTTTTAATTTAATTGTAATTTTTAACTTAAATATTCACATGTGACATGTTCCTATCCTACCGATCAATGCAGTTCTAGAATCTACCCTGGAGCCCTTCAAGGCTCACTCTCCCCAGATCTGCCCTCATCCCGCCCACCACCAACACACTTTAAAGCATTTCTCTTTTGGGATATTACCCTTTAGATTTACTTGTTTTAAAGAAAGCCCACATTTTCAGGAACATAACCTGAACATTACTCAAATAAATAATATATTTGAAAATGACAGTTTAAGAAAAGAGAGTTAGCTAGCACTCTTTTTGCTATCTAGCAAATTTCTTGCTGATTCCCGATTTAAAAGCTGATTTGTTTCATACATAAAAAATGAGTCCTAATTTTTTGTCCTTCCTTCCAGATGTAAGGACTCATCCAAATCCCCAATCAATCAATGGGTTTACATTTTAAATGACTTCTGATTGAATTACTATCCTTTTAAGCAACTACAGGTGCCCATGAAATAGCCTCTTAACCCATAAGTAAACTAAACACATGTTCTTCTCGAAATTCCCAGAAGCAATAGTTCTGGGGTATTGTTCCTTGGGAGTCCTAATTCAGGTATGGACTATTTCATGGTCAGCCAGATGATATCAGATGTAAGTATGTTCCAGAAAAGTAGTGATTATGGCTCACAGAAGCAGACACTCTGGAACTATTCTTTCTTGTTAAAATTAAATGTTTTTGTATCTTATTGTTCAGCCATTTTGATTCATATATAAACTTTTGTAAAAACTAATACTGAAAGTTTCTAAGAAACTTGAAGAAAAACCATGCTGGTTGATTATTGCTGAAAAATGTAAAGACTGATTTAGAGTTGTACCTGCTAACTTCTGAAGCACTGTTACTAATTCACCAGTAATTTGCTAATTGATGTAAGCCAACTGACTTTCCAGTGATATTTATTTTTAATTATTCTAACTGACGTAACTTTGGTTCATAAACTTGTATAAGTTTCACGTGTACAATATTATATTGCTACTTCTGGGTACACTACAGCATGCTCACCACCAAGAATTGAGTTTCCTTCCGTCACCATACAGTTGACCCCCTTTGCTCATTTTGCCCTCCCCCACCCCTCCCTCCTCCAGTAACCGCTTCTCCATCTCTGTAAGTGTTTGGTTTTGTTTGGTTTGTTCATTTATTTTAATTTATTTTGTTTGTTTTTTGTATTCCACATATGAGTGAAATCATATGGTATTTGTCTTTCTCCATCTGGCTTATTTCCCTTAGCATAACACTCTCAAGGTCCATCTCTGTGGTTGCAAACGGTAAGATTTCATCTTTTTTATGGCTGAGCAGTATTCCATTGTGTATACTTGTATACAGATTGATGGACACTTAGGTTGTTTCTGTATCTTGGCTATTGTAAATAATGCTGCATGAACATAAGGGTGCATATATCTTTTTGAATTAGTGTTTTCATATTCTTTGGGTAAATACCCAGAAGTGGAATAACTGGATCAGATGGGAACTCTATTAATTTCTTGAGGAACCTCCATACTGTTCTCCACAGTGGCTGAACCAATTTACATTTCCACCAGCAGTGCAGGAGGGCTCCCTTTTTTTCTCCACATCCTCGCCAACACTTATCATTTCTGACCTTTTAGATGACAGCCATTCTAACAGGCATGAAGTGATATCTCATTGCACTTTTCACTTGCATTTCCCTGATGATTAGTGACATTGAACATCTTTTCATGTGCCTGTTGGCCATCTGTATGTCTTCTTTTGAAAAGTCTTTATTTGACTTCTCTGCCCATTTTTTAATTGGATTGCCTTTTTTGTTGTTGTTGAATTGTATGTGTTCTTTGTATATTTTTGATATTAACCCCTATCAAATATATGATTTGCAAAGATATTCTTCCATTTGGTAGGTTATCTTTCTGTGTTGTTGCTGGTTTACCCTTGCTGTGCAGAAGTTTTTAATTTGATGTAGTCCCATTTGTTTCTTTTTGATTTTGTTTCCCTTGTCTGTAAAGAGAGATCTAGAAAGATATTCTTAAGACTGATGTCAAGGAGCATACTATATATGTTTTATTCTAAGAGTTTTATGGTTTCAGGTCTTACATTAAAGTCTTTAATCCATTTTGAGTTGATTTTTATGTATGGTGTGACATACTGGTCTGTTTTCATTTTTTTATGTGGCTGTCTAGTTTCCTGACAACGTTTGTTGAAGAGACTGACCTTAATCCATTGTATGCCCTTTGCTTCTCTATCATAAATTAATTGTCCATATATGGGTAGGTTTATCTCTGGGCTCTCAATTCTGTTCCATTGATCTATGTGTCTGTTTTTCTGCCAATACCATACTGTTTTAATCACTATAACTTTGCATTATAGTTTAAAATCAGGGATTGTGGTACCTCCAGCTTTGTTCTTTTTTCTCAGGATTGCTTTGGCTCTTTGGGTTCTTTTCTGGTTTCATATAAATTTTAGAATTTTTTGTTCCATTTTCTCTGAAAAATGTCCTTAGGATTTTGATAGGGATTGCATGGAATTTGTAGATTTCTTTAGGTAATATGGACTTTTTAACAAGGTTATCTCTTCCAACCCATGAGCATGGAATACCTTCCTATGTATTTGTTACTTCTTTAATTTCTTTCAACAATGTCTTATAGATTTCAGTGTTCATATCTTTCACCTCCTTGGTGATTGTTGTAACTGTAAATGGCTTAAGTCTAGGTCTGAAACCTGTCTCAACAATTTACACTCTTTTAAAGCACAATTTTCAAACAATATATGTATCTATAAATTGAATATTAAGATGCAGATTCTAATTCAGTAGGTCTGGCATGGGACTTCAGATTCTGCATTTTAGTGAGTTCATAGGTAATTTCAGTGCTGTCATTCGGTGAACCATGCTTTGAGTATCAAGCTCTTAATGTATTCAGGTTAACATAAATGAAAAAACTCATAAACACCTGGAATTTGTATTGCTCTGTTTTTCTTTACATTCTGAAAAGCTCTCAATCTATATTCCATTTTTTACTTTTAAAGAAGGTGTCTTCAAGATTTCTCTACAAAGGGCCAGATAGTAAATATTTTCAGGTTACAGATCATACCATCTCTGTAGCCCAACTACTCAATTCTGCCATTGTTGAGTAAAAATGTAAAATAACAGGACTGGTTACATTCCAATTAAATTTTATTTACAAAAATTGGTGGCAGCTGGATCTGTCCACTGGCCAAAGTTTGTTGATAACTGTTATAAAGCACCAAGGTAATAAGAGAAAGTTTATTCAAATTTGCATTTTAATTACAGGGTCCTCAAGACATCAAAAAAGTCTACTTGTTTGTCACAGGTCATTTAGTTAGTTTGTGACCCATTCTTCAGCACCCGTTCAAATCCCACTTCTTCTATGAAGTCGTCTTTGAACAATTAGCACTTAATTTAAAAATAGACTTAGTTGTATGCATGCTTCCTGCAGAATCCGAAATGAATAACAGAATACTATGATATGTAGTAGATATAAATTTAAAACTTTTAAAAATTATAAGTTAACTAAGAGTCATGTATAGGTATGTTTTGAAATTAACCATGAAATCTGGACAGAATTTTGGTGGGTGGAATGAAGAAATATAAAGGTGGAAGGAATAGACCAAAATAAATTATATATATATAATATATAGTATATAAATTTTATATACAATTTTATATATATGTGTGTATGTATATATGTATATATATACACACACACACACACACACACACACACATATATATATATATATATAAAAAG
Source organism: Eschrichtius robustus (assembly GCF_028021215.1). Classification (NCBI taxonomy): domain Eukaryota; kingdom Metazoa; phylum Chordata; class Mammalia; order Artiodactyla; family Eschrichtiidae; genus Eschrichtius; species Eschrichtius robustus. Next base: position 663,629 of record NC_090827.1, read on the forward strand.
TTATAGACTTCCAGTTTCCTGTCTGGCATGTGAGAAGTTTAGAAGTGTTCACTCTGTACTAACAACTTGTAAAAAGCTGAACAAACTGAAAAATCAACAACTCTTCTTGGCTCTGTCTCAAAAGTGAGATCACTGTGCAATCCACTGCCCCCCACTCTGAAGAGAAAGACAGAGAGGAGATGCAGTGAAAGAAGTGATAAGAGGAAAATGTATAGCATTGACCACATATATTAGAAAATGAAAAAAAACTCTAAAATCCATAATCTAAGTTTTCACCTTAGGAAACAAGAAAAAGAAGAGCATATTAAATCCAAAGTAAGCAGAAGTGAAAAAGAACAATAAAAATTAACAGAAATCAGTGAAATTAAAATAGGAAATCAATGGAGAATATTTTAAAAAACAGGTCTTTGAAAAGATCAATGAAAGCAATAAACCTCTTGCCAAGCTAACTAAGCAAAAAAAAAAAAAAAAAAAAAGAAAAAACACAATTTACTAATAACAGAAATGAAAGAAATACATTGCTACACTACACTGCAATGGGAACTACAGTTCCCAGTGACATTGACAAGAATAATTAAAGAATATTATGAACAATTCTATGCCCACAAGTTTGCTATCCTAGATGAAATGGACCAATTCCCTGAAAGACACAAACTGCCAAAAAAAAACTACAAGAAGACATATACAATCTAAATAGGTCTGGTTTTATGTTTATTAAAGAAATTGAATTGATTATTAATAACCTTCCAAAACACTAAACACTGGGCCCAGATGTGCTCACCGGTAAATTATATCAAACATTTAAGAAAGAAATAATATCAATTCTCTACAATGTCTCCCAGAAGGTAGAAGCAGAGGGAATACATCCTAATTCATTCTTGAGGTCAGCAGTACCCTAACACCAAACCCAGACAAAAACATTAAAAGAAAAAAAAAAAACAAAACTACAGACCAATCTCTCTCATGAACTGGATGCAAAAGTCCTCAAAAAGATATTAGCAAATTGAATCCAACAATGTATAAAAAGAGATATACCACAACCAAGTCAGATGTATCCCGGGAATGCAAGGATGGCTCAGCTTTTGAAAAATCAATTAATATAATCCCTCACATCAACAGATTAAAGAGGAAAACACATATGATCATATCAATAGATGCAGAGAAAGCATTTGACAAAACTCCAATGCACACTCATGATAAAAATGCTCAACAAAATAGGAATATAGGGAAACTTCCTCAGTTTGATAAAGAAAATCTACAGAAACCTACAAACAACATCATACTTAATGGTGAGAAAGTTGAAGCTTTTCTGTTAAGGTCAGAAACAAAGCAAGTATTTCCCCTCTCACCACCGCTTTTCAACATCATACTGGAAGTCCTATCTAATGCATTAAGACAAGAAAGGGAAATAAATGTATCCAGATTAGAAAGAAGAAACAAAGCTGTCTTTGTTTGTAGGTAATCTGGTCTGTTGTGTAGAAAATCTGTAAGAATTGACAAAAAAGTGCCTGGAACTAATAAGGGACTATAGCAAGATTACAGGATAGAAGTTTAACATACAAAAGTTAATGTTACCCTATAAGTAATCAATGATAAAGTGGAATTTGATATTAAACACACAATACCACTTATATTAGCACCACCCCAAAATTAAATGCTTAAGTATGAATGTAACAAAATATGCATAAGGTCTATATGAGGCAAACTACAAATCTCTGATGAAAGGTATCAAAGAAGTAAATAAATGGAGAGGGAATTGCATATTCATGGATAGGAAAACGCAATATTGTCAAGATATCAGTTCTTCCTAACTTGATTATAGATTCAACCCAGTCCTAATCAAAATCCCAGCAAGTTATTTCATACATATTGATAAACGGATTCTAAACTTTATATGTAGAGCCAAACGACTCTGCAAGGCCAACTCGATCTTGAAGGAGAACAAAGTCAGAGGACTGACGCTACTCGACTTCAAGACTTACCATAAAGCTACAATAATCAAGACAGTGTGGTGTCAGCAAAAGAATAGAGAAATAGATCAATGGAAAAGATTGGAACCCAGAGACAGACACACATAAAAATACTCTGCTGATCTTTGGCAAAGGAACAAAGGCAAAACAATGGAGCAAAAATAGATTTTGCAATAAATGGTGCTGGAATAACCAGACATGCACATGCAAAAATACTACAAAAGACACAAACCTTTCACAAGAGTTGAAGCAAAATGGATCATTGATCTAAATGTAAAATGCAAAACCACCAAACTCCTAGAAGATAACATAGGAGAAATCTTAGATAATCTTAGGTAGGTATGGTGATAACTTTTTAGCTACAACACCAAAGGCGTAATCTATGAAAAAAATATATTATCAGCTGGATTTCATTAAATTAAAAACTTCTGCTCTGCTAAAGGTAACATCAAGAAAACAAGAAGACCAGACACAGACCAGGAGAAAATACTTACTAAGAACCATCTGATAAAGAACTGTTTTCCTACATATACAAAGAACTCTTAAAACTCATCAGTAAGAAAATGAATAACCTGGTTAAAAACAGGCTTTAACAAATACCTCACCAAAGAAGATATACAGATGGCAAGTAAGCATATGAAGAGATACTCTACATCATATGTCATCAGGTAATTGCAAATTAAAACTATAATGAGATGCAACTACATACCTATTAGAATGACCAAAATCCAAATCACTGACAGTATCTAATGAGGATGTAGAGCAATGGGAACTCTCATTCTTTGCTCTTGGGAATGCAAAATGGAGCAGCCACTTTGGAAGATAATTTGGTAGTTTCTAACAAAGCTAAACATACTCTTACCATATGACCCAGCAATCATGTTCTTTGGTACTTAGTCAAAGGAGTTGGAAAGTTATGTCCACACAAAAACTTGTACATGGATGTTTATAACAGCTTAATTTATAACTGCCCAAACTTGGAAGGCACCATGATGTCTTTCAGTAGACGAATGGTCCATCTGTAGTCCATCCAGGCAATGAACTATAATTCATCATTAAAAAGAAATGAGCAATCAAGCCATGAAAGAAATGGAAGCAGCTTAAATGCATATTGAGTAAAAGAGGTGAATATGAAAGGTGACATACTATGTGATTCCAAATCTATGACACTCTGGAAAAGGCAAAAGTATAGAGACAGTAGAAAGATCAGTGGTTGCCAGGAGTTAGGAGGGAGGGAGAGAGGAATCGGAGGAGCACAGAGGGTTTTCGGGCAGTGACACTGCAACGGTGGACACGTGTCATTGTATGTTTGTGCAAATTCATCGAACATACACCACCAAGAGTGAGCACTTGTGCAAACTAAGGACTCTGAGGGAAAATGATGCATCAATGTAGTTTCGCTGATTGTGACAAATGTACAGATTACAGTTTTGCAAAATGTTATCATTAGGGGAAACTGGGTAAAGTGTGCAGGGGACTCTCTGCATGTGACTCTGTAACTATATGAAAAAATATTCAATTAAAAAAGTTATGAATCAGCTACTGCGTAAGTAAAGAGCCACTCCAGGGTTTTACACTGAAAATACAATGATAAAAAAAGGATGAGAAACACAGAGATTGTCTATCCTTCTTGCCTGCTCATTGTTTAATGGGGTTCTAGAGAAAGAAAAAAGATGACTACTTTTGAAAACTAGGTAACAGAGAGAATCATAGCAACTCTAACAGAAATAAGAAACCCAGGAAAAGAAAAAGTGTTTGATACTTTAAGTTTCCGGAAGGCCGTCTAATTGGAGGTGATAAAAAAAATACAGATGGAAAACCTGTTTAGAGCTCAGAGAAGAGGTGAAAATTACAAACGTAGATTTGAAAGTGACATATGCACAGAGAAAATGGAAAACATAGCAGTGGCTGAGGTCCTTGGGGGAAAGAATAGGAAGGAAAGAGGCAATAATTGTCTTGTGACTAAAACTTAAGAGTGATGCCTGTATTTTGTGCTTAGGAAAGGTATCTGGTGGAAAAAAAAAACACAAAAAAACAAAAAACAAGCAGACACAAAAGCAGCTGGAAAGATAGATCACTTAAACTGGAAGAGGCTGAGTGGTCAAAAATTACAAAATGCCCAACCAAACTTGGTGTTGACTATCCGAGGAGGTCTGGAGATTTTGACATTGCTTATGTCCTCTAAGTAAGCAATCTCAGTTTAAATTTTAGATAATGTTGAGGAAAGAAAAATAGTTGGTAAATCCTGTGATCCCAAGAAGTCTGGGGGACTAGGGAGCAAACCAGCACACAATGCTGACTTTTTATGCCTGGAATTTGGAAAGAAGCAATAGGAATTATGGACCCAAAGTCTGCCCACTAGCACAAACATCACAGGAGCCCCTTGGGGAGACAACAGTGACTGAATACTGGTTGTTCATGTGTGGGAAACGGTATCAGAAACCCGGAAGGTTCTAGGGAAAGCTTTCTTGGTGCATCTGTTTGTTTCTTTGACATAACCTAGCTTGTATAATTTAGCTGTTTAGGGCAGATTTTGACTCCATCAAAACAAAAATTCTGTTTAACTAAGATTGCTACAGTTAAAGTTTAAAGATTGGTGTTCAACTGGGCAAATAAATGTAAATACCTAAAACTGACAAGGGATTAACATACATACTGTATAGAGACCTCCTTTAAACTGACAAGGAAAAGGTATAAAATCCAATACAAAACTAGGCAAAGATTATGAATAAGCAATTCACAGAAGGAAATATATGAAATACTAATGCTCAAATACTAAGTGCTCAATCTCACCTGTAGGCAGAAAAAAATAAAAGTAAATTCAAACAAGGAAATGCCAGCTAATTTACCTTTATATACTGGTAACAATTAGTTCAAAATTGGTAAAGTTGTTCTCATTTCTCCTATGATTCAGTAATCCTACACTGGGATTATACTCACCAGAAAAGAGCTGAGATTCACACAGTGACCCCTAAAAGGATGGTCAGTGTGTCTTGTGATTGTAGCAAAGCACTGAAAATGACATGAATGTTTTCCTTTATATATAAAATATACACATAAAAACGTGGAATTTAAAATATGACACAAATGAACATATCTACAAAATAGAAAACAGACTTGCAGACATAGAGAACAGACATGTGGTTGCCAAGGGGGAGGGACAGTGAGGGAGGAATGGGTTGGGAGTTTGGGGTTAGCAGATGCAAACTATTATATATAAAATGGATAAACAACAAGGTCCTACTGTATAGCACAGGGAACTACATTCAATATCCTGTGATAAACCACAATAGAAAAGAATATGAAAAGAATATATACACGTATAGCTGAAGCACTTTGCTGTACAGCAGAAATTAACACAACATTGCGAATCAACTATACTTCAATAATATAAATTTTAAAAATATACACAGAAGAAGGAATTCTATGCAGCGGAGTGACTGACTTGATTTATATACCTAACCAAGTTGTGTTAGATAGATGGGTAGGTAAATCGATGTCAAAAACATAATGTTGGGGCTTCCCTGGCGGCGCAGTGGTTGAGAATCTGCCTGCCAATGCAGGGGACACAGGTTCGAGCCCTGGTCTGGGAAGATCCCACATGCCACAGAGCAGCTGGGCCCGTGAGCCACAACTACCGAGCCTGCGCGTCTGGAGCCTGTGCTCGGCAACGAGAGAGGCCGCGATAGTGAGAGGCCCGCGCACCGCGATGAAGTGTGGCCCCCGCTTGCCGCAACTGGAGAAAGCCCTCGCACAGAAACGAAGACCCAACACAGCCAAAAATAAATTAATTAATAAAAAAAAAACAAAAACAAGAAGGAGCCTTGCAAAGCACTCCGTGATCACAATTAGCATTTATGACACCTATGTCACGTGCTAAGCCCTGCTTTTAAGGTTTTGCATGCATGTCTCTCAACAAATCCCCCCTCTTTTTTACCACCTGAATAAGTGAAGTTCCAAAGCGGCTAAATGGGCGGGGCTGCACAGTGGCTGACGACAGCGTTGGGGACAGCAGTCAGGATGGCTCAACTCCCCGTCTTGGACCACTTTTCATCTAAATAATCCTGCCCTAGATCAGCACCTTCTAATATGCAGTGAGAAACAAGCAGAACGCTAGACCACTGAATGCAGGGGGATTAACAAAAGGCACGTGGCCTCTTTTTTAAGACCTTCAGCCCTCAGGCGCCGCAGGTTTCTACCTCAGGCTCTTTCTTCTTTCCTTTTTAAAGCTTCAGTCGTGTAGAGGAGGGTAATGCAGGCAGTATTCCCCTTGCTGAGTTTTTATGAGCTTCTGTGCTGAAGACAGCATGCCAGAAGCTATTTTGGGATGTATGGTTCAAAGTACTGAGAAAACCAACACAAGCAGTTGGGTGAAGGGAATGCACGTCAAAGCAAGCGGCAGGAAGCACCCGAGTGCAGTGGGGCCGGGCTCCCGGGGGAGGGCTTCCAGGGCGCTGCTGCCCTGCCCCCCCTGGAGGACCCGAGCTGCTCGGCAGAGAAGGGCGCTCCGTCTCCCGAGCGACAGTTTGCGCTGAGTGAGTAGGAAGCAGTCACTACGAAGCCCTGCCTTTACATTTGTGCTCTGCGCATGAGCAGGAAGGAAACTGTATAAATATTGCAGAAAATAATTAGACAGTCAGAAGCTCAGAGGAAGGGACCATCACCATCTCAGGTATTTCCACATTGTCACGAGAAAAGGTAAAAATCCATAGAAGTGCTATGCACATTGATTTTCCTTTGTTAGAATTTGAATATTCTTTTAAAAGTATAATTCATTCATTTGAAGTTTCCACATTAAACAAAAAATGATACAAATGAGCTTACATATAAAACAGAAATAGACCCACAGGCATAGAAAACAAATTTACGGTTACCCAAGGGGAAGGGGGGGGAAGGGATAAATTAGGAGTTTGGGATTAACATGTACACACTACTGTATATAAAATAGATAATCAACAAGGACCTACTGTAGAGCACAGGGAACCCTACTCAGTATTTTGTAATAACCTATATGGGAAAAGAATCTGAAAAAGAATATATATATATATATGTATGTATAACTGAATCACAGTGCTGTACACCCGAAACTAACACAACGTTGTTAATCTACTATACTTCAATTAAAAAAATCAAATTAAAAAGCATCTTGTGTGGAACTCCCAAGAATGAGATGGCTAAAATTCCATGATCACAATTCCACTCCCCAGAAGCAATGGCTATAAAGAGTTGGTTCACATCCTTCACAAACCAAGAATACACACACACACACTCACACCTGTGTGTGTGCATTTTAATATTTTTAAAAACGTTCTTTAAAATCCTCATTAAAAAAAAAACCTTATAGGGCTTCCCTGGTGGCGCAGTGGTTGAGAATCTGCCTGCCAATGCAGGGGACACGGGTTCGAGCCCTGGTCTGGGAAGATCCCACATGCCACGGAGCAACTAAGCCCGTGAGCCACAACTACTGAGCCTGCGCGTCTGGAGCCCGTGCTCCGCAACGAGAGAGGCCGCGACAGTGAGGGGCCCGCGCACCGCGATGAAGAGTGGCCCCCGCTTGCCGCAACTAGAGAATGCCCTCGCACAGAAACGAAGACCCAACACAGCCAAAAAATAAAATAAATTAAAAAAAACAAAAACAACAAAAAAAACCGCCTTATTTAAAAAAAAACAAACAAAAAAACCTTATAGATCTAAGAAATCATAATCCTCCAAAACGAGGAGAAAGGTGAAGAAAAGTAACCCACTGTATGACAAATACAAGCTCTTAAACTCCCATGTCGGTTTTAACCAAGTTTCACAGCTTATGGTATTAATGTCTGTCTTTGGGTACATCATGTCAAGTTAGGGCGCACCGTTTGACACACCACTTGAAAAGAAACACTTCTAAATTTTCTTTAAACATCAAAGCTGGCGGAAGTGGAACTTAGAATGATGACGTTTCTGTCCTTACAGAGCTCAACTGAGCAAAACATGGGTTTTTAGCAAAGGAGAAAAATGGGCCTGGGGTGCAAAAGTAGATGTAATCAAGAGCTTTCTACAAGGAGGTTACAATGCATAGGAACTAGAGCATTTATTGCCAAAGTAAAGTTTCAAACACCTGAATACAGAATGGTCACGTGTACCTCAGAAAGAGTATTGGCTACCTATTGATCAAGGTGACAACACAATATTTTAATAAACATAGAAGCTTTTACTATTGTAAGGAAACTTACAGCTAGTTCAGAAATAAGAAGCCTTTATTACTTTGTTTTGGTTTTTGTTTGTTTGTTTGTAAAAATAAGGACATTCCAACATCATTGCAAAGCACCTAAAATTATTTTGATATAGTACGGAATTTCTGTTGTCTGAGCTTATTTCAAGGAAGATAAAGAATGCTATTTTTTCAGAGAAAACTAAATACTTCAAAATCAATTTATTTTAACAGAGAGAAAGCCAAATATTCTGGTTTGGTATTGACATAATATCCGGTAGTAAGATACAAACCCCTTTAAAAAATCTTAATAAGCCCATCAAGTAAGAGAACTTTGCCAAAATTTTAACACATTTCATTGCTTCTTTTCAGACACAATAACTATAGTTATTATAAGCTAAGAAAAATGAAATAAACTTTCTGAAAACCTTCTGCAACTTATTTACTCAAGTTTTATCTTTGCCATCATTTTTTCCATTCTGAAATAACCAAGCCCTTTACTTTCAAACAAACTTCTCTCATTTTTTCACTTGATAAACACAAGTATATCTCTGACTTTCATAAAGTTATATGTTTTACCACTATTATCTCTAGGACAGTCTAAGTCACTACTCACCAAATTAACTGCATTCTAATTCACAGACGACGCTGGGAGATGGGTGAGTGAGCACTGTCTGATAGGCAGTGCACTTTTGCAGAGACCTGCAAGGCTCACAGCCACTCACATTACCTCTGCAAGTTCTTCAGGAAGCAGAGTAAACACACTTATTAATATGATCAGCACCTCATCCACTCTGCAATGAGGCTTTGGTATCCTCTCCTATTGAAAAATTATCCATAGGACTTCCCTGGTGGCGCAGTGGTTAAGAATCCGCCTGCCAATGCAGGGGACGTGGGTTCAAGCCCTGGTCCGGGAAGATCCCACATGCCGCGGAGCAACTAAGCCCGTGCGCCACAACTACTGAGCCTGCGCTCTAGAGTCCGTGAGCCGCGACTACTGAGCCCGTGTGCCACAACTACTGAAGCCTGTGCGCCCCAGAGCCTGAGCGTTGCAACTACTGAGCCCATGAGCCAACACTACTGAAGCCTGTGAGCTCTAGGGCCTGCGTGTTGCAACTACTGAGCCCGTGTGCCACGACTACTGACGCCCGTGATCTCTAGGGCCTGTGTGCCGCAACTACTGCGTCCGCGCACCACAACTACTGAAGCCCACGCACCTAGAGACCATGCTCTGCAACAAGAGAAGCCACAGCAATGAGAAGCCTGTGCACCACAATGAAGAGTATACCCCGCTCGCCACAACTAGAGAAAGCCCGCGGGCAGCAACGAAGACCCAACGCAGCCAAAATTAAATAAATGAATAAATAGATAGATAATTAAAAAAAACCAACATAAGTAACATTTTAAAAAATTTAAAAAATAAAAATTATCCACATATCTAAAAATTATCCATTAGTTAATGCAATAGAGTTAACTAAAGATTTCAATGGAGTTAACTAAAGATTTCAATAAAGTTAACCAATTATCCATTAGTTAATTCAATGGAGTTAACAGTGTGTCTGTTAAGCAGACACACTGCAGAATATACTTATTATTAATATGAAGACATTGGCAGGATAATGATTAAATTTGATGGAATGCTAGTTTTCCATTTTCACAATCCTAAACAGTCTGTAGAAGTAATATTCTGTACAGTAAATCAGTATAAAAAATGTAAGAAGACCAGATTAATTAGCTTCTTAATAAAATAACAAACCTGAATCCTATTAAAAATTAAAATGTATGCCTGTTTTGTACAACATACTGATGAAGTCAGGAAATTATACTTACCTTTCAAAGGAAAATTATTAAGCCAGTCTTGGTTGTTCAAAGATTTACATCAAGTTAGTGAACTTGAATTTTTACATAAAAATGTTCCTAGCTAGTGGTTTCGTGAGGATTTTTTTTCTTAAAAACCTAGCATATTTAAAGTTTTAAAAATTTGGTTTCATTATTGTTGTGAAAATGTTAAATGTATATACAATCACTTAATTTCCTCTAAAAAGCAATTAAACCAGAGCTTCCTTAATTTGAGTGTTTTTATAATCTAGTGTAATAATATCCCCTAGAGGTAGGAAAATATTTTAAATTCACACAATGAGAGGAAAAGACTTTTTTCAATTTCAGACATGTAGACAACTTTCAGTTTTAATTCTACAACCTCAGCTACAGGTCAAGAATAAAAAAAGAAACACAGATCTCAAGGGTCTGTTCTATTTTCTATTGTTCAAAAAATAGTTTCTGAATTGGTCTGAGTTCATATATGGTAAAATGAACAAAGCAAGGATAACAAATCAGATTTTCTGTTGCCTCTCACTTGATGGAATAGATTCCCATCATTCTGGTGGAGATTCTGAATCGCTGATGCACAAACCAACTCACTCAGGTCTACACTGGATGTTCCCCAGATTGTGCCAGGAGGGCTGGCCGAGTGGTCCCAGGTCCTTGCCTCTGGCCTTGGATGAGTTAGGCAATGCACAGACAGACTAATGGACTTGGCCAAGAGCTAGAAACAAAAGCCACCAAAAAAAAAAAAAAATGAGGTCAGGGGGTATCTGGGAAGCAGAAAGTTATCAGAGGTAAAGTTCTGGCGGCACTTGGGATTTGAAGAGCCAAGGAATTATGCTCCTGGACCCCAAGAGCTGGGAATGGCAGTTTTCAGGCAAAGCTGTTTGAGTCTCTCTGGCTGATGAGTCCACTCTGGGGCATCTTGTGAAGAACCTCTAAAACTGTCCACGTATAATTTTCAAACACTTAAAAACATGACTCATACAAATATTGAATAAACACTTGTGAATGATTTTATTCAACTTGTTAATCAATGAGAACACCAACAAATGGTTTAAAGAAAGAATAAAAATCATGTTGAAGAACTGGCTGTTTCTAGGCATTTTGAAAGAAGAAATGCTAGACTAAAATCTCTAGCTTGTTACAGAAACAGGTTAATATACGACAATAAAAGTGTAGCCTTTGGGTTACTTTTTCTGCCGGACAGAAATCTACATGTTAACATATCTGGTATCTAGGCAGATAATAAATAGCAAAGTCAAACATAAATTCTCCTAAAAATAATCTTTGTGTGATATTCTTCATCAATGCCACAGTTTGACACTCTTTTGATTTTCAAGTTTTGGATATTTCTTTGAGGTATTAAAAAAAAACCGTTCATGTATTGTAAGACAATATTGGTCAATTCATGGTTTAAAATAAAAATAACATGTGCTTGAAAAGTTAAATAAAATGTATTTTAGAGTTGTACTTTAAAAAACTGCTTATAATATAGGCCTCAAGTAATTTTTTTCAGCCTCTCTTTTTTTCTTTTTGCTGTTTTTTAACCTTTTTTTGATTGAAGTATAGTTAATTTACAATGTTGTGTTAGTTTCAGGTGTACAGCAAAGTAACTCAGTTACACATACATATGTATATCTATTCTTTTTCAGATCCTTTTCCATTATAGGTTATTACAAGATATTGAATATAGTTCCCTATTATACAGTAGGTCCTTGTTGTTTATCTGTTTTATGTATAGTAGTGTTTATCTGTTAATCCCAAACTCCTAATTTATAGGCTTCAGGTAATTTCATGGAGGAAAGTAATACAAAAATCTCCTGATTAGAGGTAACTCAAGCTTATGCATAGTGTATTTACTTCGAGTGAGATGGGCTGCTTGCTGATTCTCACTTTCGAGAGGAAATTTGTACCATTCTTATTTTGATTGCATATTGAGACTTAAGGACTGTATCTCTTAGTCTTAACTAAAAATAGTATATAATTTTCTATTAAACAAAAAAGGTAAATTGTAAGTTTTATTGTGTCTTTTTTATGTGTCTATAAACCCTATGTGCCTCACAGAATTAAAATATTATGGTTTTTCAAAAGACTCACATTTACATGCGGTAGATAACTTACTTTGATGGAATAAACAATATTTTCACACCTTATGTACCACTCTTTTAAATTATATAAATAATATTGTGATTGGCATAATGTAAATTTATTTGAGATATTATAGTGATATTGATAATTTTTTGCAATTATGTATGCATATGTTCAACAGAGTCTGCATTTTAACAAGATACCCAGATCTTATCTTGATTTACATGCCCACTAAATTCTGAAAAACCCTGCTGTAGGACACAGAATAAGTAGGACCCAGATTCTATTACTGTCTTTGCCACTTGGTAGCTTTGTCATCAGACACAATTTACGTAACCTACGACAGGCTGTTTTTCATCAGACACTGGAATAGTAATGCTTACGGCTTAGAATTTCTGCGAGCACTACGTAATTCTGTATCTATAAACTTCCTGGCAAATCCAACATTGTATCAATGTTAGCCAACACAATAATATTATTTAGAAAAAATGAGACTAGAGTTTAATTTTCCATAGAAACATGTTAGAATTAAGACAAGTAACTATAGCATTCAGGGTCGTAATCCCTATGAAATAAAACTCAGTTAATTGAATGGGCAAATGTTTATATTTCATTAGGACAAAGTTCCAACTTCTCAAGCAATTGTCTGTAGACAGTGATTCTCCAATAGTAGTTTCAGATTCCACAGCAGAATCAGAAGAAGCAGCGTTTGGGAATTTGTTAGACATGCAAATTATCCAGCTCCAGCCCTTACCTACCAATCAGACGCTCTAGGGCTAAGGCCCAGCAGTCTGTGTTTAACAGTTCCTCTAAGTGATTTGATACAAGCCTAAAGTTCAAGAGCTGCTCATCTAGACCAACCTCCAGGATACCTGACCCAGGTACTTTCATAAGGTTATCTAGTGAATACTTGCGAAACTTTGCTTAATGTACTTTGTTGGCATCAGTTTCCTGGGCCTGAGGGAGGATCATTTAGCTCTAATATCTAGACAATCTGATTCTAAGAGCTTGGTGTTTTCAGTGTGAAGAATCTCAGTTATGAGTTTCCTATGAGAGAAGAATTTTTCTAATTACTTGCACCCTCAGAAAATCTGCAACCGGCCTTTTTCCTGGAGGGTTTTGGATGCTATGGCCCCGTAGCTGGCTCTGAGCACACAGGGGTTGCGTCTTATTAAAAGAAGGCCTAGAAGTGTTTTTGTAGCTGTAGAATACTCCCTTTAGTAACTTTCCTGCTCTTGTTTTGTTTACAGCAATTTCATTCCTCAACTTCACAGCCCAGGGTGTTGCCAGGAGGCCTTAGCAACAAAGGCAGTAGAGGAAATGAAGAGATAAATTTAAAAACAGAGTGAATTCGAACCTAATTTTTTGTTTTCTTTTTGGCTAAAATGAATTTGCAGGTGTTAGTTTTTAAAATTAGATGTTTGAATAATCCTACATCTGTTAGAAAGAATTTAATGATCACTTAGTTACCCAGGCATCTAATGAATTCATTCCCTTTGTGGAACCCATAAGGGGACAGTATTCATGAATCGGCATTCTTCACTGGGAGGGATGTCAGTCATCTACACAGAGAAGAATCTTCCTCTGGAAATTTCTATACTGGGTTTGATAGCTTAAAGGGAGACTCACCCACCAACTAGTACAATAGTTGGTCCTCACCCACCAACTAGTACAATAAAGACACACATGTCTCACCTTTCACCTTTGACTACATTACGAGGTTTAGTTGTATGCAGAAAAAAATTCATTTCTCCAAAAGCTTTTCTGGTTGTCACATCTTACAACAAGCACAGCGTTCCATAGCTTTAGATGTTGGCTTCAAAAAGCAGAAGAAAGATCATCATTTCAAACATCTCTGGAACTCACTGGGTGATTTCCAATTTTTCAGTTCTATTTCTTCTCTCAGACACAGGACAAATTTTGATCTTGGCTAGTTGTCTGTTTTCTCCATTTGTCCTACAGCTAATTAGTCAGTATTTTTTTCTGTCTCTTGAACTCTCGGTTTCCTGACTTCTGCATTGACCTGATCCCATATGTATGTCGTACTTATATGCTCATATTCACACACAGTTTTTGGAACCCTGTAATCAGCTGAGATAATATTATCAGTATGTTGCAACTCGCAATCCCATGATTCTCTGTATCCATTACATTTTCCAGTAGATACAAAAAATAGTATTAGCTTAGATATTAACAAGGAGTCTTAAAAGCAGAAAAAAAATCACAGCGCACTCTAATAAATATGATAGAAATTTGCAAAAAGTGCTATGGAAAATACAGTGGAAGAGGATATAGAACATCCTAAGCAAACAAGGAAACCATCCCAGAGGAAGTGATGTTTGAGCTGAGATTTTTACTAATGTATAAAGTGATTAAAAGTGACGGTTATAACCCCTCACACCCACTTATACTTATAGGTGAAACTCTACATAGTCCAAGCCTGTGACAGCCTCTAAGTACAAAAGCAGCCTGTGAGATCTGCTCCCCGATCTCAGTCACATAGAGAATATTAGGGACAAAGAAACTCAGCATTTAGATGGCTTTCTGGGACTCACCTGTCTGACATTTCAATTGGTAGATTTATCTAGAGTCTGACAGTTTTGGTTGGGTAAGGGTAAAAATAACCAGGAGTGTATTAGTTACCTAGAATTTGGGAGAGGTTAGCTGGGTGGTCTGATTTAGCATCTCTTGTGAGGTTGCAGGTAAGATGTTGGCTAGGGCGCCAATCATTTATGGTTTGATGGGGAAAGGATCCACTTCTGAGACGGTTAATTCACAGGACTGGGGGCAGGACCCCTCATTTCTGCTCGTTTTTGACAGGAGGCTTCAATTCCTCATCGTCTGTTGGCAGGAGACCTCAGTTCTTCATTTCATTAACTTCCCCATTGGGCTTTTTGAGTGTCCTTATAATATGGCAACCGACTTCCTCCAGAGCAAGTGATCTGTCTGAGAAGAGGGAGACAGCCAGGATGGGAAGATGCCAAAACCACACCAGAAAATGTATAGACAATTTGGATTGGAGGCTTGTCAGAGAGAATTATGAAAGGGAAACTAAACAAGGTAAGAAACTACTGCTTCCCACTGCTCTTGGGGAACATACTCAAATCTTTACATTGCTTTCAAGCTTCACAGGGTCCAAGAGTTGACTCCCTCTTACCCCTCATCTCCTCGGATGCTCCTGTGTTTCTCTCTCCCTCTCCCTCTCGCTCTCCCAGACACACTGGCTGATTTCCTTGAAGATACTTAGATAAGGCACATTCCTGCCTTTTCACATTATGTACCCTCATTTGGAACACT